>NW_027555847.1:68158622-68758622 GCF_003287225.1 Phascolarctos cinereus
ATTGCTTCTCTCCTTCCTGGGGCTTAGCAAAGTACATTTAGGAGACTTGGCAGGAAAAAAAAAAGAGTGAAAATTAAATTGAGTGGAGTTCTCTGATTCTGCCCCAGAGAAGCAGTAGATTCAGTGCTCACTAACAGGTACTCAGCTCAGTTAATGGGAGTTTGGACACAGTGACTTTGTCATCTTGTTGTGAATGAAAAACCCCAAGAGATAGGGTTTCTGGGTAATTAGTAATCAATTTATTTATTAGGCAAGCCAGCAATCAAGAAATTAATGGTCAGTGGTTTCTCTAACTATCAAAAGACAAAGACATGGAGATGCTGAAAGCTTTAAATACTTTTTGAAAAGGAATGCCTCTGACAGGTGAAAACTAGCCGTGATTGGTGAGCATTAATGAGGAGGTAGACCAGAAGTCTTCAGCTCTTCCCGCTGAGAAGCGGCCACTTCTAGCAATCTGAACAGGGGAACCATCTTCTTCTAGACCACTCTAGTTGATTTTCTTCTTCATGAACTGGGTCACCCTAAACTCTTAATGGAGGGTTACAAGAATATATAATTACATATATAATATTATATGTACATGCATATACATATATATATATATACACACATACATACACACATAGATACAGGTACAGATATAGATACAGATACAGATATAGATACAGATACAGATATAGATATAGATATAGATATAGATATAGATATAGATATAGATATAGATATAGATATAGATATAGATATAGATATAGATATAGATATAGATATAGATATAGATATAGATATAGATATAGATATTGGAGCCAAGACTCAAGCCCATAGCTCAGTTCACTATCATGTATTATATTATGTAGAACCATGGGAACAAAGACTTTGGGATGTAACAGACCTTAAAGCCTCCAACCACTTAATTTTATACATGAGGAAACTTAGCCTGAGAAAGATTAAAAGATTTGCCTGAGTCACACAGTTGGTTAATATCTGAGGCAGGATTTGAACTCAGATTTTCCTAACTCAAAGTTCAGTACTCTATCCACTTTACCACTTCAGTACATGAAGGCTTTAGTACACTAAATAGGGCTCTAAAGAGAATCCATTAGAACAGATAACCATGTCAGCCTGTATCTTACTAATACAGAAAAGTTAGTTGTGCATTGAAAAAGTGCTAAAATTTACTATCCATATAACCTTGGGGAAGTCATATTATCCCTTGTATCCACAGCTTCTACATCTGTAAATTAAGGAGACTGTAGTAGATGGCTTCTTAGGTTCTTTAGATTTCTAAATCCATAATCCTAGTATATAGGAAAGAACAAGAGAGCCAGATGTTTTAAATCAATTTGGAGTTCAGAACATTGTTCACTTTGATAATCTGTGCAGGATGCTAACCACATTGATATTCTGTACTGGAGATGCTAACCACATTGCTCCAAGAAGGGATTTGGGGTATGACTGATCCACATGCACACAACTTGCCATTACATAATTCTCAAGGTCTCAAGGTTATTAAGCAGGGGCCATAGGGGATAAGGCTAGCTAAATCCAACAGAGGAGAGAGAGAGAGAGAGAGAGAGAGAGAGAGAGAGAGAGAGAGAGAGGAGAGAGAGAGAGAGAGAGAGAGAGAGAGAGAGAGAGAGAGAGAGAGGGAGAGAGAGAGAGGGAAGGAGAGGGAGAGAGAGAGAGAGAGAGAGAGAGAGAGAGAGAGAGAGAGAGGGGAGAGAGAGAGAGAGAGAGAGAGTTCATGGGGAGCTACAAGCCTCTAAACTCATGGAAATCTTTGTCTCCATATTACCATGAAGTAATTTAGTGCATACTTCAAGAAATATCCTATATCATCAATGTGTGTGGGTATTCCCTTCAACATTGCACATGTCACTCATCCACCAATTTTAATTCTGCATGAGTTTTTTCCATGGTCTCTCATACATCATGCACAGAAGATTTATCCAGTGTTCTGGAAGCCTTCTCCAGGTTGTGTTTGATTTTGGTTTTCTATCTTCCATGGGTATCAGTGCACCACTTGGGCTATATGGTACTCCACCCTTTCAAAAGGTTCTATGGCTCCCTATTGATTCTTGGATTAAACAAAATTTTCTCTATTTGGCATTTAAGGCCTTCACATTTGGTCTCCAACTTACCTTCCCAATTGATTTCTGTTATTCACATTATGATACATATTTACTGTTCCCTGTACACCCATGTGTCTTACCCCCTCAGTTGTTAGCTTCCCTTCTCTCCTTCTCCTTCCAGAATTACTTTCTATTTATCGTGCATACATTTCATGTTTACTTACTTGTATGCTTGTAGTTTCCTCCAGTAGAATGTAAGCTCTTCACAAACATTGTTTTCATTTTTGTCCTTGTATACCTAACAACTAACACAGCATCCAGCATGTAGCACTTAAATGTTTTCCTTTGTGATCCTCTACTTTCAAAAATAAGCTTTTATTGATATATTTGTTCCTTACATCATTATAGTTATCCCAAATACATCTCCTCCTCCTCCTCCCCCTCTCAAAGAGCCACTCCATATAACAAATAGTAGTTTTAGAGAGGGAAAAAAATTCAGTATAACTTATCAATTCATTGATAAAGTTTGAAAACATGTACAATTAGTAATATCTCTAGTTGTCTCACCTCCATGAAGGGGTGAATTAGGGAAGTGGGGTTCCTCTCATATCTCTTCAAATGAATCCTATTTGATCTTCATAATTTTGTTATGTTCACTTTTGGTTTTTTATTTGTCTTTTTTTAAATTCACATTGTTGTAATTACTGTATATATTATTTTCTTGGCTCTGCTTTACTTTATTTTGCATCAGCTCACACAATAGATCCTTCCATGCTTCTCTGTATTCATCTCACACATCACTTCTGTGGTACAGTAATATCCCACTATATTCAGCAACACAATTTGTTTAGCCATTCCCTAATTGATCAGTATCAGCTTTGTCTCTAATCCTTAGTGATCTCTCATTCTTGCTACAAAAGTAGCCCACCTCTCCTTCAGAGCTCACATTTCCATTATGGTGTTCTTTTTGCTGCTTCCTGCATGCAAATTATTGTTGCTGCAGCCTGCGTATACTTACCACATGTCTCTCCATGGCTTTTTAGTTCCCCCTCGATTTTGATCCTTCAAAGATTCTCTTCCTCCATGACTCATAGTCATACAGAATCACTAGGAGAATACTGTTGTTGTTTTAATGTTTGCTTGTTTGTTTTTTTCAAGGAACAGTTCAGGATCTGGAAGCTCTACACAATTCTCTGAATGTAATCCTGCCTGTCCTCTTCTTATTCTAGGGAAGAAAAATCATTTGTCCATTTGCAGTATCTATTCAGGATGTAAGTGTATTAATTGTCTGACTCAATAGACCATCAATCTAATTTTATGTTAATATCTGGGAAAAAAGTAGTTTCAACCCATTTGGTGTTTTCTAGGGGATAGATTGCAATTCGCATCATTAGAAACATGGAACATACTCATATGGATGAGATCACATACATTTACATATCACAGAATATTCCATTATATTATAAAAACTCAATTTGTTTAGCCACTCCTCAGCACTTGGTCATGCCAGTTGTTTCTAGTTTGGGGCTGGGTTTTTTGTTGATTGGTTGGCTGATTTTTGCTTTTACAAATAAAAGATTTTGTACAGATAGCCCTTCTCAATTTAATAATATCTTTGGGATGCTATTAAATTTTATCTTCTATTATATATATATGTATATGTATGTACACACACACACACACACACACACACACACACATATATATATATATATATATATATATATATATATGTATTCATTGTATTTTGGGGGGGTGAGGCAATTGGGGTTAAGTGACTTGCCCAGAGTCACACAGCTAGTGAGTGTTATATATCTGAGGCTGGATCTGAACTCAGGTCCTCCTGACTCCAGAGCTGGTGCTCTATCCACTGTACCACCTAGCTGCCCTGCTGGTATATATGTATTCATGGAAATGCTATTTCTTTGATAGAATATAAGTTCCTTAAGGACTGAGACAACTTTGTTTTTGTCTTTATATCCTCAGATGCCTAGAACAGTGCCTGATACATCCTGTGTCACAGTAGGCATTTAATAAAAGCTGCTTTGGGGGAAGCAAGGTGGCGCAGTGAAGAGAGCTCCAGCCATGGAGTCAGGAGGGCTTTAGTTCAAATCCAGCTTCAGACACTTGACACTTACTAGCTGTGTGACCCTGGGCAAGTCACTTAACCCTGATTGCCTTACCAAAAAGAAAAACAAACAAACAAAATAAATGCTGCTTTGTAGATTTGTTGATTCCTGAGTATATTCATTATTAGGCCAATACATCAAATGTGTGTAGAGCTCACTGAGCAGGCTCAGACTGGGGCATGATGGAATCAGTGCAATGTCACAAGCATCCAAAAACACCAGGAAGATTGTAAGTGATCCTTCCCCTTGAATTCTAACTGCCACATCATCCACACCAGCAGTAAATGCCTTTAGTACCATCTTTGGTAAACCTGCCTCCCTATTTTATACCTTATTTGATATTAGTAATTGAAAGGGACATTAAATGAAGTGATCTTTGTTGCTGCATCTTCCAAGGAACTTTTATGCTCTTACATGTACATGAGAGCAATGTTCTTGGAGGAGCACTTTTAAAATAGTATTTTGCTCTTGTGTTTAGGAAAGCACATTAGAATCAACACTATTTTTATAATCAACTAGGCAATAAGCACAAGAGAAGTTTATGTCTTCTGTACCCTTCAGGTGATTTTTAAGGCTCCTTTTCATTCATATTTATATTGTTTAAAGTTTCTCTTAGTTTTGTCATCACTTCTTTCAAAAGGGACTAACAATATCTCAGTGAATAAATATTAAATGCACTTCCACTTCCTTCTTCTTGCTGGTAGTATCGTCAGCCTGGTAGGGCCATAGTCTCTCATTAGGGACTTCTTTACCAGGGCCACCTTTTTAGAATGAACCCTGGCATGATTCACTTCAACTGTCACCTTGACTCTCTATGGATTCTACTTGCTCCAAGTCTATCACATTACTCCCATCTGGTACCCTTCCTCATCCACTCTCACTTTCTGGTTCACTTTATGTGTTGTTTCTCCCCATTAGGGTACGAGCTGCTCAAGGGCAGGACTGTCTTACTTACTTATATTTGTGTCTTCAGCACTCCACACAGTGTCTGGAACATTTTAAGTGCTTAATAAATCTCTCTCTCTCTCTCTCTCTCTCTCTCTCTCTCTCTCTCTCTCTCTCCCTATTTTTTATTGATATATCTGAAATGATCTAATCTTGACTCTTCAAAAGATAATCTTTTGAAATTAATAACAATGGCAACACATATATAAAATCTCATATGAAAAGTATGTATTGATAACATAGGTAGTTTATAGGACTATGTGGTTTGTCCTTTGTTCTTGAAGAGGACCGTGACATGAAAAAGACGATGACGTGATTAGCAATTGACTTTGATTTGAGTGATAGAGGGTTGTACAAAGTCACCAGCCTCACTTTCTCCTCCACAGCCATCTGAGTCTGGTGGCCAGATATCAATCAAGATGACTGGAGATGGTTCAGGATTCAGTGGGAGACCTTAGCTCTTTTAAGCTAAGGTTTTTTCAAGTTCTCACTTGCAGAATTTTAGTCCATGGGAAATTATCTACTATTCCAATTCTTCCTTTGACTGTCCCCATCCAAGGTTTAGAGTGAATGTCAGAATAAGCCCAGCTTTTCTTTTCTTCTTTATCACAAAATCTAAGAGAGAGACAGTCACCTTCCCATGGTTGCTATAATTTCCATTCAAGGAGCTAGTCCTTCTTTGTTAGTAAGGGATTTTCCCTTATTGATTCTCCTACCTTTTGAAGGATGAAATTATCATGAAGTCATGTCAAGAAATTATCAGCTTCAGTATTCCTCGTATCTCACATACTTTCCCTAGTTACACTTTGGTGCTTTGAATGGAGGAGGGGGGAGGGCCGACAAAGTTTTAGACTGGGTGTCCCTATCTTGCCCAGACTGAGAGGGTGGTAGCCACTCCCAGCTCTTACCCTACTGCTGATCAACATGGAAGCTTTGACCTGCTCTGTGTCTGACAAGGGCCAATTTCCCCCTCTTTGTGGTCCCTTGCTCCTGAGAGTTGACCATAGTGGTGCTAGATTTAGTGTGAATATCTGATTAGCTTTAGCTTGACCACAGCTTAGAATTCCCATACTCAAGTAATCCACCAGCTTCTCTCTCCTCCCAGTAGCAGGGATTACAGGCATGTGTCACCATGCTCTTGGTCACACTTTTGAAAAATCAGTTCCAGGCCCATTGTGAGGGTCAGTATGTTGCCCTAGTTTGGAAGTATCTACTGAAGACAACATCTACTCCTTAAAGATTACAAATCTATCTTTTCCTGGCCCATGGTATTGCCAGGGTGAAGGCACAGATCTTTCTCCCTTCTTTATGGATGCTGTGGGAAGTAATTCTTTAGTAATTTTTAACAATCCACTAGGTTACTCATGGAGAACTGAAGGGTACTGAGACACAATTGGGAAGAGAGTGGGTTGCTCCTCTTTATTCAGACCTACAGGGGAGAGTGGCCAGATGAGAGTCGCACCACTATAACAATGGGGGAGAGAAGATGCAAACTATGCAAGTCCCGGTGAGGTGACATAGAATTGCAGAGATACTCCTCTTTTTAAGGTACGAGAGAAGATGATTGCAAGCTCCTAAAGGGTCCTCTTCCATGGGAAGCCTGGGGCTGTGGAAATTACCATTAAAAAAAAAGGCCTTGAGAAAATGGAGACATTCCAAAAATGGAAGTTCTCTCAGGGTGAGTTCTAAGGTATAAAACCCTCAGCTGAGACACAGACTCCTCAGTGTACTCCATTTTATGGAATATGTCAAAAAGCCAGTCCCCTGAGGAAAGGAATGTGTACCATCTACAGGAGTATAAGAGAATTACATGTAGAGAAACAGAAAAGTTGTAACGCAAAGGAAGGATGGGGAAGTTGTTATTCAGTCATGTCCTATTCTTTGTGACCTCCAGATGGGATTTTCTTGGGCAAAGACTCTGAAGTGGTTTGCCATTTCCTTCTCTAGTGAATTAAGGTAAACAGAAGGTAAATGACTTGCCCGTGAATGTTTGAGGGCAGATTTGAATTCAAGGCTCCTAGATGCTTCATGAGGAAGCAGATTGAGGTAAATGTCTGCCACGTGCTAGGAGCTGAGGAGAAATCCCAAATGTACACCTGTTGTGCAACACAGGAAAATGACAGGAATCATGGAGAAGTAGAATTCTTGATGCCTGGGCTAAAGTTTTTCCTTTGAAGAACCAGAAGTAACAAAGACTAAGGGAGCAGGATGATTGGCTAGCATCAAATAACAACAACAGCTACAAACATTGAAGTGGAAACTTACTTACTTTGGCCACATAAGAGAAGACGTGACTCATTGGAAAAGACCCTAATGTTGGGAAACATTAAAGGCAAAAGGAAAAGGGGATTGCAGAGGATGAGATGGATATATTTAGCTCTCTCCCATCTGTTTACCATAACTTATAAATAACCTATTCATGTTTTGAATAAATCAGGAAGCTTGTAATTATGTGATCGTATAGAGGGAGAAGCGTCAGGTAGTGCAGTTCTTACGTCACTTAGGTAAGAGCAATGGCCCAGAGAAGTTATAAAGTAGGGAGTCTCTGTACTAAATTACTTATTTTTCTGGGAAATTATTCTGTCTTAAATATATGTCCATACCAAAATAATATTTCTGGAATAAGTTTTTCACCTTTCCCATAATATAAACAGAGAGGTCAATTTGGGATCACCTATTTTTCTCTCTTCCAATTATTTTGGCACAGCTAGATGAAAAAAAAAATTGGAGAATGAAAGGATCAAGGATGTTTAAACATAGCAACGTATGGCAACCCTGTAACATTTTAACAGATACCAGTAGGATAAAATTCAGAAGGCAGGAACTCTGTATAATGTTTTATTTGAATGCAAGAGCTAATTAAACAGATGAAATTATGTGCATGATTTAGGTTTATTATTGTTTCTATGTACTTTACTTGTACAGAGAGTGTGTCAGATATAAATTATGATATTAAATAAAGACTGGCACTAGCACTGGCTTTCTTTACTCGAGGAGCCAAATTAAAGTTTATACTGTTTTCTCCCAAAGCCAAGAAAAATGTAGGTTGTGCCAAAAATTTCCTTCATGAATTCAGTATGTTGGGCCTGAACTGGGCTAATGGAGGCTGAGAATCTCCCAGAGGCATTGTTCTCAAACCTGCAGAACAATTATCTTTTGCACGGGCATGCTTTAGCAGCAATGAGACCCTGATGAAGAACAGAGTAAGAGGAAGGAGACTGGACTGGATCTCTGACTTCTCCAAGATACCCTATTAAACAGGCACTTCCAAAGAGGGCAGATTTTGACAGGAATATTATGGAAGGAAAGGAGACTGGGGTCCAGTTCCTGCTCTTAAATTATCTGCCTGTGTGATCTTGGGGTAGATACCACCTCTCTGAGCCTCGTTTTCTTCATCTGTAAAATGAGAGGGTCAAGGGGGTTGAGGGGGGTGGACTAGATTATATCCAAGGTATCTTCTACATCTTAAAGTGTTTTTTCTCAATTAAATGTTAACAACAATTTTCAACATATATATATATATGTATATATATATATATATAATATATATATATATTAATTTTGAGTTCCAAATTCTCTCTCTTCCTTTCCACCTCCTTCCTTGAGAAGGCAAGAAGGTTGAAATAGATTATACATGTGCAGTCATGCGAAACATTTTTATATCAGCCATGTCGTAAAAGAAAACACAGACAAAAAATAAAACCAAGAATAAAAAAAAAAGTTTGGTCCAGTGTGCATTCAGACTCCAACAGTTCTTTCTTTGGAGATGGATGACAATTTTTTATATGACCTTCAGAATTGTCTTGTACCCTCTACATCTTAAGAAAAAAATCATGAAACAGTGGTACTTTAATGCCTTTAATGAGTGGAGACATGTTCCTCAGGAGGAGATAGAGAAAGGGAAAGAAAGACAAAATTGTTATTAAGTTAAATTCAGCAGACATTTGTCAAGTACTTACTCTGTGGGGCAAATATGTTCCTGCCCTCAAGGAGCTTACAGTCTAGTAGAGGAGACAACACACATGATAATATCTAGACTGAAACTATACAGAAGAAGATATGTGGTATAGTCTAGAGAGTTCTGGATTTGAAGTCAGAGAACCTAGGTCCAAATCCTAGCTGTGATCCTATAACATCCATTGGCGCACTCTCCTTTTGACACATACTCAGTCCTTAAGGAGAACGGGCATAAACTTAGGGGAAAAGGTATAAAAATACACATGTAGCAAACACGCAAGGACAAAGGATGCCTTATAACTCCTGACTTGGAAAGCCCTTTTCTCCTTCCCCCTCCCCCACTATCTCCCCATCTCTTGCATACTCTCCAACAAGTCTAGTTCTGGGTGTGGTGTTGTTGATCAATGTCAATCCCTTGCTTTCCTGGGCCAGTTCCTTGCAGAATGTGGCATCTTGGTTGCATAGTGAATCCCCTGCTGTACTGGGGCAAGCACTCAGGCCTGCATGAGTTCCTTAGCAAATTTGGCTACTGCTACCATTGGGGGAGCTCTGCTCCTGACTCCATTTGTTGGACCTCTGAAGTCTATTCTGACCTTTTGAAGTTCACAGGGTTGTAACCTGGTTCATTATGTCTCTGAATACCCACTCACCTAAGATCAACAAAGAATAAATACAAGGGAGTGGGGGTGGGGGGATCCCCAAACACATAGCTCCCCCATTTGGCAGCTTGAGGCAGTTCTCTCAGAGAAGAGAGCAAGATGTTGTTGGCTGGAATCTTTCACATGCACACTCAGTTGCTCTTTAGCCTATATCTAGTCATTAGTCCTTCCAAAACTTCAGCCACCCAGAAGTCACATCATCATACAGTCACTCATGGCCCCTCAGTCACACATTGCTAGAAACTGGCTCCCCAGACTTCAGAGCTTTTCATTGGCAGTAGATAGAGAATTTTCAGCATGCTTTATATGACCCTCCAGGCATGGCTAATTCCCCACATCCTCTAAGAATTAGGTTAGCCCCTCACCCTCTACTATTGACTTCCTTCAGGACAATGGGCAAGACAAATAGTATTTTTGGTCCTGAATTTCTTCATCTGTAATATTTCAGGGTCAGTGTAGCTCAGGAATTTAACTTGGGATTTGTGAATTTGTTTTTAACAATATTTTGATAACTGTATTTCAATATAACTGCTTACCTTCATAAGCCTATGCATTTTATGCTATATATTTAAAAACATTACTCTAAGAAGGGGTCCATGGACTTGACCAGCTTCACCAGACTCCCCCAGGAGTCTATGGGCCAAAAAAAAGTTAAGAATTCCTGGATTAGACGAACTTTCGCGGCCCTTCCATCTTTTAAACTATGATTCTAAGTGTTAAGCAGGAATATGAAGTCTCTAGAAAGATCTGAGGAAGGAGGGATAAAAAATGCAATCATAAACACTTAGAAGATATCCCAAAGACCTAGAGTCTCTGAAGGAGGTGAGGGGGCACATCATAAAGTTGAGGCCCTAAGCGACTTGCTCCCAGAAAATAACCCAGGAGCCCTGCTGAGGAGTCTTAACCATTGTTCTCTGGCTACCGTCCAACTTCAGTAATTATCTTTTGGCACGCCCCGGTCTGTCAAACGAAGAGGCGACTCCCTTGGCCTGCTGGCGTAATGGGTGCAGGGCGGCTCGTACGCAATGGCTGCTGCCTGGCCTGGCCTGGCCTGCCTTCTGGGAAAAGAGCAGGGCTGCAGCAGACTCTAGCTTCCCTTGGTCAAGCACTGCTAAGGGAATAAAGCTGGTCTGCCCGTGCTAAAAAGCTGAGGGATAATTGAGCACCAGAAGGTGGGAGGATAGAGGCAACTGGCCAGAGATCCAAGCCCCTGAGCACTGGCAAAAACTGATACTGGCTTTCTCACATGCAAGGCTTTAGGTTGTACCATATAAGATTGTGTGTGTGTGTGTGTGTTTACCATGTGTACAGTTCCCATGACTGTGAGGATACTTGCTAAGTAGGCCCAGAGCAGCTCATGGGAAGAAGAGTTTGGCTGCTGGATTCTTTCACTAGCCTTTCCCTTTCTCACCCTTCAGGGTCTGCCTAAGCAGGACTGTACCATACCTCCATAGTAATCCTTTTGTGACCTGGGGTCAGACTGCTTGAAGATTTACCAGTATCCTAAATTTAATATGTTTCTATTCCCTAGCAGCCCTTCTGCTCCTGAGCCTTGCCCATACCCTGGCCTATTTTGCATTGCTTAGACAACTCAGCATTTCTTCCCTCGGGCTTATAGCATGAACTCTATTGGTGATGGGGCACTGGGGAGGGAAGGACAAAGATGAGTGATCTCATCATGCTTCTTGGATTCTTATTGGTCATTGCTAAAGTCAATCAATCAATCAATCAATCAATCAATCAATCAATCCACAAGCATTTGTTAAGTTCTTAGTATGTTCCAAGAACCAGGGATACAAAGACATCCCTAAAACATTCCCTGCCTTCTAGGAATTTACCCTGTAACAGAGAGGATGGCATGTATGTAAATAAGTACATACATAATATATACATAATACAATAAGAATATACAAATGAGAAAACAAGGTATTTTGGAAAGGAGAGTACTAATAGCTGGGGGTGGAGAATCAGAAGGCTTCACCTAGAAGGAAGCTACTTCTAGGTCTTAAAGGAAACTTGGTATTCCAAAAGACTGAGGAGGAAACATATTCTAGCAAGGCTGAAGGTGAAAGGGTGGTGTCAGTCTATGTAAAGGCACAGAGATAGAAAATGGAGCATGGTACTTCTGGAACATCAAACGGTCCAGTATATATGGCTTGATCACAGAATGTACACAGAGAAATAATGTTTAAGATGAATGGAAGATTTGGTTTTTGTTTTGTTTTCCTCATTAAAGAAGACTCAAGCATAAAAGTAAGGACAGAGTCTTAAAACTCTTGTCTTTCCTTATCCCCCGTAATCCAACTATTTGGCGTTCATCTGAAGTAGCAATAGCAATTTAAAAAATGTATTTGTATGTATTCACCCTAAATTCATGTTCCAACTCACTATCAATCATTGTTTCAATAATTATTTATTGTGGATATTTATAATAAGTATGTACATGTGATAAATATATGTTTAAAATATATACCAAATAAGGTATGAGACAATTTTGGTGAAGAGGCATCAGTAGGAAATAGCCTTTGGGCCGAAATTGGGAATCTAGGAGGCAGAGTTGGGAAGAGAGTTTTATTGAAAGCATGGGTTTAGAGCTGTGCAAAGTCACAGAGGTGGGAGATGACATAAATCTACTGTGAAGAACACAAGATTAAAACCAGGCAGCAATAAAAAGCAAAGTTTCTCAAGGATGCACACCTTGGTTGAGAATTTTTTCTGGCTACGCCACATAGCAGATGTTCCATGATGTAGATTAGGAACAATAATAATGTTGGAAAATTCAGTTCTGTTTACGTCCTGGGACTGGGCTTTTTTAGTTATATTCTGATAAAATAGGGGAATTTCCTTGTCTCTTCCATCGAACTCTCTCAGATACATGTTGACATCAGACATTTGACCTCACATAGATGCAATGTTTTCTATACTTTGTTTTTCACATATGAACTAACTCTTTATATTGGTCACCATGGCTAACAAATTTATCACATAGTGCCCAGTTGATATACTTGTGATAAGCTGTTTCCAACTTATTATGACTGGTCCCAGTTCAAGGCTCTGTCCAATTAGAAATCTTTCTAGCTTCATTGCAAATTGATCTTTTGATGGTATAATGACTTCAAGCTCATTAAAGAGAGTTTTTCATTTCCAAGGATGATTGCCATGAAATAAATTGTTAATCATCTGTGTTTGTTTTCACTTAGGTGAGATTCCCCATAGTTTCCTCATTGCAAGGGTTACCATGGACAGCCCAATATTTTTCAAAACAGGTGCTGTAAGCAAGGTCAGTAAGTTAGTTCCCTTGATATAGTTGGTTAACTCCACTGACTTTCTAAAGATTAGAGCAATGTGTCAAAAAAAGATTCCTATATTGCCCTTGTAAACAAAGAGAAGTAGGCTGGATAAGAACCCAGGCTATAAAAGTTGTTGGGTTAGTTTTGTGGGTTAAACTCAATGAACCATTTCCTTATCAACCTAATTCCCAAACCAACTCAAAAGATACTTTGTTATTCACAGGAAGTAGGATTGCTAATTCAGACTCAGATAGTGTAATTAGTAGCATATGTCTCTCTTGACTATGTCACCCCTTCTGACAATTTCTTGGCATTTTTCTTTTTAGTCCTTATATTGGAGGACATTATCTCTTAAAGGTATCAAGAGCCTCTTCCTCTTCTCTTCCTCCCTCCTTCCCCTTCCTTTTCCTCAATTGCCCTTCATCTATTCTCTGTTTCCCTTAGTAACCACCTTTCTCTGCAAAACACTTTGTTTTGTAATTCTAACGCAATAGACATTTAATAAATGTTTATTGTATTGCGCTGCTCAAAAGAAACACAAGATGTACAAATTCAGAAACATCTCCAACCCGAATGTTCACGTGGACTAATTGTTGTCAACCTGTGGTCGAGCCTTCCAAGTTCACATTGGTCTTATCAGCCACAGTAGGACACACTGTACTGTGACCCTGATGTAGTGATGCCATTTTGGTCCCCTTTGAGCAAGAAGGACAAAAAAGCCTACCAACCAATGTTCTCTATTGTATTCTTCTTTTCTCCTTTGATAACTGTCTTTTGTTTTAATATATAGGGTAGCAGAATGGATTGAGCACTGACTGGCCTTGGAGTCAGGAAGGCTTACCTATAAGATGGAGACAATAATAGCATCTACCTCAGGAGGTTGTTTTGAGAATCAAGTGAGATAATATACGTAAAATGCTTTGCATATGCTAGAAAGGCAGAGTCCCGTAGAGGTTAGGGAATTGGACTCGGAGTTCAATTCCTGGGCAGCTAGGTAGTGTCCTAATGGACAGAGCACTGGGCCTGGAGTCAGGAAGACTCATCTTTCTGAGTTCAAATCTGGCCTTAGACACTTAGACACTGGGCAAGTCACTTAACCCTGTTTGCTTCAGTTTGCTTATCTGTAAAATGAGCTGGAGAGGGAAATGGTAAACCACTCCAGTATCTTTGCCAAGCAAACTCCAAATAGGGTCCAACTTGACTGAAAGGACTGAACAAGAAGTTCAAATCCCTCCTCAGATACTTACTAGCTTGTGACCCTTAGCAAGTCATTCATCCTCTCTGGCCTTTAGTTTACTCCTGTAAAATGAGAGGCTTGGACCCAATCACCTCTAAGATATCTTGTCACCCTCAATACATGATCCTAGGTGCTCTATGAAGTGAGTTATGTTCATTAAAATCAATTAAAGCACATGATTAAAATTGCAACTAAACAGTGGGAAGGAATTGCAGAGTATGATGATCATTTTAGGTGAATTAGCAATAAATGGCATTTATCTAGTGCTTTCAGATTTGCAAAGCACTTTATCCCCATCAGCTCATTTGAGCTTCATGGAAAATCTCTGAAGTAGGTGCTACAATCATTTCCATTTTTAAAAAATGACAAACCCACAGATCAGAGAGTTTAAGGGATTTGCCCATGGTTATATAGCTAGTAAGTGTTGGAGGCAGAATTTGAGTCCAAGTTTTCCTGACTTTAAATTTGGTGCTCTACCCACTCCATGATACTGCCTCACACTTATATTTATTATCCTAAGGCATTCAGCCTGACATAAGTTCACAGTCTTAGGCAATCCCTTTTAGGCCCTCCACGCCTTCACTGGGTTTTTTTTGTCCATAGACTCTTCAGTCCCTTGTTCACGCTCTTTCCACCCACCAGGCATGGAATGAACTGCTACCATACTTTGAGAATCCAAAGGACCACGATGATGTTCTTGGGTCCCAGGTTCACCCTTTTTAGTCTTCTCTTGGAAGCTCCTCGTTCTGCCATCATCCAGCTTACCAACTCTGCCAGTGGTTCCTGGCTCCTACCCCTAGGAGGCCTATTTTGTCTCTCCAACTTTTTTTACAGCCTGCAAAGAGGCTGTTTGTGTAACTCTCTGAACCTTGGCGTCACCGCATCATGGATACTCTGTATCTTGTCTTTTCCCTGGTTTGGCTGCTTGGCATTGCTCTACCCAACTCTGCCCCCTAGTGACATGAAGACACTCAGGTTCAGTTCACCTTAGCTTTGATGAGGCAATCCACATATAAGGATGCATAAACTAATTATGCACATTAATCATCATTCATCCATTTGCTCATTTATTCATTTAACAAGAATGTATTAAGACCAAGGAAATTATTACTGTCTTACTTTCTACACTTACGTCACACGTGACCCTACCTCTCTACTTTAGCACTGAAATATCTGATCCTTTGTATGGGGATCATCTCACAATTCACAATACTATACTCATATAGTATTTTTTGCTCCTGATGACACATATTTCTTTTCACAATTTCATTGTCAGGATATTTAGTTATTTTTTATTAGACTCTGGACAAGTTATTCTCCCTAGGACTCACTTTTTTTCTGTGAAATATGATAGTTGGCCTTTCCACCTCTGGATATACGACACTATGAAATGTTTCCCCTGGAACAGAGAGAAAACAGTCTGAGGCAGCAGAAGAGGATCAAGGTCGTCAGAAGAAGACTTGGGTTCCAATTCTACCTCTATCACTTATGAGCTGTGTGACCTTAGAATAGTCACATAGCCTAAGTCTCACTTTTCTTACATGCAAAGTGTGGATATTAATAACTGTACTACCCATCTGTCGGGGCTGTTGTGGGTCATGTATTAGAGTGCTTCATAAAATGAACAGCACTAACTTTGTAGTCATGCAGGGTCATCGATGGGGGAATGACTGGACAAATTATGGTACACGACTGTAATGGAATATTATTGTGCTATATATAGTGACAAACATGATGCATTCAGAGAAACATGGGAACATTTATAGTAACTGATACAGGGTAAAGAGAGTTGAACCAAGAGAACAGTGCACATGATGCCTATGATAATGTAAACAAAAACGACTCTAAAGGGTAGCTGAATTTATATTAATTTCAGTGAGCAATCCTATACATATCTTTCCTAACAGTGGAAAGGTGGGGCACTTTGGGTGTGGAATGCACTATACTCTGTCAGACCTGATTGTTTTGTCAATCAGTTTTGCTTCACTGGAATTTTTTGTTTATGAAGGATTACTCAATGTCAAGAGAAGTATATTAGAAATTTAATGTGATTTTTAAAAAATTTTAAAGTTGTCAAACGTTAAATAAAGGGGAACAGCATGATATGATGGAAAAGGATGGATTTGGAATAGGAGCACATATCCTGGCTCTGCCACCAGTGTAACCATGGGCAATAAGTCATTTAGTCTCTGGAGGCCTTAGTTTCCCCATCTGCAAAATGAGTGGCCTCCAAAGTGTCTCACAGCTCTTAATCTACATTCGAAATATAATGTATCTTCATTACTAAATTCAGTGAGTTTTACAATATTGTTAAGCTTCCATGGGGGGTAAAAGGTTGTGATATAGTGGAAAGTGCCCTGAGACCTGAACTCGAATCTCTGGGAGATCACAGGAGCATTATTTCTTCTCTCTCATTCTTGGTTCCTTCATGTATAAGATGAAGAGGATCAACTAAATGATCCCAAATCCCTTCCCCTTCTAAACTCTAGGACTTTAAGAATGTTAATGTCAACAAACTTTTATTAACCTTTAATTATGTACTTCTACACTCCACAAGGTACTGGGGCATACTGCAAAGAGCTGTAGTCAAGTGGGGAGATAGGAGATATACATACATACATACATACATACATACATACATACATACATACATACACATATATATACACACACACACACATACATATATATATATATATATATATATATATATATATATGCAAATAATGGTATTACAAAAAGTTTTATCCTAAGGGGAAATAGGGATATGCAAACCAGGATCCATGTGAGGTTCAAGAAAGCAGAATATTTACTGACCAGGTGGGATTGAGGGAGGCTTTGAGCTTATGAGATTGTGTTTGTTTTGGGACTTAAAGATAGGTAGAATTTCAACATATGGAGACATGAGAAAAGTGCAGAGTATGTCCAGTTAGCCTTGAATGTAGTCTACGTGGAGGGGTGAGATAAGGTTGTGACATCAGATTGTAGAGGACCCTGAATATTGTTCTTAAATAGTTTGAATTTTTTAAGCAAGAAATTGGTACCCATTCAAGAATTTTGAACAGAGAAGTGAAAGTATCCAAAATCACTTAACCTAGTCACTTGATATTTGAATGAACTGAAGCCCTGAAAAGTGAAATTACTTTACACAGATATACAATGGCAGAGGCAGGCACTAGAACCCTATTTTTAGAGCCCAAGCTCTAAAAAAAAACCAAAAACCTCATCCATAAAGTAAATATAGCACAGGGAGATCATAAACGTCATCTGAGGATGAAAGGATGGCTTTAATACGAAGAACACAGATACGATACTATGGTACTGCCTTAGAGATACTTGGAGTTATATGCCCCAAGAGCCATATTTGCAATCCCCATTTACCAAAAGAGACAACTAATGACTCTTTGGCCTTAGAGTCTCCCATGATATATAATATCTTAATACAAATATCAAGCATCTGGAAGGTTACACGTGAAAGTACCACATGAGGTAGAAAGCTGTGATCCAAGCACTCTTGCAGTACATACCATTCTCTTTAACTTTTTTCTTTTATATAGACAACAATCAATTGCCTAACTTACTTTGGCCTACCAAACTCCCTGCAGTGATCCTAAATTATCCATTTAACAGTTGTGTATAGTGATCGATAGTTCTTTTATATTCTTCACCACAAAGAAAATGAGATACCATATATGGTGGATGCTTTTTACTAAAGAGATTGTGGGAAAGTCACATGTAGAGTAAGAATACAATAATGATGATGGTAGCTCACATTTATATACTGCTTTAAGACTTGTAAATATCTCATTTATGCTCATAACAAACCTGGGAGGTAGGTGCTATTATTAACATCCCCATTATACTGGTGAGGAAATTGAAGTAGATAAAAGTTAAATGACCTTCTGAGGGTCATATAGCTAGTAAGTATCTGAGGCCAGATTTGTTTAATCTAGTGAAGTGTGGTGTATATGGCATTATGAATGGTGACATTAACCTTATATGAACTGAATCTACCTTGGATCACTTGTTTGTCACTGACTAATATTCCTTACCTATACTTAGGTCATCTGATATTTGGTTGATCCTCAAGGCTAGATTCTTATTTCTTTATACAAACATTTCAGAGTATGCTTCTGTGTGTGTGTGTGTGTGTGTGTGTGTGTGTGTGTATGTGTGTGCGCGCAATTTCTTGTAATTACGAAAGCTCCAGATGAGCAGGAAATAATGTGAATGTTTTCAGGAAGGGACCAACAAATCTCTAGGATATGACTGAACTGCTATTATTTGTGACAAATTTAATAACACTAAGGTAGGGAGCCTGGAATTGCATAGCAGTTTTCTTTTATTCACTTGATTTAAAACATGTTGGGCATTGCAATGTGTTTTAAAATCATTTTTGCATACTTTTAAAGAAAATCTGAATTATTATTTTTCTATCCTTATCTTCAATTTCCACAATACCTCATTCATTTAACTTACTCTGAAATACTAATGAAACTGGTGATATGGCATCTTTCTAAAGAAGCATAGTTTTACAAATCATTCTTTTTAAGTTTTTAAGCCCATTTTGAAATATTAAATCAACGACTTATACTTTCAGATGTTTATAAATCTTTGACTCCATTTTCACTGAGCTTCATTATAAAGGGATACTTTTTAGATATAAAATGACTCATTATAAATATGCAAACATACCTACTTCAGATTGAATAAATAATGTCTTGCACATGCACACAAAATTATAACTAGGGTAGGGCAACTGGGGCTTTTGCCCAGGAAGATAAATTTAGAAGGTGCCAAATTTAGAAGGCACCCTTCAATAGGGTAGAAACAATTGAGATTATCACCCAGTTAGCAAATGTAATTAGGTAATAGAAAGCTACCAGACAGGGGACTGTGATGAACTCATGAAAACACTGCCTCAATCACCCAGCAATGGTTTCACCCTGGTATACTAGGGTTCCTATCTCCCTGATAGGACAGTATTTTAGCACCTCACACCATTCAATCCAGAATACATTCACAATACTGGTGTAGGTGTAGTTTGTAGTCTTGCAGCAGGCAAAAAAAAAATCCCTAGTTATGGCTCTGCATCCATATGTATATTACTACTTTTCAAATGTATGTAGATATTTTAGTGATAAATAAAGGGAAAGTTTATTTAAAAGTTTTATTTACTTCATAGTAGTTTTTTGTCATGTTAAGGTTGGGGTGTCCAAAAAAATCTTCAATATTAAAAAGGGGCACTTGATACTTGAAAAGTTTGGTACAACTTCTGGACAAATGTGGTATAAAGAATATTGGGCTTGAATCTTACCTGTTACTGAATTATCTAGAGAACATCATTATTGGCTCATTTCACGTAAGATGATCTATAAGTCTAGGACAATGAAACTAGTACTATAGCACAGCCTCAAGCTGATTTGCTTTGCTCCCCATTTTTATGAACCTGATTGCCTTGCAGAAGTCCACATGCTTTGTCTACTGAGGCTCCACAGGGCTCTTGCAATTCCTATTGAGTCAAAGACCTGTGTATGATGATGTTGGGATATATACCCTTTCCCAGAACTTCTAAATTCTGCTCTGAGTCACAGAAAGAGCCAGAGATCTGATTTTATGGTGGCAGACTACCGAGCAACAGTAAAGACTAAAGGTCCAAGAATACTTATATTCGGGAAAAATGTAAATTCACAGAAATACTGCCCTAAACCCTCTTCTTCCTATTTGTCAGCATGCTAGCAAATCAATTATCTTTAGTTTAACTCTGACATTCCTAGACGAAGGGAAGCATCTCTCTGTCTCTCTCTGTCTCTGTCTCTCTCTCTTTCATATACACACACATACACACACACACACACACACTCTGCCTCTCTATTTTTCTGCCTCTCTCTCTCTCACCCTGTCTTTTTTGTTTTCTCATTCTTTCACTCTCTTCCCCTTCCCCTTTCTCTTCCTCGTTTTCTTCCCTTCTCTTCTTTCTCAATCCTCCTCCTCTTTCACCATCTTCTTTTCTTTCTTCCTCACTACATCCAAATCTATTATGCTTAATTTTTCTCTTTCATTTATAAAACAACAAACTCCACTTGATTCTGCCATCCTCCCAAGCAACCATACTGTTATCTGTTGCTCCCCCTTTCTCCTTTATTGTCATCTTTCAAATTAACATCCATCCAGTTAACACCTTGTAATATCTTCTATTTTTTTTCATGTTGTTGTTGATGTAGAGAGCTCCTGATGAGGGCAAAGAAACTCTCTCCACCAATGCAAATTGGCAACAGCTCTGAGACTTGGTTCTGTGTCTTACTTTCAGAATGCTGCCTGGGGCTTTGAGAAACGGGGTCTTGTAATCTAGATTTACGGTGAGTAGGGAGTGCTTTATTCTTTGTGTTAATAATTCTTGTCAAATAACAAGTGCCTGATATATATTTCTTGACTGACTGATTTCTGAGGTAATCCAGTTTAACACCTTTATTTTACAATTGAAGAAACTGAGACTTAGAGAGTAAGTAACTTGCCCTAGGTCACTATCACACAGGTAGTAGGTGGTAGTGAAGGATTAGAACTCAGGTCCTCTGACGGTAAATCCTTTATTCTTTTCACTATACTGCACTGTCTCCCTAGCAACTTGTGCCACTCAGCTAATATATGTCATAGAGACATAAAACATCTTCCTGACATCAAAGCTGCTTCTTTATCCACTAGTCTCTCCCCTCGCTCCATACCATGCACATGCCTGGTATAGACCTTCTTGTTCCACATGTATTCATGGGAAGCAGGTGTTCATGTTCCTTGGGATCATAAGAAAGAGACCTGTGAAAGACCTCAGAATCAGTTAGATCCCATCCCAATCATCACATTTTACAGATGAGGAAACTGGGGTCCAGATAAATTAAGTAATTTTTCCAAGGTAAGATAGATAGGAAGTAGCAGATCTGGGATTTGAACCCAGGCCCACTTCTTTCAAATCTAGGGGCTTTCCTACTAGCCTACATCACATTAGAAGCTCTCCTTTAGCTCTCTAGCAAAAGGCAGAACTTTAGAAGTAGATGAAAATGATTTGGAGGCATAGGGTGTGGTTAATAAGTGTATAAATGGCCAATGCATAATAGGGGGAGCTCAACAGAGTTTTTAGAGGCCTAATGATTTTGGAAAACTATTTACAGGATGACTAATTTACTCTCATAATTTCTGGGAGAGCTGTTTACTAGATCCCAGGGCTTGTTACATATCTCAGTTATTTCCTTATATCTTCCTTTCTATTTTGGTTCCCTGGTCTATTTATACTGCCTGCTTGCAGCAGACTCATTTACATTTTGGGGGAGTGGGCACAACCCAGATTATGTTAGAGAAAAAGAAGAGCAATGATATTTGAGCAGCATACCACATGGTGGCACTGCTGTAAATCAACAGCCTCCACATGCACATAGGCTTACAAGACTGATGAGTGGGACTGTGATTTACTGCCTGCTTCTGAGGTTCTGGGATATCTTTATTGAATCTTGGCAGACTTTAAGGAAAACAGGGAAGCAGATCTGAGTAGAACAGTAGAAAATCTTCATGAACATAGAACTAGAAGAATAAGATTCTAGTCTGTCCCTGTCTGGTGCTTTCTCATTAGCCCTGTGGCCTTGGGAAAGTGACAGCTACCCAAGTGTCAGTCTCTTCAGAGAAGAAAGTTACAAATCTGTAAAAATGGCATTGCTGAAAAACATCTTCCATTCTTATTCTGTAATATTATAATGAGGAACAAATGAAATAAGATATGTGAATAGGCATTGACACCTGGGAAGTTCCACTGAAATGTTGGGAGTTGTCACTGGTATTATAGTCATCACCATCCTCAGTGTCTCTAGCTTACTTTTTTTTTCTGTGTCTTTTTCTTCTTTCCTTGGTTCTCTCCTTTCAATCACTTCCTCTTTTCATGAGCATCCAGTGTCCTCTTGCTCTTTCTTTCTCCCTTTTTATCAAAACAGTTTTTTTTTAGGAAGTTATCTAAAATCAGTCATTTACCCCTCAGTAGGTCTTTCAGTTGTAGCATCATAATGTAGAAGGGGTGACAAAGGCCAGGCAATACACTTTATCATTCTACAGATGATGGAACCAAGGCCTGGAGAATTTAAAGGACTAGATAAAGGTTACCCAGGTAATAAATGTCAAAAGCAGCATTTTGAACCCAGAACCAGTGTTCTTTACACTGTATAATGCCAAGCTTTAAAATTAGAAATACCTGGGTCTAAGCCTTCCTCCAACATATATTGACTATGTAAGTCACTTAATCTGCAGACATCTAAGAAACTAAGGAATTTCATAGATAGAGGGAGTTTATACAACTGGGGTTTCCTACACTCATGAAATTAGAAGTCCTAACCCCTCTGGGGGGAAAAAAAAACAAAATTATTGTCCTTAATCATGGAAGAGGAGGCTGATAAAATAGTTTGTCATCAGGGACCTGGAGGGAGAGTCATTCAGAGTTTCCTGGAGTCTTTCAGATTATACCCTGTAAGGATGACATGGACAATCATGGGTACCATAGTCTAAACCAGGAATATTTGATGACATGTCAACCAACTGTTATCCAACTATGAAAGAGCTATTGCTAGTGTATCTAGCAGAAGATGAAGCTATTCAATAAACTGTAAAATAGGGCTTATCTTAATAGGGCACAACTGACAAAATTAGATGGTAATCAAAGTTTGTCTTTGAAATCTTTTTGGGGGTCCATTGTTAGGACTTAGAGGAACTTTGCAAATAAAATAGACAGTCTATGATTAAAGCAATAGGCTCTTTTATGTTTATTACTCAGATTATGATATGAAGTTGGGAGGGAAACATTGTCTATGAGTGTGTGCATGTGTGCATATGTGTATGTATGTATACACATGCACATACACACATGAATACATACATATGTATATATACTTATATGTATATAAATGTATATGTAGACATACATATGTATATATATGGTCAATCCTTAACAAACAAGCATTTAACTTTTGTGACTTCAAGCATTTGTGTGATTTTATTAGTAACCTCATTTTCACTTTCATGTTGGCGACTGTGCACATCTGTGACTATGTGTAGTAAACAATGAGAGATGCAATGCCCACAAGTTTGTAGAGTAGCTGGTTTCTTACTAGGTGCTTCACTGGTCTTGTTCACCCTACTGTTGTAAAGAACTCCCTCTGCATTTGTTGCACATTTTCATCATTTGCCTTTAAAACCCAAGTTTTGTGTTGCAATTATGCCCCCAAAGCCTAGTGCAAATCCTTTGGGCACTAAGACCAAGTGTGCAGAGTCAGTAAAGAGGCTTAGTACGAAAATAGAAGTGTTAGATAAACTTTATACTGGGATGTCTACAGGCGCTGTCCGCCTTGAGTTTGGTGTTAACAAATCTATGATTAGTTATAGCCACAAAAGGAAGCAAAATATTTGTGAATCCAGTCTAGAAAGTGCTAAAGTAACATCTCAAGTGCAAGATGAGTGAATTGAAAAAATGGAAAAGCAGCAAAGTTTGTGGGTGAGTTAATGTTTTGTTAATGTTAACGTGTTAATGCTTTGTTATAAAAAATTACATGCACAAAAGTGAATTTTCAGCAATCTGTAGCAAAAGATTGCAGTTTTTGGTGGTTGTGAGAATCTAACCCCCTTTTTTCCCCCGTAGGTTCAATGTATCAACATTCCTATTTTTGACTTTCATGTTGCCTTCTAGGAACATTACCTCTGTGAAAGATGAAAATTCTCTCTTTTCTCTCTCTCCATATATATATACAGAATATATATATATATATATATATATATATATATATATATATATATACACACACACACACATATATATGTGTGTGTGTATATATGTAAATATGTGTATATGTATATATGCGTGTGTATATGTATATATGGAGAGAGAAATATATGTATACATATATACATGCATACACACATATACATGCACACATATACATATACATATGCATACATACATATATATGACAGATGGTATATATGGCCAATGAATTAGACTCAAAATTAAACAAGAAGAGTTGAGTGATTTGCCTTCTACAAACTGCAAAGCAACTTTAATGATCCAAAGCTTCTTTGTGGAACAAAGATCCATAATTTTGATCCTAATATTCTACTTATATTTGGCTTTGAAGAATATAAAACAAAATATTTGAAGGACTGAAAATGAATATTACGCAGAGGGCAGTCAAGAAGGTCATGGTGGAGTGAGCAGACTGTAACATAAAGCCAATAAGGAATTACAAAGAAGAACAGGGGTAAAAGATGTCATCAAGGAAATATATAATAGGGAGAGAAGGTGGATTTGGTCATATAGATGGCAGATCAATTGCCCAAGTGCTCCATGCTTTCCTTGATATTATGAAAGTGAGGAAGGCATCTAGTGCAGGGTAGAATTCCTGTAGTGAACTTGTGGGAAGAAATGGTCCAAAGTTGCATAGGATGGGCAGGCATGGAAAGGTTGTAATTTACATCACTGGAGGGTACATTCAAATTGATGAGATGATTTTTGAGTATTGGAGTGAATTGTCAGGGAGCTTTGGGAATGATATTCTTTAGGCTGCATCAGAAAGATGGAATCGATCATGGTTTTACAAGAAGTTACTCACAGACTCTGTCTTAAATCTACACAGTTCTGGGATCAAGGCAGTTCAGAATTAAGATATAGAAAGGATAGTGTCCCACACAAGTGAGTCTGCTTGCTTTTTTACCTCTGAGGTCACAGGCAAGGATGCCCCAAGTTGATAGGAAAACTGGAAGTTCATGCTTAAAAGTTTCCAGGTATAGAAGATTCTGGTTGTGGGAAATTCCAGAAAAGAAGCACAATATGTGCAGGATCAAGAGAGTCCTAAGTAAGGGAAAGTGCATGGCTAGGGTGTAGACAGCCTACAGATGCCAAATCCTTATACTTATCTCCTATCGATGCCTCACTTCACTATCTCTGTTCTGAGTACCCTCAAATTGCTGCATGGTTGCCTAGGCCCTTTTCCCCAAGAGAGACCTTTGGGGTCTCCCCTTCAGAGACTCGTGCATATCTTCCCTCTCTGGCAATACCCCACAGATCTTCCCTTTCTCTTCTGCTTTTTCCAATATTACATTTCCTTTGTCCAATCTAGTCACTCCTCCCCTGCTGCCACCTTTCTCTACCACTCTGCTGAAGTTTTCCTCTACCACTGCCAAGTGTCATCAGTCTTCTCTCCCAGATGTTATCAATCCTCTGCTAGGTTCTAGAGTTCAAGGGTACTCCCTTGTTCTCTCCTTGATTTTCCCTTGGTGCCCTATTTACCTATATAGTAACTGGGCTGGGTTATTCAAATTGTCCCAGGACTTCTTCACAATCAAACCAGCCAATTTCTCTGATCCCAGGGCAAGGGAGATGTATGACCCCTGCTATACTACTTACTACAAACACAAATTCAATAGATCTCTCCCAGAAACAGGCAGGCATAGAACAAACTTGGATTGAACACACTTGGCACATACACTGTGTACCACTTTGGGTTTGGACCTTATCTTAGAGGTTTTTGTTGAAGTTTTTACTAGTGTTGTCATCTAGAACTCTGGGCTGTGGCGAATATATGAACTGCAGTTTATTGTGATTTTTAGAATCTTAGTTTTCCTATCTTCTGTAACAGACCAGTATTTTCTACAAGGAACAGAAAGAATGATTAAAAGAAAAAGAAAATTTTAATAATAAAATGAAATAAAGAAGTTGGTTGATTAGTCAACAAACATTTGTTAAATTCCTTACCATAAACCATTGTTGGAGAAACAAGGAAAAGCAAAAACATGATCCATGTCCTCAAAGAGATCATATTCTAATGGAGAAAATTGCACAAATAGTTATGTGCATACAAGATATATACTGTTCAAATGGAAAGTAATCGAAGTAGCAGCAGAAGAATGTGAGATTTGAGCTGAGTCTTAAAGGAGTCTAGAGAAATTAAGAGGCAGAAATGAGGAGAGAGAGCATTCTAACCACTGAGTTCATAGATGGTATGTAGTATATGAGGAAAAACAAGCAACTTGTTGCAGACTAAGAAATGAAGAGTATGCAGAGGGTTGTAGAGTGGAAAGACAGGAAGAAGTTAAATTGCAAAGAGCTTTAAATGCCAAATAGAGAATTGTATACTTGATGCTGAAAGTCATAGGGAGCCACTGAAGTTTATTGAGAGGAGAAGTGATATGATGAGACTTGCCTTTTAGGTGAAGAATTTTGATAGCTTAGTGGAGAATCAATTGTAGTGCAGAGAGTCTTGAGTCAAGAAGACTAACTAGAAGGCTAAATCATTAGTTCAAGTGAAAAGTGATGGGAGCCTATAATAGGGTGGTAGCTGTTTGAGAAGACAAAAAGGGACACGTAAGAGAAATGTGAAGATAGAAATGATAAAATTTCACAACAGATTGTCTAAGTGGAGCTACTGCAAATGAGAAACAGAGGATGGCATTGATGTTATGAGCCTGGGTGACTGAAGGCATAGTGAAATACTAGAGAGTAATAAGAAAGTTGGGAAGAGGAGAGGTTTAGGAGAAAAGATAATGACTTCTATTTTGGACATGTTGAATTTAGATGTCTGTTGGGCATCTGATTTTAGATGTCCAAGAGACAATTGATGATAGTGGGACTAGAGCTCTAGAGAGAGACTAGGGCTGAATATATAGATCTGGGAGTCAGACGTATAGCAATGATAACTGAACCCAAGAGCTGATAAGATCACCAATCAAGATAGTATGTAGAGAGAAGAGAATAGAGATGAAGATAGACTCTTGGGGGATACCCGTGATTAGTGGGAATGACTTGGATGAAAATCCATTAAAAGATACTGACAAGTAGATTTGGAAATTATCAGCATAGAGATCATAATTGAATACAGGGGAACTGATGAGTTCATCAACAGAAATAGTAAAGAGAGAGAAGAGGAAGAAGGACAGACACTCAGGGACACCTATGGTTAGTTGACCTGACCTGAATAAAGATGCAGCAAAGAGATGAAGAAGGAGTGTTCAATCAGGTAGGAGGAGAACTAGGAGACAGCACTGTCATGAAAACCTAAAAATGAGACAATATCCATGAGGAGATGATGATCAACAGTGTCAAAGGCTTCAAAGATGTCAAGAAGAATGAAGATTTTGGAGGGGGGGAGGTGAAAGGCCTTTGGAAGGATCAGTGTAAGGGCATCAGAGAGAGACATTGCACAAACTTGACATTCAAAGTGAGATTTAACAATAATTCTTGATTTCCTTTTCCATTCTCTTCACTTTCTAATGGTGGAAAAAACCACAGTTAACCCAACTAACGTTTGTTATCACAAAAGTATGGCAAAGAATTTTCCAGAGCCAGAAAGTAAGTTTTCTAACTAAAATGCTTTCCAAAATCAATCAAGTACTTTTAAAATGTGATCAATAATCTCATCTTCAATCATTATATCTACTGTAAAAATCCACATATTAGAACTTTGAATTGTTAGACCTTAAGTCATAAGATGAGTTCAAGGAGGTCAGAGAGTACATCCACTCCTATGAAACTATATTGAATGATGGTTCCTCTCATCTCCCTCCTACTGACATCAATTCTCTCTTTCTTTTTTAATCACAATCACTCTCTTAGCTTTTATGGTTAGTAGCAACTTAGAAGGTTCCTCAAAAGATTAAACTTAAAACATCTGTTCAATAAAACTGTCATGCCAAGTGGCTTAAACATCCAAGCTCAGAGATCTGTAAGGCCTCAAGATAATAAAATAGATAATATTGCCAAGCAAGAATGTAATTTAATTAAAATAATATTTTGGCAAACTAGTTCATGAATCATCATTGCAGGGAATCTAACATATTATGGTGATAGAATGACATGATAAGCAGGCATGGCCATTATTGCTTTCTGACATATTTTGAGGATAGAAGTACTACTGCATGGACCTCCTCACACTTGAGACTCCTCAGTCAGTGCAGGCATCAACTATTACTCAATTCAATTCAACAAATATTTGTTAAATATCTATTAGGGGCAAGACTTCCTGCTACGTGCTATGGACTGGATCTATGACTTCATTTTTCTAGGGAGCTCCCAGATGTGGAAACTCCAGCTCCCAATGCAGATCATCACCTTCTCTGCAATTTATGGTCTGACAGAGTTTCCTGGAACACTGATCATTAAGTGACTTGCTCAAGGTCATATAACCAGTTTGTGTCAGGTCTTTCTGGCATTTCTTTATCCGCTCCCATTCACTGCCTTGGCCAAAACCAAAAAAAAAAAAAAAGGAAACAGTCTCTGCCCTCAAGGAACTTCATTCTATAGGATAAAAAAATATACAAAGATAACTGAATGCAAACTATATGAAGAGTAATTTCAGGAGAAAGTGGCAACTACTGGAGGAATGAGCAAAAGCCTCATGTAAAAGATAGTACCTGAGGGCAGTCATGTAAAGAGCAAAGGATTGCAAAGAGCAGAGATGAGGAGACAGAACATTCCAGGAATAAAGGGTAGCCTATGAGTCTAATGAAGACATGGACACAGGAGACAAAATGTCATGGCAGGGAATAGTGAGAGGGTCAGTTTGGCTGAAATGTAGAATATGAGAGTAAAGTAGCAAAGATAAGCTGTGAGGGATGTTAATTACCAACAGAGAAGCTTGTATTTTATCCAAGAGTTAATAGAGAGTCATTGAATCTTTTCAATCAGGCAAGTCCAGAGAGGCAGGTACAAAATTAGTCAGTATGATCTGAGGACATCAAAGGTATTATGAAGCCATAATACCTTTATTATTTATTTGTATATAGACCTTTATAGGTATTATAAAGAACTAGCTAGTGAAGTTGGATTTCAGGGTACTATATACGAACAATTTCATTATCAATAAATTTAAAAAGGCTTCTACATGCAAGGGTTAATTAAATCACTGTCAAAGTTGCAGGGGTCCGTCTCCTCTTAGCCCCTGTGGGCCTTCCGTGTAGTTTTGGTGGTATCTCATCTAGTGTTAGATTGAATCCACTCATTCCTATTAGAAGTGCTTCTTATTATTTTTTGGCAATCATCTATCATGTATACCTAAATAATCAAGGTAAAAGGAATGTGATCTAAAGGCAATTGATAGAACAGCAAATTGTTCTGAGAAAATTTGAGGAAAGAGAGAGAACGCTTTAGGTGCTTCAGCTGGACTTCAATGAGTTCCCCTTTTCTCCCCTAAGATTCCATGATTCAGTTCTTTGCCATTTCTAGCTAGTGCTTTTTACATGTCTGACTGTGTTTGCAAAGTCCTAAGTATAACTCCAAATTTCTTTCAACAGTGGTGGTACTGAAATTTGCCATTGAGTTGCAGTTGTAGTCACCCTTCCAAGGTCCAGCCACTGTCCCAGGCAGTCTCCTCTGCCCCCAAGCCACAGGGCATATTGCTTCCAAATCATCATTTCCTTTTCTGATTCATTTGTGCCAGGTTGATTTCATGGCATAGCAGAAAGAGCACTAGCCTGGGAGTCAGGAAACCTGCTTTCAAATCCCTGGTCAATAACTTACTTGCTTTATTACCTTGAGTAAGTCAGTCCTCTCTTTCTGGACCTCAGTTTCCTTCTTTGTCAAATAAAGGACTTGAACTGGACAATCTCTAGTGTCCTTTCTAGGTCTGATGCTCTAAGATTCATTTAAAACCCCCCACACCTCCTGGTTTAATATTTTCCTTCTTGCATTGCCTGAGGTCATGCTGTATCTTTCACACTTGCTCATCACACTGAGAACTCTTTTGCAATGAACATAGTTCTGTACTGATAAAACTGATCAACTGGCTACTTCCCAGAACCTCATCACTGGTATGTGTCTTGCCCTGACTTGCTATTTATGTGAAATTCAACTTTTTAGGTGATATTATACACTTTAAAAAGCTGTCTGTGACTTTCAAGTCAGGTCCACGTAATTCAAATCTATTAAATGATATAAGGGCCTACAGTGTCCTAGGTTCTGGGGATACAATGACAGAAATGAACAGTCCTTGTCTTCCATTAGTATTTCCAGGAAAGTAACTTGACTTGGAGGTCTGTGTGGGGTGGTCAACATCATCTCATCCCATATTCTAAAGGACAAATTGTTGTTATTGTTAGTAGCCAGCATTTATAGAGAACCTTAAGGTTTACAGAGCACTTTACATGTGTTACCTCATTTGATCCTCACAATAGCCTTGTGAAGTAGGTGCTTTTATTATACCCACTTGATAGGTGAAGACCCTGAGACTGAGAGAGGTTATGTGACCTGTAACTAGAGTCACATAGCTAGTATGTGTCTGAAGTAGGATTTGAACACTGGATTTCCTCACTACAAGTACAACACTCTATCTACTTTCTATTGATCAAACTTTTTGATGGCTCTAATTAATGGGAGAGGCAGCATAATGTAGTGGATAGATGGTCTATACCACAGATTCTTAATTAATCTGGTGTCTGTGAACTTGTTTATATAAAATAAAATGTTGATAACAGTATTTTGAAATAATTGTTTTCCTTGGTGATCCTATGGAGTTTGTTTTCTGTTTTTAAAACCATCATTTTGATAAGGGCTTCCATAGGCTTCACCAGACTGCTAAAGATGTCCAAGTCACAGTGGTCATTAGTAAGCAGTTTTTAAAGCACCTACTATGTGCCAAGTACTGTTCTAAACTTTGAGTCAAATAAAAGAGCTTAAGAACTCCCGGTCTAGGTGGTTGGCATTGGAGTTAGGAAAGCTTGGGTCTGAGACCTGCCTTACACATATCCTAACTGTGATCTTGAGCAAATTACTTACCCCCTTTAGGACCCAGGCAACTCTCTAGGCCAAATGGAATTACTGATCTGTATCAGGGGGAAGATTTCTCACGATTTCACAGGTATAGACCTGAATGAATAAATGCATTAGAGAGGGAATTCCATCCCCACTTCAATTAATGTAACCAATATAAGGATATAATGGCATTTTAATGCTCTAAGTTCTGACATCTTTATTAGGTGGTAAGTCTCTTTGATTGAGCCACCATATCAATCAGGAGGCATGGTGGAGAAAGGCCTCAAGAGAGAAATTTTTACAGCCTATGTTTGTTCATGTGTCCTTTGTTTCTATCTTGCATTATAGATTCTAGCAGCTCACTTAGATACAGAGTTGGGACTCACCGGTTTACTAATGCTTCAGGGTCTCCTTTCTCTACCTTCTTATAGACTGAACTCATTTTGGTGATATGGTGCTTGTCAAGTACCGGTGGATATATAACAAGGGTATACATTTTGGCCAAAAGTTTCACAAAACTACCATTGCATTGCTTTAAAATTTTCACATAGATGACACATGGTGTGATAAACTTAGAATTCCACTAGATTTGAAATCAGAAGATAAGGTTTGAATTCTAGTTCTGCTAGGACCATAGATTTAGAGCCTACAGGTACCTCAAAGGCTTTTTATTTTACATATGAGGAAATGGAGTCCAGGAGAAGTAAAATGTCTGACCCAATGTCCTCTAACTCTAAATTTGCATTTTCCCCACATTCCTACCCAATCTCTCTAGGATTTAGGTCTATTTCTTACTTCACTAGGAGCAGGTTACTTAACTTCTATGTCTCTGTTTCTTTGACTATAATATGAAGATAATAATACCTGTGATAACAATAGCTAGCAGTTATATAGAATTTTAGAGTTTGCAAAGAGCCTTATATCTGTTATCTCATTTGATCTTCACAACAACACTGGGGGGAAGGTGTTATTATTATCCTCATTTTACAGATGAGGAAACTAAGGCAGGTAGAAGTTAAATGATTTCCCCTGGGTCTCATAGCTAATAAGTATCTGGGGCAAGATTTGAGCTCGGGTCTTCCTGACTCCAGGCCCAGTGCTTTTACTATCAACCTTTTATGGCGGTAATGAGGAAAGAACTTTGTGAATTGTGAAGTTATATATAAATACAAGCTATTATTTATTTCCTAGTAATAGGAAATGATTGCATAAAATTAGCAAAATTATTACCAGCACAAAATCCTTTTTTATCTGATTTTATCTAATACTTTTGCTCTAAATCTAAGCTCTAGCGTGGTGTTTAAAATCTCCTGTGCTCTTATGCTAACTTACCTTTCCTTATCTACCACAATTCCTTACGTATATTTACTTCCCATCTGAAATGGGCAAATAACTCTTGCTCGCCAGTGTAGCATGTATTCACTTGCTCCTCCTCTCTTTCGAACCTCTGCTTATGCTATTCCTTCTACCTAGAACATCTTCTTCTGCACCATTTTCATTCATCAAAATCTTCCCTGCCTTTTCAAGGCCTGGGGCAAAAACCTCTTCAGGACATTCTAGACCAGCGATGTCAAACTCAAATAGAAATGGGATCACAAAACCACATGTAAGAATTCCTGCCAGCCACATATTAACTTAGAAAACCACATATTAACATTATCTATGTTCTATAATCCCAACATTATTTTTATTTATTTTGTTAAATATTTCCCAATTACATTTCAATCTTGTTTGGGCTACCCTGGGGAATTCTGTGGGCTATATTTCAGAGTTCTGCTCCAGACTACTTTGTATAGTTTTGGAGGACACTTGTTTGGCCTTTTTTTTTTTTTTAACATATATTTGCTTACTTTTCTTGTTCCCCTTTCTAGACTAAAAGCTTCTTAGAGACATGGTCAAGATCTTCTTCACCTTTATGTACCCTGAAGTGCATAGCATAGTCCTTCACACCTAGCAAGTGCTTAATTTTTTAAAAATGTTGAATTAAATTGGGTGAGAAAAGTTTGTTTTTAAAAAATCAAATAATAAGGTTGGCTAGTTACTGGCCTACCTAAGAACTCAAAAGCCTCAAGGCAAGGGAGTTGAATATTTAATAAATGCAACACTAGGAACATATTCTGAATTTAAAGCTTAAAAGGAAGAACTTCAAGAAGAGAGGCCAATAACTTGTATGGGGATCAACAAAACCCAGCACAATAGAAAACAAAGGGAATTAGAGGACAGGTGTTTTACATTTTAAAAGTAGCACTTCAAGGATCTGAGATTTCACAGACTGTGTGTGCCCACCCTCTACAAAAATGTATCAGGGTTTCTCTATGTCTCTGTGGACAGGCTTCAGGAATTACTATGGTCCCCAAGCCTTATCAGCTGCCGCTGGGTGTCCTGGTGCCAAGTGTCCTCACACGTATCTAACCTGAACAGTTACGTAGACAATTGACTTGCCTAGACAATGGACATTGTTTACCAACAGACCCATTCCTTCCAGCTTTGTAGGATGGAGAAGAGCTTACACTTAGTAATATAGCTTTCCTAGCAGAGTCACCCCCATGCCATGCTAAAGCATGGAGTAGTCTTTGGTGGGTGAAGAAATACTTAAGAATAATACTTTAGAATTTCAATGAGCTATGATTTCATTTTAGTGCAGGTATCAGAGGCACATCAAAATCCCCCTACAATGGTAGTACAGGGTCTTCATGACCATGGAAAAGGGAAAAATTAATTCCCTTACAGTCAGCATTATAGCTTTTCTATCCTTAGCTAGGCTGATCCATACACAACAGACATATATCTCATCACCAAGCCCATAACTGAGGTCCTTCTAGCTTGATTATGAAGTGGCACTCTGTCAGCACAGCTTTGACCTCCAAACCATAACAAGACATTAGCGAAAGATGTTAGAGAAGATTTCAAGGTATTAGGAGAAGAGAGGGCGGGAGAAATGAGAATATCAATGTGCTGCAATAACGCCATGCTGTAAGAAATGAAGAAAGTGGATAGTTTCAGAGAAACCTGGGAAGATTTGTATGAACTGATGCAGAGTAAAGTGAACAATAAAAATGAACAATTTTTAAAAGACAAGAACTCTAGTCAGTGAGCAATGATGATTCCAGAGGACCAACGATGAAACATTCTACCTACCTTCTGACCAAGAGATGATGGACTAATATGCATAATAAAACACATTTTTGGTGATGGAAAAAGTGGGAATTTCCTTTGTTTGACTATACTTATTTGTTACAAAGGTTTTGTTTTTCTTTTTTTTTTTCGTGGAGGCATAAGGTAGGGAAATGAGAAAAAGAAAAAAATTGATGCTTGCTAATTTTTTAAAAATTATAATAAATTTTAAAAAGAGTAGTAAGCCAAAGAGTAAGGTCTTTATTTTGAGACAGGAAGGAAACAAGGATTATATGACCCAAATGCATTTTAAGTAAGTTGTTCTCATTCATATGGAGTTTTCTTTAATTCTAAATAGCAAGAGAAGATTTTCCCATTTGTAAACCAAGGGGTTTGGACCAGACAAATGAATGTGATCCCTTCTAGCTTTAACATGCCAAGATTCTATGATTTGGGTGAAAGGAGGATGAGAATGTGGGAATGTACCTTGACTTCTATTCACAGTAATAAACTAACCATAGTCATGCAGAGAATGCTTTCTGAATGATTATGATTGTAGCTGATTTTTAATTTGGCCTTGTCTAGCAGATACTTTTCAATTTGCTCTTGATTAGGGCTGTAAACCAATTAAAAGGAACACTCTTTAAATGTTCTACATGTCTCTACCACCTTTGCTGTAACATAGAACTTGAGACATAGTAGGTGCTTAATAAATGCTTATTGGATGAATGAGAGAGTGAGTGAGTGAATATGTGTATTTTTTGCTATTTGTCTTTGAAAAAGCATAAATTCAAGCCAGTCTAAGAGGATACAGGTAGTTTAGAGATAGGGTTCATAGCCCTATTTTTTACCATAGACTTGCAAGTAGAGGAAGAGGAACTTCAGAGATGATAACAGTTAAACTAGCCCTTTAGTGGGAATTCCATATGTGATCATTTAGTCTTCATTTAAAGCTTTCCATGATGGGAAAACATTACCTTCTAAAGCAGCCATTCTGCTCTTGGCCAGCTCAAATTACTGCACATTTTTTCCTTCTATCAAGCCAAAATATACCTCTTTTCATCTCACACATTGTTCTTACTTCTGTTCTCTGGAGGCCAAGTTAAACAAGGCTAATCCCTTTTCTACATGGCAGCCCTTCAAATATTTCAAACAAATATGTTCTCCTTAGGCTAAACATCTCCAAGTCCTTCACATGATCTTTCTCTGGCATAATTTTAAATCTCCTTACCTTCCTGGTCACCCTTCTATGGAGGTATTCACACTTGTCAATCTCCTTTCTCAAATGTGTCACCCAGAAATAAAAACAATCTTCCAGAAATCATCTGAGCAGGGCAGAGTGTAGCAGTATCATTTTTTTTCTCTCATCCTGTACTGTGCTTCCATAAATACTTCCCAATATTCAATTTTAGGAGTGCCATATTATAATGTTTCCACATCTGTAAAATGGAACAATAATATGCACTTTTTTTAAACTTTATTTTTTGAGACCTCTCTTTGTTTTTTTTTTGCTGTTGTTTTTTGTGTGAAGCAATCAGGGTTAAGTGACTTGCCCAAGGTCACACAGCTAGTAAGTGTTAAGTGTCTGAGGATGGATTTGAACTCAGGTCCTTCTGACTCCAAGGCCAGAGCTCTATTCACTGCACCACCTAGCTGCCCCAATAATATGCACTTCTAAAGAGTTGTGAGAAATCAGAAGCAGAAGCACAGAAGCACAGATTTTTAGAGTCAGTGGGGATTTCAATGATCATCAAGTCCAAGTCAGACCTCAAAAGAAATCCCTATGAACACAAAGTGGTTCTTAAGTCTCTGTTTAAATACTTCCAAAGTGATGGAAGACAATCCCAAGATAGTTCCAAAGGACTTATGATGAAAAATTCTATTCACCTCCAGAGAAAGAATTGATGAACTCTGAATACAAATTGAAGCATACTTAAAACAAAAAAGAAAAACTTTTTTTTAATTTTGTGTGTGTATATCTTTTCTTTTGCAAAATGGCTAATATGGACATATGTTTTGCATGCCACATGTATGATCAATATCATATTGCTTGCCTTTTCATTGAGTGGGTGTGGGGGTGGGCAGGTGGGAGAGAGAGAAAATTTGGTATGCAAAAATTTTTAATTAACATTAATTTTTTCACATGTAATTGGGAAATATTTAACAAAATAAAAGTATAATTAAAAATACTTCCAATGTGAGGAAATCTACCTCCTTGGATAGCCAGTTCTACTCTTATATAGCTCTGAATTTTATTTTATTTTATTTTTTGAATTACATGTAAAAATTTTTATATTTGTTTGTTTTTTAATTTTAACTTCCAAATTTTCTCCTCTCCATTTTCTCCCTCCTCATTGAGAAGGCAAGCAATTCAATATAGGCTATATATGCGCAGTCATGCAAAACCTATTTCTATATTAGTCACGTTGTGAAAGAAATACAGACCAAAAAAATCCCCCAACCCAATAATAATAGTTAGTTTAAAAAAAGTATGTTTCAATCTCCTTCCAGATTCCATCAGTCCTTTCTCTGGAAGTGGATAGCATTTTTCATCATGAGTCCTTTGGAATTATCTTGGATCATTGTCTTGCTGAGAATAACTAACACAGTAACAGCAATATCATACAATGCAATGAAGAGAGGGAGAAGAAAAACAGGGAGTCAGATGACAGTATGTGCATTTTTAAAGTCCTACTTCAGGGATTAGGGATTATTCATTTCAAAGACTGTTCCAAAAATAACCCCTATGTGGATGCTAATAGACTCCTAATACAATTTACTCACCTCTAGACCCTTTCTCTTCCAGTAAATTCTGCCCACTGCTGCCAGATTAATCATGCTAAAATGCTACTTTAACCATGTCATCTCTTACTAGAGAAACTATACTAATTTCCCATTGCATGTTGGATCAAACCCAGATATTTCATTTTGGTGTTGAAAGCCCTCAGTCACCTAACTCTACCTTTCCAGCTAACTTTATCTTCCTCCATTCCCCTAAAAAGAGCCCGTGGGTTCTAGACAGACACTTCCCCTGTTTCCTGGGTATGCTATCCCACCCCCATAATTCTCTCTTCTTATTCACATGCTGAACTAAGCCATTCACAGATAATATTCAAAAAGATTGACAATGACCTCTGTTGTGTTTCATGGCTAAGTCTTCTCTTTTTGCTGAGACCTGAGGTTACTTGGGATTAGGAACTGTGCTTCTACCTCTGTGGAAATAAAGTGTAGCCTGCTTGATACTATCGATGGGGTGAAACTACCTCACATACCTTCTAAAAGTTGGAGCCCTGTAGCCACTCTGGTCCCTTTCGCCAAGACCACAAATCAAGTAAGCAAGCAAGAAACAAGTGCTTATTCAGTGTTAGATGCTGGAGTTACAAAGACAGAAATGGAATTGTCCTTTTCTTCAAGGAGTTTACATTCCACTGGAGAGATAACATGTGTGTACATATCATATATGCAAAAGAAAGTTTAGCGGACAATGTACGAGCAACTGGGGGTAAGGAAGAGTGTCTGGAAAAGTCTTGTGTTGTACATATTATGTAGGCTGCCTTTTTCAGAGAAATGACATGAGATAGGGGTATATTTCAGGCATGGACAGCTGGTAAAAAGGCACAGAGATAGAAGGTGGAGTGCCATGTATAAGGAACAGCAAGACAGCCAGTGTGGCTGGACTAGGTACAGGAAGGAAAGCATAGTAAGTCAATAAGAGAGTTGTCAAGAGCCATGTTGTATAGGGCTTTAACTAGCTCCACCAAACAAGGAGTTCTATAGTTGATACTAGAGGGTATAGAGAACCACCACAGGTTACTGAGCAGGGGAGTGAAATGGTCAGATCTGCCCTTTAGGACAATGCTTTGGCAGCTACGAGAGAGATGGACTGAAGAAGAAGGAAGGAAATACGCATTTAATAAATAAGTGCCTGCTGTGTTACAGGCACTGTGCTAAATGCTATAAATACCATCTCATTTGACCTTCATAACAACCCTGGGAGGGAGATGCTACTATTATCCCCATTTTACAGTTGAAGAAACTGAGGCAAACAGGGTAAGTGACTTGCCCAGGTCACACAGCTAGTGTCTGAGGACAGATTTAAGTTCAGTTCTTTCTAACTCCAGGCCCAGCATTCCCCCTACCACACCACTTAGCTGCTCCTAGGCAGAGAGATTTGAGGCAGGGAGTGTCAGAGGGACTGTTGTAATAGTCCTAGCAAGACAAAATGTAAGTACGATCTAAAGTGGTGGCTTTATGGGTGCCCAAGTTAACCACGCTGTCTCTGTCAGTCATAATCCTGAAAGGAAGCAACTTCCTTTGTAGCTTTGCTGAAGGTAAAATTCAGGCCCAAATGAAGCTATCTGAGCTGAGCTGTTTGCTTTGATCCCAGGAACCCCACAGGGAGACTAGACTCTCTCTCTAGTCCCCTGAACCTAAGGTTAAGTTCCACAAATGACTGCCTTGCCTGCTCTCTCACGATTTAACTAGCTCTTGCTTCATTCGCTGGAGCAGTGCATAGAGTGCTGGACAGGGAGGCAGGATGACCTGAGTTCAAATCCAGCCTGGAACACTTGCTATTTGTATGACCCCAGACAAGTTACCTAAGCTGGCTGCTTCAATTTCCTCAACTATAAAATGAAGATTATTATAACACTTTACCTCACAGTAGGATCAAATGAGAAAAATATTTGTAAAGCACATAGCACAATGCCTGGCATACAGCAGGCACTTAATAAATGTTTATTCCCTTCCTACTGTTGCCTATGACTTCAATCCATTTGCCAAATCACTTTCTTTCTTGGTCTGTATTTCCTGTCTGCTGACCCCTCTCTATTCAGGAAACTAACTAGACTGTTTTATCCTCCCCCTGTGTTTCCATGATTCTTTTCGTACTAGTAGTCTAAGATATTCCTACACTTAAATATAAATGTATAAGTGTAAAGCAATTGTGCAAATATTAAGCTGATTCTTCTCTAAGATAAGCTGTGGTATACATACCAGAAACATATGTCTTTGGGGAAGAACTAATTCACCCCTTCTTTACTTGATCTGGCTGAACTAAAGATATATCATAAGCTGATGCCATAACCTAAGGAAAACGGATCATTATTTACTGTACCATTTTCATTGTGCACTTGCTCATACACATGCATTTTCTTAGTTCTGAAATTGAGTTGTGAAGTCATGTAACTGGGTACTAGGAAGAACTTTTAATCTAAAAACTTTTAATTTAAAATGATTGTACAGGTGGTATCATGGAGGCACAATTTCAATGAGCAGACTTATCAAAGGCCATTCCTGATAGCACTGGGAAAGGCTTAACAAATAAGTCGGGGCAGCTGGGTAGCTCAGTGGACCCAGCACTGGGCCTGGGGTCAGGAAGACTCCTTTTCCTGAATTCAAATCTAGCCTCAGGCAGTTAATAGCTGTGTGACCCGGGGCAAGTCACCCACAATCAGCCTCAGTTTCCTCACCTGAAAATTGGAGATGATAATAATAGTACCTATCTCCCAGTGTTGTGGGGATCAAATAAGACGACTGATTGTAAAATGCTTAGCACAGTGCCTGGTAGTAAGTGTTGTATAAATGTTAGCTATTATTATAGCTATTATGTGATATATCATATGTAAACACTTTGTAAACCTTGAAGTGCTACATAACTGCTAGCTATTATTACTTCTTATGAGTGAAAATGCCAGGGAAGTGTCCCAGAACAAAGTACTTCCTCTGTCTTTGTTTCTCAGTTTTGCTGCATTATCTTTCAGATTTTTATTGTCTTAAGTATTGAAATGATCTTTGTATGGAGTGAGGTGATGCAGTAGGTAGAGTGCTGGGCCTAGAGTCAGGAAGACTCATCTTCCTGAGTTCAAATCTGGCCTCAGACACTAGCTGTGTGACCCTGGGCAAGTCACTTAATACTGTCTGCCTCAGTTTCCTCATCTGTAAAATGAACTGGAAGAGATGGCAAACCATTTCAGAATTTATGCCAAGAAAACCCTAAATGGGGTCACAAAGAGTTGGACACAACTTAAATGACTGAACAACAATATACATATAGATACATAGAAACATAAACATGTTTGATTTCATCCACGTGGAGGTACTCATTCTGCCAACACAAGTAACAACCCATCTATAACTTAGGTGGTCACGACTTAGGGAGGGAATCACCTGAGATACATGGAAGTTAACTGGCATGCCCAAGGTTTACCCAATGGCTGGTAAGTATTAGTGGTATGATCCGAACCCAACTCTTCCTAACTCCCAAACCCAGCATTCCATCCACCACTCTTGCTACCTTTTATATAATCAATCTCATTTTGAAAAATGCTCTAGGAATGGAGTTTTAAAAAAAGAAAACAACTCTCTGGGCTCAAAGGGAGGAGGAAAGATTCCCCTCTGCATCATTTCAGGGAAATCACTACAGGGAAAGAAACATTAGGAGAGATGGAGAGGTAATTCATGTCACAAGTATATCCCTATATCACCAATATCTTTGTTTCCACCGATAATGAAATACCTGACAATGAAACCAATTTGGTTGAAAGAATTGGGCATGTTTACGGTTGAGATATGAGACCTTTACCTGAGAAGCCGTTTATAAAATTTTCCTCCAATTTTCTGCTTTCCTTATGATCTTGGCTACATTTGTTTTATTTGTATAAAATTTTTTAAATTTAGTGTAATTGAAACTATCCATTTTATACCTAACTTTGCTCTCTGTCTCTTGTTTATTCATAAATTGTTCTCCTATTCATAAGTCTAATTAGCAATATGTTCTATGGTCTTCAAATTTTCTTGTAATATCTCTTTTTATATCTAGGTCATGTATCCATTTTGACCTCATTTTGGTAAAAGGCGTAAGATATTGGTCTATGCTTAACATGGTGGCTGGGGGTAGGGCTGGAGGATAGATGGAGCATGATAGCTGTATTCAAACATTTGAAGGTCCCTTACATGGAGGAGGGATTAGTCTGGTTCTGTTTGGCCCCAGAGGGCACAACCAGGAACAATGAGTAAAAGTTATAAATATGAAAACTTAGGCTTGATGTCAGGAAAAGAACATTCTACTGATAATATTTGTCCAAAAGTAGTTTGGGCCAAAGGAAAGGTAACAAAAGACACACACTAGCTTCAATAGAGCAAAAAACTTTGAGAGCCTTGACTTACAGTTCTGTTTTTCAAATAAATTAGAAGACAGAGCTTGAGAGACATGAGGTTTTCTAAACAAGACTAGTTATGGGACGGACCAAAGGCCTATCCCCTCCTTTATTTTTCCTCAGAAGCCTGGATTATATCTTTAGCCTCTTCATCTTCCAATCCATTTGATATCCACATTGAGATGAATATTCTTTAAACATTTCTTTTGTAACCCCACTCCTACCCAAGCTTAGAACTGATCTTTGAAGGCCTGCTGCATATATAGTTGAAGATTTAACTTCTGATTGGATAAGCAAAATACCACATAAATGTAGAGAGACTTCTTGAGCCAAGATCAGGAAGGCATAAATTTAATGGCTAATGGAAGGCCCAGAGATGAAGAAAGGAGGAAACTAGCCCTTACCATGTCCCTTAATTCCCAGCTCTTGAGCTCCTATAGACTGTTAAGAACAGACTTCCCTGGGGAGCTCTCTCTCTCTCTCTCTCCCTCTCTCTCTCTCTCTTCTCTCTCTCTCTTCTCTCTCTCTCTCTTCTCTCTCTCTCTCTCCTCTCTCCCTCATTGTTTGAACTGGGATTTTATCTCATTCCAGAGTCTACAGCTCTCATAGAATTATGTATTCTATTAACTAGTCTAATCTATATAAGTTTTCCAAGTTCTGTTTACTGTTTCAATAAATGTGGTTTTTTTTTATTACTAACTAAAAGTGTTTTTTGTGCTACTAGGATTTGAGTGGAAGGGAGCTAAACTAACTCAGGTAAATTGCCAGTTACTCTCCCCCTTAGAGAAACTAGGGAAAGTGGCTTTTATTCTGAACCCCTAAAAGATCCTCATTTCCCATACACTACCAATATTTTAGGTGTAGTAGATAGCTGTAATTCTGATCCAGGAGTGGGAAGCCTGCAGCCTCAAGACCACATGTGGCCTTCTAGGTCCTTGGGTATGGACTGAGTCCAAGTTTTACAGAATAAATCCTTTTATTAAGGGAATTTGCTCTGTGAATTTTGGATTCAGTCAAAGGGCTGCCCTTGAGGACCTAGAGTGGCCTTGAGGCCACAGGTTCCCCACCCCTGTTCTAGCTCAATACTTCTCTTAGAGATAGAGGAGTGAAGAAGTGATTGCCCAGACACTTCTGTCAGGGATCCTCCCTCTCAGGGCAACTGGCAGTTCAGCTAAGGCCCTTCTCCTCCTCTCCTTTAAAGGCGGAAATCTAAGTTTCCTTTTGGAGATTTGGAATGAGGTTTTCCAGAGCCCAGAGCAGATATTTATCCACTTGTACCATGCTAGGGTCAATCATTTCATGTTACTTTATATTACATGTAGGTTGGGAGAGTAAGTCCAGAGTTGGGCTCTTTCATCAAAATTATGAACCATAATATTTCAGAGTAATTAAGAAGTGATGTTGGAGATCATTTAGTCTAATGTCTTTAATTTATAGAAGAATAAGTTGAAGTCCAGGGAAGTTAAGTGTAATTTCTTAGATTTATTATCACTTTCATCTTCAAAAAAATCTCCAATGGTTCCTTATTTCCTATCCCATAGAGTCTAAACTGTACATAACTTTCAAGATCCTCCATAGTTAGTCTTTGTTTCCCACTATTACCAACCCAGATTCTCTGCTCTAGTCAGGCTGAACCCCTCACTGTACCTTGAAGGCAACATGCTCATGTTGGCCTCTGTGCTTTCACTCATGTTTGTCTTGGAACACTTTCATCTCTCACCTCCAGTCCCCAGTTACATCTTCCCAATCCTCTCATTTCTAGTTTGAGTCCTGCCACCTCTAAGAAGCCTTCCCTGACCACAGCTGCCCTCATTTCTCTCTTTCTCTGAAGTAATATAGCACTTCTAGTCTAGACAAGAAAATTCAGTGCTTTATTATCAATCAACAAATATTTATTAAATCCCTATTATGCACCAGGCACTGGGCTGGGCTAAACACTAGGGATGCAAAAAACAAAAAAATGGAAATAGTCCCTGCCCTCAATGAGTTTACAGTTTGATTGAGGAGGACAATATATACAGATGAAAGCATTTTCAAAATGAAAAGAAAAATAAAATAATTTGGGGGGAAAGAGCCCTAGCAGCTGGAGAGGTTAGAAAAGGCTTCATTTAGAAAGTGTACTTACTGTCGTTTATTATTTGACTCATTGTCTCATCTGTGTATACAAACCTTATCTTCCCAACTAGACTGTAAGCTGCCTGAGGGCAGGGATCCTAACTTATATTCACTGGTATCCCCTACAACTCACAGTAATGGGAACAGTAGTCATTACTTAGGATCCCAGACTCATAGCTTCAAAGCTGGAAGGTAAGCTAGAGGCAAGGTCCTTAGTCCAACCCTCTCAATTTACAGATGAGGAAACTGAGGGCCAAAATGACTTGCCTAAAGTCACTGAGGTAGTAAGTAGCAGAGTTAGGTTTTGAACTCAGGTTCTCTGTCTCTAAATCTTGTATAAATAACTGATGATTGACTGATTTTCAGAGGCACTGAAAGGGTCCCATGGTCCTTTGTTAAGAGTTGGAACATTCCCTCCTGAACTCTCAGAAGTTCCATGGTCTTTGGGGAACCACAGTATTTGCATTTTAGGCCACTCATTACCAATCAATTTACATAATTTCAGACATTTTCTCATATATATGCAGAGTAACACCTAGTCTACCCTGCACATTGCAAAAGATAGATATCAACATCTGTGAGTGAAGTCCTACAATTCCCTGGAGGAAGGCAGCTCCTGGAAGTAGCCTCCCTGGAATCTGTAAGCCAAAGATCCCCAGGCTTTCCCACATTCTTTCCACCCTTCACTCCCATTACCAAATAGTCCCTTCTCTCTCTTTTCCCTATCCTACTCTCAGATAAGCAGTGTCATTGTGCTGCCTCCCTGCCCCTGCCCAGTTTTCTAGGGCACTCCAGTTATTAAGAAAAAGGAAGATCCTATATTTATACTTAGAAGGAACTTTACTTATTTTTGGTTGGGCAATGGGGTTAAGTGACTTGCCCAGGGTCACACAGCTAGTATCAAGTGTCTGAGGCCAGATTTGAACTCAGGTCCTCCTGAGCCAGGGCCAGTACTCTACCCACTTTGCCACCTAGGAGTTTATCTCTTTAGAGATAAACTTGTTCAGCCCCTTAATTTAATAGGTGAGGAAACTGGGCCCCAGAAAGGTTAAATTATTAGCCCAAAGTCACAAGGGTAGTAAGTGGCAGAACTGATATTTGAACCCAGATCCTCCATCTCCCAATACAGAACTCTGTACCATGCTACCTGCCTCACCTTCCCCCAAATTCATATCACTACATAATATAGTGGGGAACATTCTCTTTGCATTTAGAGTCAGCACCCCCAGTCAGTCAAACTCTGGCCAGCTCTGATGACTCTAATTTGTACCAGTTTTGGCAGGTCCCTTCCCTTTTTTAAGGTCTTCATTGCTTTATTGCAAAGTGTTGATAATGAGGCCATTGCCTATAGTTTACTCCAAGAATCAAGTGAGGTAATTAATATGCAGAAAAGGGCCTACACAAACATGAGCTAATGCCATTGTATTCCATTATGCAGGCAGCTGGTAGTGCAATGGAGACAGCACTGGGCCTGGAATCAGGAGGACCTGAGTTCAAATCCAGCCTCAAACACTAGCTGGGTGACCCTGGGCAAATCACTTAACTATCATTTCTCTCAGCTTCCTCAAGTATAGTACGAGGGTAATCACGGCACTTTTTTCCCAGGATTGTCGCAAGGATCGAATGAAATAGCATTTATATAAGCACTTAGTACAGTACCCGGCACATTGTAGGTGCTGCATAATGCTTATTCCCTTTCTCCTCTCTTGTACAATGTAGGGGCAGGGAAGAGAAGGGAACTGGAGAGTTAGGAGAAAGATCAGGAGGAAGTTGGAGCCAGGGAAAGGGCAGAAGAACAAAGGTGCCTGTCATAGGATGCCTACGAGGAGTTCCAGGGGTGTTCTGTTCTCTCAGGCTCCCCTGTGGTGTGAAAGTAGTTGGATGACACACTCAGCAGATGACACCATCTGGTGTTTATCTGAGAAACTCCAGAGTAGATGGAGTGGAAAGAATTTTAGAGTAGGGGTCAGAAGGCTGGGAATCGTGTCTTAGACTCAGCAGCATTTAGTCTTAAGAAAACTGCGTTCATCTGGAGACTTCTAGCAAGATGGTAGGGGTAAAAAGGTCAGGATAAGCCTATCTCTTATCCCCTCTAGCTTCAAAACAGATAAGTGCACCTAATGGAGGTAAAGAGCAAAGAGAAAGAAGGGCGGGGGGGGGGGGGGGGGGGGGGGGGAGAGCTTTCTCTCTGAGACAGAGACAGAGAGAGATTTCAGAGAGGTAATCCTCACAGAAAGTTTTAACAAATAAAAATATAAACCACAAAATCTGTAATATCACCTCATTTCTGCACCCATCTTGCCCGCTACAATACCTTTAAGACACAGGAAGACTTGTATGAATTGATGCAGAGAGAAAAAAGGAAAACAATATATATAATGACTGGAATAATAAAAACAGTGCCAAGAAAGCTGAATTCAGAGATTCTCCAATGGCTGGAGGCTAGCGTCGTCCCTGGGGCGTGTCATCCATCCACTCTACTGGAATGGCTTTGTCATACTGAAGCTGTGGGATATCCTTTAATTCTGCAGCTGTGTATGGAATGACTCCTGAGGATGAGGGAGCCCTGCTGATGGAGAGTTGACCAAGGCTAAGATAAGTTTTCTTGTTTCTCTATAACCAATTCTAGGCTCTCAGGCACATCCGCACCACTGTAACTATTGTATGGCATTGAGACTCTCCTAAAAAATGGTCTGAAGAATGAATATTAGTAAAATACAATGATGCAAAGGAAGATTAGACTAATTTGTAATGTCTTATAAAAGGAGAAGCTGGTCCTTTCCCTGGCTTAATGGGTTCAGGGCTTAAAAAAAAACCCTTTAATATAATAACACACTTATTTTAATATCATCTGGCTTATGGTTTAATAGAAATCATGAGGGCAAGGTCTTGAATGCCTTGGTATCTAATTCAGGGTCAGACACAGCACACATTCAGAGAACAAGTGAATGAGAATCCTGCTGCTGACACAATCCACTTGTATGACTTTAGTCAAGTCATAACTTCCCTGGAACTCGTTTTCTTCATCTATAAAATGAGTTGGTTGGACAAGATGGTCTCTACAGTTCCTCTAACAAATTCTATGACACTGATCCCACAACATAACATCGATGCAGCTGCCAAAGTGATTTTCCTAAAGCACGTATCTGGCTATGTCACTAAACCCCAATGGCTTACTATTGCCTTTAGAATCAAATATGAACTTTTCTGGCATTTGAAGCCCTTTACAACCTGGCTACAGCTTAGCTTTGAAGACTTATCATGTATTACTCCACTGCTTGTATTCTATAGTCTGGCCAAACTGGTCTTATGTACCATGCCGTAACATGACATTCCATCTCTTTTCTCCATGACTTTGCCCCCAGCTGTGCCCCACGTTTGGAACGTGCTCCTTCCTCATCTCTGCTTCTTAGAATCCCTAATATCCTTCAAAGCTCAGCTCAACTACCACCTTCTACATGAGGATTTCCTTATGTGTCAGCTCCAAATTATATTGTGTTAATTTCAAGTTGTCACTTCAACAAGCATTTATTAAGTGCCCACTGTGTACCAGGCACCAAGCTGAATGCTGGGGATGTAAAGAAAGGCAAAAGACAGTCCCTACTCTCAAGAAGCTCATAGTCTAATGAGGGAGACAACATGCAAACAACAGTGTAGAAAAAGAGCTACATACAGACTAAATAGGATTAGAATTAAGGGGGGGTTGGGAAAGGCTTCTTGAAGATGAGATTTCAGCTGAGACTCAAAGAAAGTCAGGAAAGTCAGAAGTGAAAGATGAGGGGGCAGGGAATGCCAGGTATGCAGGACAGCTAGGGAAGACACACAGAGTCAGGAGATGGAGTGTCCTCTGGGAAGAACAACAAGGAAGCCAATGGCACTGGATAGAAAAGTACAGTGCCTGGCAGGGGGTAATGCAGGAGAGTGAAAAGGCAGGAAGGGCTTGAAAAACGAAAGAGAGGGTTTTCTATTTCATTCTGGAGGTCGTAGGGAGCCACTGAGATTTATTCAATAGGGGTGTGACAGAATCAATTTTATAGCTAAGTGGAGGATGAACTGGAAGGGGGAAAGATTTGAGGCAGGAAGACCAGCCAGAAGCCTATTGCAACAGTTCAGGTATGAGGTGACGGAGTAGCAGGGTCAGAAGAGAGAAGGGGGCATCCAGGGAAGCTATTGCAAAAGGACAATTAACAGGACTTTGCAGCTGATTAGATACGGGGTAAGAGGGGATGAAGAATCAAAGAGGAATTCAGTGGTGAGTCTGGGTAGCTGAGAGGATGGTGGTGGCCTCAACAGTAACAGGGTAGTTTAGAAGAGGGGTGGGTTTGGGGGGAAGTTGATGAGTTCAGCTGTAGATGTGTTGAGTTAAAAGATTTATGAGACATCCAGTTCCAGATGTCTAACAGGCAGTTGGAGATGTGACACATGAAGTCAATACATATTCTACACCCACTTTTATTTATGTATCCTCAGCACTTAGCACAGTTCCTTGCACATAGTAGGTACTTAATAAATATTTGTTGGTTCATTTTTTGTTTGACTTGATTGGTTGAAATATAAGAAATAGAGGGTAGTTCACATAGCTAGAAGCAAATCAATAGCATTCTTTTGGCTCTTGGAAAGATATTCCATTTGGACTGAATGAAAAAAAAAAAGCTTGGTGTATGGACTGCTTTCCTTCCTCAGGTGTTTCAAATTTACATTTTGCCATTCTCTTGGGTTTGTATTTTCTAGAGGGTTCTACTTTCTTATGTTTTTAGATTAGGTTAAATGAGATTGTGCTGACACATCTCGATGTAGTTGGAGGAACAAATGTAGCATTTCTTTGGTATTTCTGAAAGGCGATTGACAGTAAGGATTGTGGGGAAATGAGCAATGGGTGAAGAGGACTCAGGTTGGCTGCAAATCCCCATTTTTTCCAGAATTTTTTCTTTCTCTACGTGATGCTCTTTATTGTGGGAAGTCAGAACAACGGGTTAAACTCTTACCTCCTCAACAACTATATTTTGCATCCATTCACCTTTTTCCACGCCTTGCTTTAGTTGTCTTTGTTGGTCAGTTGGGTTCAACTGTATGTGACTCCATGGACTTTTGCCCATGGGCTTTTCTTGGCAAAGATCCTGGAGTGGTTTGCCATTTCCTTCTCCAGTGTGTTTCCATGTTGTAGGACCTGAGGCAATTAGGGGTTCAGTGCCCAGGATCACACAGTTAGTAAGTGCCTGAGGCCAGATTTGAACTTGGATATTCTTAGCTCCAAGCCCAGTGCTCTATGCACTGCACCACTTACCTGCCCACGTTGTTTCAGAGACCTTGTTAAATGAAACAGCTTGTTTGGATATTGGCCTTTTCCTGAAACCCTTTTCTCTTAACATCGGGTGCTCCGTTCCCACCTGAGAACTTATGCCTGTGGGCAGTGCCCCTTTCTCAGTCTTTCTCGCCATCTTCCACCATGCTGTTCGGAGAAGTAGGGATGTGACTGAGAGTGGTGCCAGAAGTGAGGGGAAATATACTCTGTTAAATAGATGCTTTGCTCAAAGTCATGGTCAGAAAAGGATAATGGTCCCCATAACAGTTAACTTCTCCTTGCTAGGGTGGGCTGCTAAGTTCACTCACCTTCCTCCATGGTGACGAGGTCAGAGGTCCTTTCAAGTGACAAGATATCTGGGAGACAGAATAAGGCCATCCGAGAAGTGATTCCGTCTTATAATTTTATCTGGATCCTGAGTCCATCCTGTTGATTACAAATCAATATAATAATTATATATTAATAAGTGCATATTGATTCATTGATTCATATACATACTGGTCCTCCTTAAAATGTGAGCTGAGATCAAGGTACCTGCTCCAAGGAGATGAAGCTGGAGAAATTAACCAACTCAAACTATACATTTCTTAGAATTTCTGGGTTACAAGCAGCTTCTGAACCATCTGGGAAATTCCAGGGGCTAGCAGAGCAAGAGACATGCAGTCTCTTGGGAGCTGTTTGTCATGCATTTTTATCTTGTTATTATGTACTGTTTATCCACTTATCAATTCTCTGCCAAGAGTAGCTATATGCAATATTCAAGCAGGGTTGTCATGATTCCTCTCCAGACTCCACTGCTGACTCATCTCCAAAGGACTTTCTCCACCATGCTATAGAAATATCTTCCCCAAGGAAGCCCACCCCATCTCTGGCCTACTTCTTACATTGGAAGTGTCCTCTACACCTGAAACCTCTCCTTCTGATAGGCTGGTTCCTCCCAAACCTCTAATTTAAAGAGGAGGCCCAGGCCAAAGACATTTTCATTCCTCTCCAGATTTCACTCCTGACTCATCTTCAGAAAACTTTCTCTACCATACACCTTTCTCTCCCATACCTTCTGAAGTTCTACCTTCCCCTCACTCCTCCATCCCTGCTTTTATGTTTTGTCTTCCTTCATTAGAATGTAAGCTTCTTGAGGACAGATATTGTCCTTCTTTCTGCTTTTTTTTTTTTGTATTACCAAAGCTTAGCATAGTGCCTGGCTGCTTAATAAATGATTAATGACTGACTGATCAACTGACTTTCAGGTGGAGAGCCAACTACATATGCTGAGATCTTATAACTAGTGGTTATTGAAACAGTACAAGTTAAAGGGTGTAGAGTTTGGTGGGGACTCAGAGTTCAGTTCTAATTGGAGAAATCCATTCAACAACTATTAAAGAATTTGCGCAGCCCTAGATAGAAGTACAGACCTGAAGGATAGAAAGTCATTGACCCTGTGAGAACCATAGTGAACAAGGCAGTTAATTATTCAGACTTCTGCTCAATTTGTATGGGCACAAACTGCTATAGTGAGCATTGGACCTGCCACGTTCCTGGATCCTTTTTGGCTGTCAATGCCACCTACTGGCTAAACAGTCCACAGAGCTTTGGGGAGACAGTTTAGGGCAATGGAAAAAGCTTCAGGCTCAGGTTGGTAATGTCTGGGTTTGATTCTGGCTTGAATCAGTTTAGTAAATGTTTATTAAATACCAGCTATATGGTTTTGTTGTAAGTAAACACAACTCTTCTGTACCTTAGTTTCTTCATCTGTAAAATGAAGTTATTAATATTTGTACTAGACAGCATATAGGAACAAATCTGTCACATAACATAGTATATGCCCATGTACACACATATATGTATATGCCACAATACATCTATATATACATACATAATATGTACAAACCCACACACCCAGATGTGTGTGGAAATAGGAATGCATAGGACTGGACACCTGATTTCATTAGTTTGGGGATCTCTGGTGAGAAAACTGTCCTTAACCATGCAAGATGGCAACTTTACAGCAATTTAAGGCCTTAGAGAGCTGCTTGAGGCACTGAGAGGTTAAGTGACAGATCGGGTCACACAGCTTGTTGTACCAGTAGTAGTATTAGAACACAAGTCATCCTGACCCTGAGGCCAGCTCACTTGGCACTAGGTCAATGCTGATCATAGGCATGCACAGAACATGTGGTAGCATACCCTGAGGGTACATGCCCATGGCTCAAGGTATGCATAGGAATAGGTATGATTTGAGATCCATGACATGACACAACATGACATAACACGATATGATACATGGATGTCAATTGTTAGGATTGTACCTCCAACTTCATAGGATTGATGAAACATCAAATCCTCTTTTTGGGAGTTCAAAGTCCTTTATGGACCCCACCTAACATTCTAGTCTAGTATCTATCACATGTTACAGAAACACTGGTTCCCTTCCTGTTCCTAAAACAAGGCATTCTGCCTCCTGACTTCGAGTCATTTTCACCAGCTGTCCACATGCCTGGAATGCTTTTCCTCCTCATCCCTGGCTCCTGCTTCCTTCAAGTCCCAGGTAGAATCATACCTTCTATGTCTATGAGAAGCCTTTCCAGATCACTCTTTTAATGCTAATCCCTTCCCTTGGAAGATTAACTCCAATTTATCCTGTCTCTATCTTTTTTGTACACAGTTTTTTGCATGTTGTCTCTCCCATTAGACTATGAACTCCTTAAGAGGAGGGACTGTCTTTTGCCTTTTTTTGTATCCTTCGAGCTTAGCACAGCATTCTGGCATATAATAGGTGATTAATAAATGGATGAAATAAATAGGATCAAATGATCATATGATCATAAATTTAGAGCTGAAAGGGACCTTAGAGGTCATCTACTCCAACCCCTTCATTTTAACTTTTCTGTAACTAACTTTATCTGACTCCAAATCCAGCATTCTTTCCAGTGGATGAGATTATACACACACACACACACACACACACACACACACACACACACATTCATATACATATACATACATATATATGTATATATTTATATTCATATGTAGCTCTCATTTTGTAAACAATAAGGTACTATAGAAATACTAGCTTTTGTTTTTATGAAAAACAACAGCAATCCAAAAACATGCTTCAGCTCTCACGGTCATTTCTAACCCATGGTCCTAAGGTCAGCAGGAAAGGAGCAAAGTAGAGATAGTTCATTCATTTCCTTATTCAATCTCTTCACAGTTTTACATATTTTATATATATATATATATATATATATATATATATATATATATATATATATATACACACACACACACACACAACACATACATACACATATACAGAGAGAGAGAGAGAGAGAGAGAGAGAGAGAGTGCTTAGTTTCTATTTGTGTTGTGTGTGCATGTATATAACCTCATCCATTGGAAAAAATGCTAGATTTGGAGTCAGATAAGTTAGCTACAGAAAAGTTAAAATGTTTATGTATGTATACACACACACACACACACATACATACACACACACACACACACACACATATATATATATATACACATATACATATATATGCATACACACACACACACACCAGAAATAGAAACTAAACTCAAACAAATAGAAACTCAAACAAATGCTGGGCTTTAGGAGTGTCTGTCTCTCTATTTGAATTGGCCTGGCCTGGCCTCTAGCCAAGGAAATCTCATTCTTTCAGTAGGTTGGTATAAAGTAGAAAAGATTATTTTCTATTCTATTTTTAGTGTTCCTGGATCCCTGCAGTCAAGCTGTAAAAACACCAGTGCAGAGCCAGGAACGCTTAGAAATATATTCCCAAGACTGCTTGTGAGGGGCAGGAAAGAACAAGTTGACTTGGGAAGGAGAAACCAGAGCCAGCACAGGGTGGAGAAATGAAATCTTTCTTTAAAGCAGCCGCGACTTCGGGCAAGGGTTACCTGCTTCCCCCTTGGTATTTGGGCAGTAAAAGCCCTAGTTTGCAGTTCTAAGTGCCAGAACTGGTCCAGTGGGCTGGCAGAATTGAAGCGTCCCTGGAAGGGCCCCTTGAATGCTGCTCCAACATATATTCCCATCAGTCTGCTACGGTGCCTGAAATTTTCAAATACTAATAATCCCCTTTCGATTAAGACATAGAAACTCAAGATCAGGGTGCAAGGGAGGGCAAGCATTACCTGGAGCTAAGCCATTATCAGCCTAATTTGCTCTTCAGCTCAAACTTGAGTCACTTTAGTCACCTGACAGAGCCTTGGGGAAATGGGTCACAGGACATCAGAAGACATCAGAAGAAGGAATCAGAAGGCGTTAATGCATACGGCAGCTCTATTGGGGTGCAGGCCTGGTTGTGATCCTATAGCAGGGGTCTAAGCCAGAAAGCAGCAAGGCACTGGTCTGTCTAGGGATATGGGAGAGGATGGGGGAAAGGCTCCAAAAGTGAGGAGAAAGGACACAAAAGGAAGGGGAGGAGCACTGGGGAAACTAAGCCCACTTTGCTATTTTGCCTATAGAGGGCGCTCCTCAGCTCTTTCCCAAGAAGTGAAGCTACACCCATCCAAATCCCATTTCCTAGTCTACCTCCATGCACCACACAGGTTCGGTATTAAGTAGATATGGCAACCTCAGCATCAAACACTGCAGTTGCACCAGACATAGACCTACCGGCCACTCTCTCGGCTGCCAACTCCCTTTGCTCCTATTGCTAAGAGATATCTAAAAAGCCTTGGCTTGGCAGGGAATGAGGTCGTTTTGGAGCAAGCTTTGGCTTTGGAGTCTGAGCTTTGTTAGAACCTGGGCTCTGTTGTTTATTACCTGTGGGATCTTTAGCATGTCATTTCACTTCTTATGCCCCCAGTTTCTTCATCTGTGAAATGGGGAGGTTAGACTAGATGATCTCTGAGGTCTTTTCTGGCTTGAAAGTCCATGCTCCTGAAATACTAGCCTTCTTCCCTGCTGGCCCAGAGCCATATTATGGGGTATATTTATCTGACACACATTAATTAGGTGCCTAGTGTGTGCAAAAGGCCCTTAGACACTGGGAAGGGTTAAAAAAATAGATTAAGGATTATCCATGTTTTCAGGGAGCTTATAAATTTAAGGGGAAGGAGGCTGAATTCTGTCTTCAGAGTGTCCCTTCCATTATCCTATCCAAATGTTTCCTTCTCATCTCATCTCATATCTCCCTCTCCTAAAAGGTCAGTAACGAGTGAATCAAGCTAGCTGACTGCTTCTAATATTACATGCATCTTTAGAAGTAACTATGTGGCACAAGTCGATAAATCCCTAGACCTCGAATCAGGAAGAACTTAGTTCAATTTCTGCCTCAAATACTTACTAACTGTGTGATCTCTAGGAAGTCAATCAGTCACTTAAACTCAGTTTCTTCATCTGCAAAATGGGGATAATAACAGTAACTACCTTCATGATTACTGTGAGGATAAAAACTAGATGATATTTGTAAAGTTCTTTGAAAACCTTTAAGTGCTATATAAATGAAAGTTATTATTACCTTTACAATGCTCATTTGTTTCTAATATGTGGTATCTCAGGAAAGTTAGAAGGACAGGTATTTTTAATCAAAGAGGACTCTTGGTGCTGTTTAAAATGCATCACCAAGTCAGCCAGCTCTTTCTTTTGCTTATGTGATTTTGGACACAGCCAGCAAAATTCTAGGCTCGTTGCTTTATTACATGATATTTTGGTTTAATTGTTCCTGGATTCTTCACAATAGGGAGTTCAGTTAATAATGCCATCTCCACTGTATATGATACACGAACATGGTGTATTGGGGCGTGTAGGAGGATGGGGGATATGAAGGGGAGAGGACTGGGAACTGGGGAGGGCAATTAGAATGCAGTCAAGAAGACATCCAGATAAGAGCACAGAAATTGTAGCAGAAAGAGATTCAGACTAACTAGCAAGAATTCAGTCCTTCCCTCTTTTCCTTTTTCTTTCCCTCTTTCACTCCCTTCCTTCCTTCCTTCCTCCCTCCCTCTTTTCCTTCCTTCCTTCCTCCCTCCCTCTTTTCCTTCCTTCCTTCCTCCCTCCCTCTTTTCCTTCCTTCCTCTCTTCCTTCCTTCCTTCCTTCCTTCCTTCCTTTCCTCTCCTCCCTCCTCCCTCCCTCCTCTCCCTCCCTCCTCCCTCCCTTCCTTCCTTCCTTCCTTCCTTCCTCCCTTCCTTCCTTCTTTCCTTCCTTCCTTCCTTCTTTCCTTCCTTCCTTCCTTCTTCCCAGCCCCACATTCTTGAAAATCTTCAAACAGAAGCTACACAGCCCCCCTTTGGGGTTATGTTGTGGTGGGAATTTTTTCAGACAAGGATTGGATCAGATGATCACTGAGGTCCTGTCCAAACCTGAAATTCTCTGTTTCTTTGAATCAAGTTCTCCTTAGTGTTGCTCTCTTTATTTGGCTTTAGTGTCCTTCTCCTCCTCCTATCTTCCTTGCTGAATGCTCTCTATATCCTTTCCTAATTTGATTTCATATTTCCCTTCTCTTACTAAACCAATAAAAACTGCTTAGACAGTCCCAGCAAATCCTCCATCTGCCTCTCTTCATGTCACATCCAGTCAGTCATTTTTCAGTTATGTCCAATTCTTTGTGACCCTATGTAGAGTTTTCTTGGCAAAGATACTGGAGTGGTTTGCCATTTCCTCCTCCAAATCATTTTACAGATGAGGAAACTAAGGCAAATAGGGTTAAGGGCCTTACCCAGGGTCAGTAGTAAGTGTCTGAGGCCCTATTTGAACTCAGGAAGATGAGTCTTCCTGACTCTAGGTCATCTATCCACTCATTAGATTTAAATTCCTGTGGTCCCTACCACTCATTCCTCCCTACTTACTGGGCAATTTAGAAAATACCCTCATCTCTCTGGTCCTATATATAAAATGGGCAATATCCTATTGATATCATGCAGGCTCTTTCTTCAAAACTGTATATGTTAAAGACCTGAGATGTTTCAGGGCCTCTGACCTGAGGATGCCACCCACTCTTCACTGTGTGTTACCCATTGTGGACATGGAGGACCCACACTGAGACTGTCCCCACTGACATCGGTCTACCTCCCTTTCTTTTGTGTAGTAATAAAGTTTTGTTAAAAGATATCTGTAAGTGATGTTCTCCCCAGCACTCCGCTTCAGAGAGCATCACCTAGTGTTCAGTTCTTGGCCCTCTGACCTTTCCTGTGTCTTTAGAAACCTCGCCTACTCTAATGCTTGCAGTAATAACTTTTATAATAATCATGCAAAAATCTACATAGACTCAGGGAGGGCCCTAAGAGATCATCTAGTACAACCCCTACTTAGATATATTTCATTTTTTGAACAGCCTAAATGTTAGTTATCATTTGAATTATTTTGAGATGAAATCTGCCTTCCTTTAGTTCTCCCCAAAAAGTCCAGATTCTGTTTTCTGTGGTCAAGCAGAAGTCTAATCTGAAGTCCACATCAGCATTTAAATAGTTGGGGCAGCTAGGTGGTACAGCAGATAGAGTGCTGGGCCTGGAGTCAGAAAGACTCATCTTCTTGAGTTCAAATCTGGCCTCAGATACTTACTAGCTGTGTGACCCTGAGCAAGTCATTTAACCCTGTTTGCCTCAGTTTCCTTATCCGTCAAATGAGCTGGAGAAGGAAATGGCAAACCATCCCAATATCTCTGCCAAGAAAACCCCCAATGGGGTCACGAAGAGTTGGGCATGACTGAAAAACAACTTAACATTCAAATAGTTGAGATTTGTCTTATTCCCTATCTTCTCTTCTCTGGGATAAGCATCCCAAGGTCCTTCAACTGACACTCATCTGGCATGGTTCAAGTCTCTTCATCATCCTGGTTGCCCTTATTGTATTCAGTCAGTCAATAAACATTTGTTTGGCACCTACTGTATGCCAGACACTGTGCTAAGCACTGGGGATGCAAATGCAGAAAAGAGAGTCCCTGCTCTCAAGGAGCTTACAGTCTAATGGGAGAAGACAGCCCACAAAAAAAGCTGAAAATGGTGGGGTGAGGGGAAAGGTACTGGAGAGTATGGTGGAAAAATCAGAGAAGTCTCAAAATTGTACAGCCAGTTGAAGAGATGAGAAGATGTTGCGAGCTGAGCTTCCTCCTCAAGTGGAGGTTTTGGAGTACATGGCTCCAACTCTCCAGTCTTAAGGACAGAGGGTGACAATGAGGTAGAATACCAAGAATGATAGGATCTTGTAGGATAATGAGGTTTTCCCAATAATGAGCTTCCTGGGGCATGATGGAAAAAGCAAAGAAGTCCCAAAGTCATGTACCTGAGTGAAAAATGAGGAATTAATTTCTATTTGCCATAATTCTTTTTTTTTAAATGCGGTTCCTAGAACTGAATACAATATTCTAAACGTAATAGCAACAGGGTAGATTATGATAAGACTAATACCTCTCTTGATGTGAACACTGTATTATACTGTATTATTAATCCACCAAGATCATTTTAGCTCACCTTCCCTGTAGAATTTTGAACCACGGAGCCTTCTTATTCTTTCTATTTACTCTTCGAAATCCAAACAAGTGGTGGCATATGATTGTGCTGGAATGCTATTGTGCTATGAGAAATGGTGAACTCAGTGATCTTAGAAAAAACATGGAAAGACTTGCGGAAAACAATGAAGAGCAAAATGAGAACAACCAAGAGAACACTGATATAGTAACAGCAATATTGTTTTAAGAATGACTTTGAACAGATAAGTCATTTTGACTATTATAAATACTGAAATTAACTACATGGAAGGAAGACACTATCTGCACACAGAGAAAGAACTGATAAATAGAAGTATATAGAATGATACCTATTTGTGTTTAATGGCAGCCACCTCTAGGGTGGAGGAAGAAGGAAAGAAAATAAAGGGGAAAAAAAGAAAAAATAAATTTACATGATAACTTTATTACATATTTAAAAGGAAGAGCAAGTTGTGCATAATAGATTTATAGTTTCATGCACAATCATCTTTTGTTTATTAAATTATGTTATAGAAATGCATGTTTTATTCCATAAATTAAAAGTAAATAAATAAATTATTAAAAATGAAATCCAAAGTCCACAGCATATGTCAAGCTCTGTCTGCTATCCTCCAACTTACTTATTGTGAACCACTAAGAAGGCATAGCCTCTTTCTCTCAAAGTTACCCATCTACTTCAGAAAACTATTTTCACTTTTTATTAGAATATGATCCAAAACACTAGTTCAGTAAATATATTTCTACAGTAATATGGCTTCTGTTTCTCCCTCCATTGATCCTCATCCAAATTCTTTCCATGATTCTGTTTCTGCATTTCCGCGTAGGAGCAATTTTTGTTATATAAAATGCTTCTCCACTGTTCTTTTAATCTTTGCCTTCATATTGAATTAGTTATACCATATTTCAGTCCCGGATCTTATCCCAACAATTCTCAATGATACATAGCTATAAATTTCTATTTCCCCTTTCCCATTAAGATCTCTAGTTCATTTTATTACCTATACCCTATTCATTTGTATATAGATATCTGGACCAATGAGTATTATTCTTGTCCATATTCCTGAATATTGTGATCTGTGAATAATAGGGCCACTTCACTGATTTTTTCCCCCCATGAGATAGCTGCTACCTTTTATCATCTCTGGCTCACTGAATATGTGTGAAGAATTTTGATTTTCTCCCACCATTTTCAATTGAAAGCTCTCTTGATCAAATCTCCAAGCAAATTTATATGTTAGCTCTTGTTAGGATACATAAATCCCTGCTTAAGAACCTGTCCTTACATTTTAAATCCATAAATGTAAATCCTATTCTCTGACTCTTCTTTTCTTGACAAATTGTTCATTTGTTACATTCTTTCCTTTCTAAAGGAATGAAAACCCCACCTATTTCCCTATAATCTTCAGCCTTCTGTTTAGTGCTTCATAATCCTTAATGGTGTTTCCTTGATTTCTACTGGTGGTGCCATTTGTCCCAGCATGAATGATCAGAAATCAGCAGTAGTCATAAGATTTACATAAGGTTACATAACATGTGGCATCTCAGTTACATGTTCTAGAGGATGATATGCTTCCCAACTATTCATGTCAAAGCTACACATAACCACTAATAAATCTAATCTTTTGTCTAGCAGGGTTTTTGGATTTTTTTGGATTTTTTGGATTTTTTTGGTTTTTTGTTTGTTTTTGTGGGGGTTTTTTTTGGGTGTGTATGTGAAACTTAGAATCATTTCCTCAGAAAATTGAAATATCCTTTCACGGGATAATATCAAATTATGAATTTTTGTGGCTGGAGGGATTCTTAAAACCATCTAGTAAAGATTTAAAAAAATTTAAATTTGAAAATTGAGAAATGAAGAATTTAAAAATGAAGAAAGTGAGGAACAGAGAGGTTACATGGATATTTAGCAGGAAAGGCAGGCTTGAAATTGAATGGTGACCATGGTGTTGCACTGGGAAAATTCATTTCTCAGATACAGAATTATATTGTTCACATCTCAGTGTGAACCAGCACAGCTACAATCTAGCCAAAAATTGTATCAACACCACAGGGTTCCACGGAACCCTCCCAACATTGGATCTGTAAGAGAGACTGGTTACAGGCTGGTATAATTTGCATTGTTACTTTTTTTGCTTCCTAAAGCTATAAATCTGTATACACACACACACACACACACACACACACACACACACACACACACACATGCACGCGCATGCACACACACACACACACACACACACATAATATAAACTTTTTAAAGATTCTTTCAATATGGAAGGAACTTTAAGGGTCACCTAGTCCAATTTTTCATTTCCAAGTAAGGAAAACAAGGACCTGAAAGCTAAATTGACTTGCAAATATTTCTAGTGCTATGAGCACTGACCTCACTGATGGCAGATCACAAACCCTCTGTGCCTCAGTACATAGAAGGTCTTAATGGAATGCTATCTCCAAAAAAAAAAAAACAAACCAAAATCCAGTCATCATCTGGTCACCAAACTTTTAGTGATATTTTCCGAACTTAGCTATACTGGTCTTCAGATGTGAAACATAGTCCCTCAGCCCAAATGTCTTTCCAGTTTAGTAGACCCTGCCAGCAAGACCGCTAGCTCTGGAGTCAGAGAAAGTGGGTTCAATTCTGCTTCTGACACTTACTACCCATGTGACCACAGGCAAGTCATAAGCTCTTTGCACCTCAATTTCCTCATCAGTAAAATAGGTCTAGACAGCCTATCCAGTCTAGGGAAGGGGAAAAAGAGAAAGCATTTACTACACAGCTATTATATGCCAGTCACTGTGTTAAGCACTTTGTAAATATCATCTTATTTGATCTTCACAACAACTTGTGAGGAGGTGGTATAATCCCTATATTATAGTTGAGGAAACTGAGGTTAAATGACTTGTCCAGATTCACATAGCTAGTAAGTATCTGAGGAGAGATTCCGGTACTCTATCCACTGAGCCTCCTAGCTGCCTCTAGGTGGGATATGAGATAGAGAACAGGATAAAGAGTCAATTAGGAAGAAGAAAAAGGACTGCCTTGCTGCAATGAAGACCCAATGGAAATACAACAGTATAAATGTGAATTGTTCCATTATTTTAAAGTAGTAGGTTGTATGGGAAAAGGCTTGGGGTTAGGGAGAGAGAGGGATCTAATGGCTGTGATGCAGTTTCTACTCTCCACTAAAGTATCACTCCAATATCTTATCATAGTGTAGAGGTGACCCCTGGCTTCGCCAATGTTGGTAGGATCTACCAATCTGAAGACACTTCAAAGTATGGGCTCAGCAATGGATAGCATATCTAAGGATCAACACAGAAGTTCATTACCAGGCTAGTTGCAAGGTGATGAATTCTCTAGCCACAACATCTCCCAAAGACTTAGTCATTTGGGGGTCCTAATATGCACTGACAAGTAGAGAAATGACTCTGACATCATGGGATCTTTGAAATAGTGAAGCATAACAAGTTGTATGACTTCAAAAATCTCAAAAAACTCCTGCTGTGATCCACAGAGGGAAGCAGTCACATGGTAAATGCCGTGTCTTGGTTTTCATTAGAAATTCCAAAAGACAGGGAAAAAAAATAATCATACTCTCTTACATCTATGTAAAGTGAGAGTCAACATTCCTCAAGGCAATAATTGATACAATGGATCTAAAAAGATTTTCTTCCTGTTGTTCAAGCACTTGGAGGGTGCATTTACAATTCAAGAACTATTTGAGGGTGTGGACTTCATCATATGCTGATGCTGGTATGGAACACTTAATATGAAACTGATGTGTAGAAAAGAAAATTTGAATTAGGCTTGAGTTGAAAAAATAACACATTTTCATCAAGGCAGATGATATTTCAGAAAATGGTGAACGAATGTGGCCAACTCTTGAATTTGGATCAGAGGTTCACCATGTGGGTGTATATGGGGTGGAGAGTGCCTTGGCAGTTGTCTGGATTAGAGACAACCTCCTTTTCATTCCAGCTTTCTTGGAATCCTTTAATGAATCACATGCAACTGAGATTTTGTTAGCCACCAAAATGTCCTTATAAGCCATCCATCCATCACATTGCTTGTGCTATGCTGTCATACTGCCTATACTACGCTACCTCATGAAGCAATCTAGAGCTTCAGAACCATTAGAGAACCTACTTGGCAGACTGATGGGCCAGCTGTGGGGGAGTAGGTTTCACTTCTGAGGTAGGACTTGGGTAGTGAACTAAGCCTTGGGCTATGGCTTTAGAGATCTGCTTCTAGTCAGGTCAGCTATTAACTAACGGGGTGACCTTAGGTGAATATTACCATCTAGTCCAAGCAAACTATTTTTCAGATGAAGAACCTCAGGCACACAAAGACATGTCCATTCCTGCTCTAAAAATCCTATGATTCCTATGAAATATGCCATAGTCTGAGAGTGAGGTAATTGGAAGAGGAATAAAAGAAGCTGGGACAAAAAGTGGGAGGAAAGAATAAAGGTAATTTTCGAAGATCTCAGTAAAAAATAAGTCTCCACTAAATTTCTTAGGTTCCCTTTATCAAGGTAATCCAGCCCAGTTCCCAGGAATAGGAAAAGTCACCTGGACTATTTCAATAGCCTTCTAATCTGATTGGTCTTCCTGACTCAAGTCTCTGTCTACTCCACTCCATCCTTCACTCAAATGTCAAGGGATTTGCCTAAAATGTAGTCCTAACCATGTCACATACTTGCTCATTGAACTCTAATGTTAATTCCAGGGTCAAATATAAAGCCCTCTTTTTGACATTTAAGGTTGGCCTATTTCTACCTTTATAGCATTCTCACAATTTACTTCCCTCAAACAATGCTGGCTTTTCTTGAACATGATGATGGATTTCCTATCTCTGTACCTTTATACTACTTCTCCCATCATGCCTAGAATGTTCTCTCTCCTCACCTCTGTCTCTTAAAATTCCTATCTTCCTTGAAGACTCAGATCAAAGTCCACCTGCTGCAGGAGACCTTTCCTAGTCACTCAAATTGCTAGTGGCTTCCCTTTTGAGATGACTTTCTCCCTACACTATACACATCTTATAGGAACCTATTTATTTACATGTTGAATGCAATGTCTTTAAAGGTATGGAATGTTTTTCACCTTTCTTTATATCCTCAGTACTTAGCACAGTGCTTGGCACATTGTTCTCGTTCAGTGGTGTCTGACTCTTCATGACCTCATTTGGGGTTTTCTTGGGAAAGATGCTGGAGTGGTTTGCCATTTCCCTCTCCAGTCCATTTGACAGGTGAAAAAACTGAGGCAAAGTTAGGTGACTTGCCCAGGGTCACACAGCTAGTAAGTGTCTGAGACCAGATTTGAACTCAGGTCCTTCTGACTCTAGACTTGGCACTCTCCCCCTTGTACCACCTAGTTGCCACGGTAGGCACTTAATAAATGCTTATTGACTGATTGAATTCCACTTTCACTCATCCCTTAAATGTCTTTATTAGCAAAAATTCATCTAATTTTGTTTTATTAATGATCAATGAGTAGTGGCAAATAAGTGGTAAACTAAAGGTATGCTTATCAATTAACGAATAGCAGACCAAATTGTGGTAAATGACTGTAATATGATACTAGTGTGCCACAAGAAATGACAAAAGTAATGGTTTTAGAGAAATCTGGGAAGATTTACATGAACTGATGCAGAGTAAAGTGAGCATAACCAGGAAAACACTTTAAATGACTGCAAAACAGCAACAAAAGTATAAATAAAGACAAACAGCTTTTAAAGACTTAAGAACTTTGATCAATGCAATGACCAACTATGATTCCAGAGGATTGTTGTGGCAGAGAGGTGACAGACTCAAGATACTGAATAAGCTATGCATTTTTGGCCATAGCTAATGTGAGAACTTGATTTGCTTGACTACAAATATTTGTTACAACAGTTTAGTTGTTCTTTTCAAAGTGGGTCATGGGAGGAGGAGGAAATAACCTTTTTTTAAAAATTAAAAAATACTTTTAATAGGGATAGACTATTGAATGGGTGGACAAAATGACCCTGTGCATGTTTCAGGATGTTCAAATTTCAAGCTTCATTAGTTTTATATGTATGTTTAAGAAAAAAAAAACTTGGTAAAGATCCACAAAGGATCATGATATAGTTACTCAGAACACCTATTAGGCATACCTTGGGTTACAAGGAAGAGTGTATTAAGAATTCCAGGAGTTCAATAAACCTTCCCAGCAAAGCCAAAACTAGGGTGGGGCAATAGAGCTTTGCCTCAGGGTGGGTAATTTAGAGAACTCCAAGTGCACCATCCCCTGGTTTGCTTCCCTCCCATCTATCCTTTCCCTCAAGGGCTAGGGTTGGGCAGGTCCTAGGGATGGTTTCTTCCTCCTTTAGCAGCTTAGCAAAGTCAAAGTGTCCCAGGGTATACTTCTTTCCCCTGGCAATCTCATCCTAGGCAAGCCTATTTGCTCCAGATGCTAAAGCCATTAGTTATAGCTCAGATCTCAGCCTCCTTCACTGACTAGTAGTGTTATCGGATTTGACAACCGTTCTGTCAAGTGAGTCATAGCCAATAATAGCACTTCATTAAACAGTAAGATATCCCCTGGGACAGATAATTGGTTCGATTTGCTCAGCCAGTGTGTTTTTACAGCCTGGAAGACTACATCAGGGAGGCCAAGGAAATCTTTCCTTAGTGCAGATCAATACAAAAAACTAGGATGTGTGAAGAGCCTCATTTCATTAAGGGAAGAATACAGTAGGACCTGATTGCTCTCTCCTGCATTCTGCTTTAGTGATTACATGATGAGCCAAATACAGCTTGGGCAGTGCTTGCGTGGCATTGCTGGCCCCAAAGACCACCTATAAGCTTTGGCTTCAGCAGATGCTGACTGGGCTGATTTCATGCACTTCATTTTCCTAATGATGTTCTTCACATATTATGTCCTTTATTCCTTTGTCCTTTAAATAGGTGTGAGGAAATAGGTAAACCATTTCTGCTTTCTGGGTTTCACTTTTCACCTAGGAAAAGAATGGGCTTTTCCTTTTCCTCTTTTCAATCTCATCCAGGCTAGAAGTATAGGGGCTACTCAAAGTCATTGTACCAATATTGATGTGCATGGAAGTTTTGACCTGCTTAATTTTCAATCTGGGCTGGTTCACCTCTTCTTGAGCCACCTAGTGGCACCCATATCCCCAAAGAGTCCAACATATTAATGCCAAATTTAGGGTGGATACCCAATTGGCTTGGTCCAGTGCAGCTCAGAACTCCCCGAGCCAAGCCATCCACCAGCTTCACCTTTCCTGGTAGCTAAGATTACAAATCTGTACCACTATGTCTGGTAACTAGGTTATTTCTGTCTTGAGATTTACTGAGCTTCAGGTGCTGCTCTCCCTAACCTCCAAAGGTCATGCCTGGAAGCCTGACATTTGGTGGCCTATGCCACCACTGGCATAGAGTTGCACTTATTATTATTGAAACATACTGTGGAAAGAGCTATGAACTAGTAATCAGAAGACTTTAGTGCAATTCAACTCAATCCCCAATTCAAGAGCCTTTATTAAGCTCTTACTATGTGCCAGGCACTGTGCTGTGTGCTAAGGATAGAAAAACACAAATGAAAACAGTCTTGCCCCAAAAGAACTTGAAGTCTTCTGGGAGGAAGGAGTTGTGTTCACGTCTCAGATCTGCCACTGACTAAATAGCCATGCAAGCTTGTGTGAGCCACCTTCCTAAGCCTTGGTGTACTCATTAACAGTTGTAATAACCAGAGCTGTCCTACCTGCCATGCACAGACTCGTGGGGACTGATGAGACGGTGTATGTGAAGTGCACATAAACATAAAGTGTTATTGTTGGCTAAGAGTTGGAACTCTCATTGCCCAAATAAAGACTCACTGTAGAATTTTACCCTGTGACCTCTACCTCCTACCTTTGAATTCTCTTTGAATTCTTTGAATTAATTAGATGCGAATCTCTTTCCTCTGAGTTACATTTACCTTTCACTTAATCAATGACCCTTTGTTCCTAAAGTCAACCTCATGTTGCTACCACTTGTTATTGCAAAAGGGAAAAGAGAAGAGATAAATGTTTTCTTGTAAATATAACAGCAGATATGAGATAGGGACTGGACCTGTGATTGAACTGGTATAAGGAACTCTCAGATGAGGAAATCCTTTTATCAATGAAGGTCTGTATCTTTTCCTCAATTTAGAATTCTAGAGAATTATCTAAGAAGCTGATAGGCTAATAGAAAGGGATCCCTGTAGGCTGCAAGTTAATTTAGAAAACCACAAATTAACATTATCTACATTGTCTTGTAGTTTTGTTTATTTTATTAAACAGTTCCAAATTAAATTTTAATTGGTTCTGCTGCACTCTAGAGTTGAGCTGGCCTATCAGAGGCAGCCCCAAGTTTGACATTTCTGAATTAAGGGACTTGCTTAGAGTCATATAGCCAACTTGTCACCTAGGTAAGATTTATGCCAAGATTTTCCTTCGGCTCTCTATTTACAATGCCACACTGTCTTGTAAATATTTTAAAAAGGTGCAATAAATGACATTAATTAGGTAATTTAAAGGTTTAAAGGTGTCATAAATCCTTATTTAGTCAGTGTGGTACAGTGAAGATACAGAAATGAAAAAGAAATAATTTACTTGGAAAAAGTGAAGTTCTACTTCAAAAGAAAACAAAGACTGTACTGGTCATAGACCTAGAACTAGAAGAGGTCTCTAAATCCAGCTCCCTTCTTTTAATTTGAGGAAACTGAGGCCTAGAGAGGTTAAGAGGCTCTCCAAAGATTACATAGATACCAAGTAGCAGAGCTATGATTCAATCTCAGGTCCTCTGACTCCAAATCCAGGACTCTTTCTGCTTATTCAATGGGAAAAGACACAAACTTTTGAGGGGTAGCTGGGGAGGGGGGTTGTAGGAAGAGAAAAGCAAACAGAGGCAGATAGACTGCTTTCCAGACTTGTGTCTGCCACTGAGTCTATGGGTAATCTTTGGACAGAGTCTCATTCTTGACTTTCTCTTTTGTTAAGGGAAGGGATTGAACTGAATGATATCTGTAGTTCCTTCTAGCTCTGACATTTCATATTCTAAAGTCTCCTTTAACTCCGGCAATCTTTGTCTCTATGACTTCTATTGTTCCATGCAGTAAAATGAAAAATCTGTCTGTGATAACCTAAAATGGAAACCCTGTCGCACTCCCCAACAACAACACGGATCTGGTTCTTGAGTCATTGACTTAAAGAAGACTTTGGCTTTCCTGTGAATGACCCAATGTGTCCTTGGCCTAAGATTGGTCCCAAGGGAACTCTCATCATTTTACTTAGTCATCAACAGACAAATTATTTTCAATAAATTATTGAAAGGTATTAAAGAGCTGGATACCCTAATGATACATAGCCTAGAATGGAATAACAAGAGAAGAGAATTTCAGACTCTTCGGTTCCAGGTGGGTATCATTTTGTGAATGATGCAATTGGACCTCATTTCTGAAGTAGCAGTCTGGCTTGGGGCTTCTCAATTCCTCTGGCTTCAGGGCAGGGAAATATTCTCCACAGGGTTTTGGTCAGCCAAAGAAAGGCTTAAGCTCATCCTCATAAAACAGTGGTGGTTGCACAATGAGAGCTTTTTCCTTCTTGCATAACTGATGTTACTATTGGAGTGTTGGCCATCCAGGCCAAACAGTCCTCTAGGTTTTGGCAGACCTCTCTACTTGTAAAACCTCTGCATCTGAGAAACCATCTCTAATTTTGTTTTTCCTTTAAGACCAAAGCTTCCCTTTAAACAAGCTACCATTTTGTACATAAGGAAACTAATGTGTCCTCTGGTTCATCTGGAAAAAGGAATATTGCAGGGGTTCCTGAGCTGTGGCTTTGAGTTGATGCTGACCCTAAATGTGACATAAACTCAGGGTAATTTTTAGGGGGGGCACACATGAGGGAGCTTGGACAATATGTACACAAAACATAGAGACAAGAGGAACACACTCCCTCTCTCTTTTTCTATATATAGTGAAGATGAACTTCACACAAAAGATTAAATTAAAAAAAAGGTTTTCACATTCCAAATTTTTCAGAGATCCCTTAATATTCACAGGAGCTCCTTGTTTTCCTAGAAAATACCAATATTTTACAAGCTTTATGATTTATAGCACATGGAATTCTTCCTCATCATTTTACCACTTGCTAAGGACTGGCAAAATGTTACATCTGCTGTAACCATTTGTGAAGAAAGTTGAAGTCAACAGATGTTATTTATGGATCATTTTTATTACAAAAAAATCATATTCATAAATAGGCTTAGTTTACACCTCAGCCTGACATGATTGAAAGGCACCTAAGCCAGGCCCCATAGTTCAGCAAACCAGGTGCCTATGGTACACTGGAAAGAGTATTCCTCCAGTGTTGTTTGCATCATAGCCCACTTCCAGTGACAACTACTTGTGTGATCTTGGACAAGTCACTCAAACTCCTTGAGCCTCAATTTCATCATCTATACAATGAGTTGATTAGAATAGATGACCTCTGATGATGCTTATAGTTCTAAATATGTGCTCCTATGGTGCTTCTCCAAGATTTGGCTCTGTTTCCAGGACAAAACCAAGTTATTCTGGTAACCTAAGTAAAGGTGCTTGTTAGACAGGTCCCATGAGCATATATTTGACAAGGACCAGGTAGTTCATAGATAGAGCCTATCATTATTGGCAAAGGACCCTAAAAGAGAAGCTTTCCTACACAGAAACCAGGCTGGCTTGCTGCTTGTCATGCCTTTATCCAAAGACATTTATGACCATTCACTTTGCTGAATTTGGAGTCAATATTCCATTCTTCTCTGTCTTGGCTCACTTATGAAATTCCATATCCTTTGAATTTCATCTCATCTCCGCTCAATTATCTAAGCTTGACCTATCTCTAAGCTCATCTCCTCTGGAAAGCACTTCATGATTATAGAATCACTATAGCTTCAAATGATTTCTCCTTCATCTGAATGCCTATAACAATTAGTGTCTGAAAACTTCACATGGCAAGCTATCAGGAAATCCTGAGGCCTACACAGCTTCACAAATCATGTTACCATTTTATACTTTGTATGCTTTTATATAGTCACAGGAATCATCCATATTTCACTCTTCAAAGCATTATTTGAAAATCCCTCTTAAGCATTACCAGGGGATAGGATACTCCATGACACTTGACAGAGTAGCTAAATCTATTTGTCTGGGAATATATTACGGCTGTAATTAAATTTGGATGTGGCCCTGGACCTGGGAGATGTAGACTCATTCAAAGGTCAGTCACTGGCTGAATGTGACCTGTGTAGTTATTTGTCTGTGTCAGAGACACACAGCAAGACTGATGACAGTTAATGGTGCCTATCTTAACTACTTCAAACTACAGTTAACAGTTTTAGAGCATTGTTTGGAAATTGATGAAATGGAATTTTTGTGATTTAATTTGTGTGTGTATGTGTGTATCTGTGTATTGCAGGGGTGTACTGATAATGTTTAACCAGCTCTCTGACAATATATGTATATGTACACACACACACACTCATAGATATAAATGCATATATACATATATGTATGCCTATACAACACACCTTAAAGTTTAATCTTACTTGCTAACATTTTCTCCATCACTTTCTTAAGTCTAGACAATCAACAAAGCAATAAATCAAGCCCTATTTGTAGAATTTTGTCAATTTCCAAGGTATAACTGCTCACACTGAAAATTTAATAATCAGCTCTTGTGATCCATTTCAAACACCCCTGTATACACACAGACATGCACATACACATGTGTGCATACACACAAACATATGCTTGTAAAGGTACATATATACACATATGTTATTGAACTCTATGTTTTACCAGACATCTATTGAGTGGGAACCTTCTTTCTTTGTACAAATACATATGTTTATACAAGTTAAATCACAATTATATACTAAAATTTTAGGTAATAATTATAATTTAGATAAACATAGAATATATTGTGATATGTATATAAACATATACATACATGCATATGTCTATTATGCATATATCTCCAGATCTATTATTTCATCCATAGAAGGAGGTCTCAGGGAGCAAGCTCCCTCTACCAGTTAAGATCTTTAGATCAGCCATTGCTCTGTATCACAATCTTGCAGAATCACCTGAGGCACTGAGATGTTAGATGAAATGCCTAGATCACAGAGTCAGTATGTGTCATAGGGTCAGAAGTGAGACTTGGATCCAGAAAATGCTGATTCTGAGGCCTTCTTTTATTTACTACTTCACGCTACCACTCTCATATATGTGTGCATGTGTACAAACATGTATACATACACTCTCACATATATTTTAGTCTATTAGAAATAGCATTGCACTTAGAGTCAGAAGCCTCATTTTGTATCTTGACTCCAGCAATTACTAGTTGTCTTAATTTGGGTAAATCACTTTCGTGTCAGTAAAAATTCCCATTAATAAAAGTCTTGTCTTACCTACCTCACAGAGCAAGAAAGTGCTTTGTAAATCTTAAATTATTGGATAAATGAGCTACAACGATCCCTTTAATATGACTTGTCCACCAACGTACTCCTCTGATGCCTCATTGTTGCACGATGGTACTTGTGGGTTTTGAAGGCTTCCCTGCAAACCACAAGCTCTTGTAGGTCCTCCTAGGCTGAAAAGACTTCAGTTAGAGGCCTAGTAATAATGGATTGCATGTTTGTAGTCCAAGGACCAGTCTAAGCCCAGGAGACTTGCCATCAATCAGAAAGTTAGCTACAAGATGGTGAATTCTATTGGCCATAGCACATCATGAAACTGTCTACTAAGGGATATAAGAGTTGTGACCTGTGTGGGTGGAAGGAATACTGACATGGATGAAACCATAGCTCTTGTGAAGCACTGAAGTCTTTATACAAATATTTTGTATTCTTTCAGGTCATTCAAGGAATTTTGCATTATAGTAGTCCAAAACAAGTCTCTCTTATTCTTGTAATAGGCCATCTCAGCTCTAGAAAAACCCTCCAATCAACCAGTCAATTAATGAATATTTACTGAGGGTGAACTATACACCAGACACCATGTTAAGCACTACGGATACAAAGAAAAGAATTTCTGCCCTCAAAGAGATTACATTCTGATGAAGGAGCAAAATGTACTTACACATATATAAAAAAATACATATAGAAGAAGTATTAGAACAAGGGTTCTTAACCTGGGGTCCATAGACTCTGTGAATTTGAATGAGAAAAAATATTTATTTTCACTAATCTCTAATTGAAATTTAGCATTTCCTTCAATTACAAATATAGACAGCAAAACATTCTAGTATTGGCAGTACCTGTGACTTTGACACCAATACACATTATTTTTGTTGCAAATATCCCAACATATTGTTAGGCAACTAGGTGGTACAGTAGATAGAATTTGGACTTGGAATCAGAAAGATTTGAGTACAAATCCTGTGGTAGACACTTAGTGGATATGAGTCACTTTCAAAAGTGACTTAATTTTTCTCAGCTTCAGTTTCCTCATCTGTAAAAGGGGGATAATTATAATAACATCTACCTCATAGGGTTTCTGGGAAGATTATATAAGATAACATATGCACAGTGCTTTGCAAACTTTCAAGGCTAAGAGGCTTGTTGTTATATTCATTAATACTTTGAATTAATGTGGTTATAAGACCTGCCACTAGATCACATATGGTCACAGACCTATCTACAGACCTTGGAGCAACTTAGGTGGTCAATTATGGGGCAATTTTGCACCTTGTAGTCATTCATTCTCTAAATATGGATCTCATAGTGATCTAGACATCTATTTTGTTTGAACAATAAGTGGAAGAAGATGAATCTTTTTCACTGTTTCTTAATGTTTTTAAAAGCTGGGTATTTCACATGAGAATTCTTAATTCTCCATCAGGCACAGAATCTTTTCTAATATGGAATGGGGGATGTGAGGTTGAAATTACTAGAGGGGACCAAGCAAGCTCAAAGAAATCTGATGGTGGTGATAACTCTTGAAGTGTGTTATTGTTTAAAGTAATTTCTTATTATTGCTAACAGATTGCACAATCATATGGGTCATACAAAACTTACACATGTGCAACTTACATTGTCAGTTCTCTGAAGAAAGAGCTGCTCATTAATCTCAGGACAAAACCTTACTGCAGTTGGAGCTTAACTAGAAAAACCTTGGTGAATTTAGACATTACTTGAGAAAAGCCTGTCCTCACCTTCATGGAAGTCTTAATTCCATTTGAACAACATATTTTTGTGAATTGGGATTTTCAACAACTGTCACCACCAAAAGAAATAAAATCAAAATTGATGGATGTCCAATATGACAAATGTGCTATCTTGTCAAAGACCTCCCCACAATTTAATGTTTTATTCTAGGTAAACAACAACATGTTCACACTGATACGTCTTTGGGAAATAAAATTTAACCGTATTTCAACATGTATTTTCTTTTTATTTGATGTGTTAATAAACTAGCACATTATATCACAACTTCGTTTTTTAAATGTTTTGATAACTGTTTTGATATATCTTATTTCCTTTGTAATCTTATGTATTACATTTCATGTATTTAGAAACATTATTCTAAAAAGGAGTCAAAAGGTTTCACCAGACTCCTGAAGGGATACCTGACACAAAAGAGGTTTTCAAACCCTGCCTTAGGGGAAAAGACACTAGTAGCTTTGGGGAAAGGCCTCTTGGAGAAGTTGGCATTTGAGCTAAGTATCAAAGGAAACCAATGATTCTAAAAGGCAGAGATGAAGAAAGAGAACATTTCCTCTTTCTCCTTCATGGTTCTCCAATCTTACCCCTTTCTTGAAACCCTCCATATTTATGGAATCTTCCATGGCAGAAATGTCCATGAGCCATGAAAATCTCAATGCCTGGTGCTTCTCTACTTGATGTCAGAGATAGGAAACCCATCATACAAGTCTGCAATAGTTCCTGTCCCTCTCTGTAAATTTCCTGTCTCTCACCTGGGAGCTGTGAGACCCAGTCTTCCTTCAGTGATTAGAAAAAGAAAGACAAGGTACTGTTATAATTTGTGTGCCAGGGCAGGAAGGCATCTCTCACAGTATCACTTAATCACTTCTGTATTCTGTTGTAATTGGAAAGCCATCTCATCTGAAATTTGGCTGAGTTATGGCTATATGTTTTGGTGGCTGGTCCATTTGTAAGTTTGCATTTCCAGTGACTATGATGCTGATGTATCCTTTGCCCTGAGTATCTCATATTAACCCTCTTTTCTAGCCCCTCAACCTTTCTGTGTCCTGTCCTTGGATGTCTTAATTTAGTGCCTTATGCTTTTCACTGCTTGAGTTAACATACATTCATAACAAAGAACAATTGTTTTTAGCATCACTGGATGGTCACGAATTGAGGCCATCACATATTCCTAGAAAATTTGAAGACCTCTGAACCACACTGGCAGATGGAGAAGTTCCATAATGATGGACCATGTTATAGTCTTGAGCCTCAATTGTCTTATTATAAAGCCATTTCTCATAATCATTTTCTATTGATAGAATTGTAAGAGGGGTGTTTCACATCCTTTCAACCCCAATTATGGTAACCAACAAGATGCTCTACCTCTGAGACCTTTATCAGGTGAAAATGTCTCTTTGATTAAGTTTCAGAATTAATCAATCAAAAATAAAAAATAAATGTGAACAATTCCTAGACTCTCCTATTGAATCAATCTATCAATCCAATGAATAAACTGGAACCAACAACCTAGCTAATCAAGTTATGCAAGAGTGAAGCTCTTCTAGCCATTGGATGAAATCAGATAACAAAACCTATTGGAAGGAGTTGAAAGAACTAGACACAGGCTTGGGGCTATAGCAGAAGAATTCCAATAAATGCTTTAAGCTTAGGGAGTTCTTTGAAAAGCCATACTCTTGGGAGTGTAATGATAAGGCTGGGTGCAGGGATTGAGCCTAGAGGGAGTGCCTTGTTCCCTTTCTAGACTCCGCACTGATCATATCACCATTAGGGGGGATCTACTTGTAACAAGCTGAGATGAGTTCCAACTAGATAAGCTAGGAAAAGGCAGCTTCAGAAAGGATGACCTTTGCAGAATTGGGAGAAGGGTAGTTTCAGTACTCTACAAAGACACTAACTTTCAGAACCAAGTTCCACACATGAAATGGGAGCTCCTAAGGATACCAAAAGGGAGAAAAGGACTTCCTCTAATCAGGAGCTGTGATTTAACCCTTTGTCATACGTGATCTTTAAACTTAAGCCTATTTTTCCCTGGGCTTTCTATGTGTTTGTGAGAAAATGTGCCCTAGACTTTCAGGGAGATGTTTTGGTATCAACTGTTCTTACTAGACACATTAGTGAATGTGGTTCTGTCATTTTAGTCATGTTTGACTCTTCATGACTCTATTTGGGGTTTCCTTTGCAAAGATACTGGAGTGGTTTGCCATTTCCTACTCCACCTCATTTTATAGATAAGAAAATTGAGGCAAACAGGGTTAAGTGACTTGCCCAGGGTCACACAGTGGGAAAGTGTCTGAGGCCAGATTTGAATTCAAGTCTTCCTGATTACAAGTCTGGTCCTCTATTCACTGTGCCACCTAGCTTCCTCACATTAGCAAATATCCCTAACTAAAAGTAAATTAAGTCTGGCCAGCAGGTAATCAATGAGGAGCATACCAGATGGGGGCTCATGGGTGACAGTACAAATACCATTCCCAATGCCAAAAATTTATTCCTGGAACCCCAGGGAGGAATAACAGCCACCGTCTTAGGATCTAACCCAGCAATGTATGTAGAAGTTGGGCACAGTAGACCCATAAAGGTGAAACATCATTAAAATAATTCTCTTTAGTTTCACAATTTAATGTCTATTCAAATAGATTTCTAATATTTTTTTAAAAGAGCAAATTAGTATCTTCACTAATACATAATGAAAACCTTCAAGTGGTCAGTTTGTAGTCAAGATATTCCTAAATAGGAATACTACACATTTTCCAGAATTCATCTTGCCAAATACAGAATATACCTTAATGCAGTGTAATGAGGACTAGATGGGGAGTCAGAAGAATGGGGTTCAAACAATGGCTCAACCACTTACTCCCTTTGTGAACTTGGGCAACTTACTAAATGTTTCTGGGCCTTGGTTTCCCCATCTAGAAAGAGAGAGAGTAAGACTAGATGACCTCTAAGGTAGGCTGTTAATTTATGAACCCATGACCTTTTCTCTTCCCCTAACAATTCACTTCTCACTTTGCTGATTGAGAAGTAAATCCTAAATTGATCAAGGGCTGGTAAGCATCACCACAAATGAGCTCATTGCAGTGGAAATGAACTCATGATTACTCTGGTTGCCAAAACCAATCCACACCAGATTGTGAACCTTGCCCAAGATCCCATAGACTAAGAAAAAAGCAGAGAGTCTGAAGATAAATTCTTTTCACTTTAATAGGAAGAATAATTAAAAGAGACTTACTTCTCAAAGGCCCACCAGTCTGTCTTTCTTAAGAAAAATAAAAAAGAACTTTGCATGCATGTAGATCTATACCACAGGTGCTAGATATTTTCAAAAGTGTGGATTAGCATTAGTGACACATGCATATGAATACACAAGGTACAAGTATGTACTGAGCAAAGAGTTTCTGCATACCAGCCATTGGAAGCTTCCCAACTTACTATTCCTATTAGTTTGTGACTCCCCCATACCCTAGACCCTGGCTCAAGGTACCCTATTAACAATTCTTGGATTTTTTTTGGCTGGCAGCTTTACTCTGGCAACCTGGTTCTCCTTCAAAGACTGTTTCTGGTAATGACCCAGCTCTGAAGTTGACCTAATCCCAGTATACAAAATCAACTTTGTCTTTCTCTGATCACCTCTAACAAACTGGTTCTGGAATGGGAGTTGGCATGCTCTTTGCCCTTCCCACTGACATTTCCAAACTCCCTCGGCCATTATCACTCAGCAACCTCTTGTTCTATGAGGTTTCTTAATCCAAATTTATCACCCAATTCAAATCATGATTTTTTTTCCCTACTGGTTCCCAGTATATTTCCTCTCCTTTTTTGATGAGTTCAATGCATTACCCAGGCTCTCTATATGCTCAACTCCTCTCCTTTTTACTAGGTGACCCCAACATATATGTTAATTTTCCATTAAACTCCATAACCTTCCACTTCCTCAATGTACTCAATGTTGTAAAGTATTCTACCTTGGCTGCCCATAGGGACAGTCATATTATTGATCTTGAAAGTGTTCTGCTCGCATGATCAAGAAGCCTGAAATTCTTTTATCCAATCATAGTATCTCATTATTCCATATCCCTCCCCAGTCCTAAAGCTTCCTAAACTTATTCTTCATTCTTACTATGACCTCCATTCCCTGTACTCCTCAGTATCTTCCCAGGTCATCACCCCGGTCTGACTACACTCCCCTCCATTTCCTTTCTCTATTCTTTAGTTTAGTTCTACACTATCCTCTACTCTAAAATAGCTTCTCCCTTGTCCTATTGCTTTGTCAAACTCCACTACTGCATTTCTCCCATCATCTACATTTTCTACTCCTAACCAAGTATTGCTGACCAGAACTGAGAAATAACACATTTGGGCTGACTGAATCCACTACAAAATTACATTATCTGATTTCAACAGACCCCTTCTAGTGTCAAGACAACTTTTGGATTCTCTAATTCACTCACCACAGCAGATATTCCAATCTTCTTTCTTCTCAAGTCTCCCGTGCTACCCTTTCCATTATCTTCTTAGCTAAGGTGTTCATGTCATACTCTATATAGAAAATTGAGGCCATTTGCCACAATTCCATCTTTTCCTCTCTGTTGCTTTTCACAACACCTTGAAAGCATCCTCTTTTACTCCAATCTATCTATAGGCCTTCTATTTGCCAAAGGCAATCCCTCTACACCTACTCTCAATTCCATTATATCTCATCTTCTCTAGCACACTGCCCCCACTACCATCCTTCCTTTTTCTATAATATTTATTCTCTCTCAACTATTCTTTACTTCTTTGATAACTACAAATATATCAAAATCTCCTTAATCTTGATAAAAATAATAAAAATACCTCATTAGAAGACCCTCCCCCACTCTTTTGCAGAGGTAAGGGTCCGTGGATGTGAAATATTATAAATAACATAAAACTTCTCCAATAGGTTAATAGGTTAAATATTAATAGGGTACCTTGAGCCAGGGTCAAAAGTTCAAGTCTAGCTTCCTTCACCTGTTCTCCCCCAAGTATCTGCCCCTTAACCTGAGGAACTGAGACTGACTCCAGACACAATTGAGGTTAGTCTGCAATGTCTTCCTTCCTTCTGATCAACGGAAAAATTATTTGGTACAAGAGGAAGGATATTTGTGTTGGTGGATGTGGAAGAGGTGAACCCCCTGTCATCCTAAAATACCTAAAATTCCATTGCTATTTTAATTTTTGTTGATTTGTGTTGAACATACAAGGTGTTTGTTATATGTCTCAGTGAAATACCAGAAACCTTGAACTCTCTAGTCCAGGAGCAGATATTTTACAAAAGGAAATGTGGAGGGATCTCATTTTCTGGTAAATCTTGGAGGAGAGGAGGATTCCTCCCCATCACAATTTCTCTAGTGTTTCTTCCTGTTTCACAGCTGTGCTGAGTCCCAGCTTCCCTTCTTCTTGAGTTCCTTTTGATCTCTGTCTACTGATAACTGCCAGAACAATGTTACTGCTGCAATGCCATGGATGCTGAAATGGGGCAAAGCCCTTGGCTCTCAGAGCCATCTGGGAGAAGCATTTCCATCCTAGGGCTTGGAACAGCCAATGAGTTTTGTAAAGAACAAGAACACAGGAGAAACGAAAAGGAGAAATAAGGAGAAAAGGCTTAATGAACCTGAAGGCCCCTTCCAGCTTTGAATCTGGGATCCTACATCTAAGGGAGATGATCAACCCGGTATTTATAATCATTACCTAGGTTGCATTCAATTTTCTAATTCTAGTCCCTTTTCTGAACTAGAGGACAAGGTCTTATTGGATGGCACAGACTTCTCAGTGTGCAGACCTCCAAAACACTGAACACTTGTTGTCTTTGGGGCTCTTTCTAGTGAGTGGGAGATTCAATTCAGGCATTTAAAAAGAGATATAATCTCAGGATTTGGGAGATCTGTCCTGAACGTCCTATGTCAAGCCTCAAGCCTACATAACAGTCAGTCAGTCAGTCAGTCAACAAGCATTTATTCAGCATTTACTATGTACCAGGCTCTGTATTAAACACTGAGACACAAAGGAATTAAAACAAAACAAAATGAAACAAGACACAGTCCCAGCCCTCCAGGAGCTCACATTCAAACGGAAGAGGCAAACATGAAAATAACTATACCATATGGACAAAGTAGATGAAAGGCCACCTTAGAAAGGAAGGCAGAAGCACCAAGAGGGAACCAGTCAAGGCCTCTGGAATAAGGTGGTATTTGAGGAGAGTATTGTGGAAAGCCAGGAAAACTAAGAGACAGAGATGAGATTTCCTCCAGCTCCTTTTGACAGCATGAGAAGGAGGTAGATGGTCATAGTAATCAAGGGTTGGAATTTGACAAGGTGCAACTGGTGATAGAACAAGAGGGAGGTGATGGTTTGGGAAAGAACTGAAAAATGGAAGGAATGAAGGTCACAGTGAGTATTCAGAACAATTTTAGGGGTCTAACATATAAAGATAAATGTTATAAGGGCAGATAGGTGGCACAGCGGATAGAGTGCTGGGCCTGGATAGCAAGATGTAGCTTCCTGAATTCAAATCCAGCCTCAGATACATACTAGCTGTGTGACCCTGGGCAAGTCACTTAACCTTGTTTGCCTCAGTTTCCTCATCTATAAAATGAGTTGGAGAAGGAAATGGCAAACTACTCCAGTATCTTGGCCAAGAAAACCCCAAATGGGGTCATAAAGAGTGAGGCACAATCGAAACAACTAAACAACAATAACAAAGAACATTATTAAAGAATAATCAGATAAAGGAATTTTGGAGTTCATGACATAATAATGGAATAGTTGTGGGTGATGGCAGAACCAGGGTATGACCATCTGTGTGTGTGTAGTTGAGGTGAAGTGGAGAAGTAAGTTATGGAGTTGGGTAATTAGAGTATCTGAAGGAATATTAGGGGAAAAAATTGAAGTCCTCTAGTACGAGAGCAGGAGTTGTGGTGGAAAGACTGTGAGCCACACACTGAACTCCATAAGGAAGAAAAGTGAGTGTCTCTGGGGCTTGATTGGGTGATGAATTTGGATGGTAGAAGGAGAGCCTAAAAGTAGCAATGGATCACAAGGAATATTCTGATTTCCCCACCATGACCAGTGAGTCAGGGGGAATGAGTGAAAGTGCAGCAAATACTAAAAAAAGGGGGGGAGTTAGGAATGCAGGGCCCTCAGGAGGGAACTGGTTCTCATTGAGTGCCAGTAGATAGAAAGAATAAGAAAAGACAAGGTTTAGAATAAAAAGAAGCTTGTTAAGTATGGAGCAGGCATTCCAGAACACACAGCCGAAAGTGTGGGCACATCAATCTATAGTAGTGTAATGGTGGAATAGGGGGATGGGAGTAAGAAAGCAGGAGGTTGGGTAGAGGGACTGGATTCTGAAAACTGATAGCCTGGGCATTCACAATCACTGGAATAAGGATAGTATAAGGGGGTAGGAGTATGCTAACCACTCAGGATTAAGTTTAAGCAGAGTATCAGTGGTTTGAAAGAGATCCACTGAGGGCAAGCCTGTGAATCAGAATTTCCACAGTAGCAGTGGGAGCAATTAGCATTGATCAGGATGGATATGCAAATAGAGTTAAAGGACTAAATAAGAGATTGTGAGAGAAAGCAAGGGGAAGGAATACCATCTCATTGAAGTGAAGAGATATAGACCAAAAGACCATTCCTAGAAGTGGATGGTGATACTTACGTCACTGTACTAATAAGCCTCTCATGTATAAGAGAGACAGTGTCTATCCCCCTTGGGGATGACAAGATTGGAAGGTCCATAAGAATGGCAATACTTTCTTCAGCAGGTGATGAAATTCCCTACCTGCTATAAGGAGAAGAAGCTTTAGACCCTGGCATCACAGAGATGAATGAGTAATAAGAATGAAAATGTTGACTCTAGGAAGTTCTAGGTTCTGGACTAGTGCTAATAGCTAGTTAAATAATAATAGACAACTTTTATAAAGTGCTCATTTTGCAAAGTACTTTACGCATGTATCTCAGCTGATCCTCACACCAGGCCTACGACATAGGTGCTCTTGTTATCTCCATTTACAGATTAGGAAACTGAGTCTGAGAGAATTTAAGTGACTAGAGTCACAGAGCTAAGAAGTTATCTGAGGCTGGATTTGAACCTAAGTCTTTTTGACAGAGGCAGGTAGGTAGCTCAGTAGATAAAGAGCTGGGACTAGAGTCTGAAAGACCTCACACACTTAATAGCTATGTAACCCTGGCCAAGTTGTTTAATATCTGCCTCAGTTACCTCAACTATAAAATGGAGATAAAATAACACCTACATCCCAGAGCTGTTATAAGGATCCAATGAAACAATATTTGTAAAGCACTTAGCACGCTTGCTTGGCACATAGTAGGTACTTAATACAACCTTGTCTTCCTTCCTTCCCTCCTTCCTTCCTCCTTCCTTCCTTCCTTCCTCCTCCTTCCTTCTCCTCCCTCCTTCCTTCCTTCCTTCTTCCTCCCTCCTTCCTTCCTTCCTTCCTTCCTTCCTCCCTCCTTCCTCCCTCCTCCCTCCCCCTCCCTCCTTCTTCCTTCCTTCCTTCCTTCCTTCCTTCCTTCCTTCCTTCCTTCCTTCCCTCTCTCCCTCCCTCCCTCCCACCTTCCTTCCTTCTCCTAGTCCAATGCTATATCCATTGTGCCACCAAGCTACATATGATAACCTAGGGATGATAACTAACTATAAGTTATGTAAGCATTGTAAGCTCATGGTGTTATGTAGACTGACTAGTATCATTCTGCAGTAGGAACAGCAGCAGTAGGGCAAGGTAAAAGTTTGATCACAAGAGAAATTCATAAAGGGCCCTCTGCACAAGTAGTTTGACAGGATCACAGAGCCCTTTGGGGATTTGAGGTTCCTCCCCTTATCTGCAAGTTCTCTGTGACTCCCTTCAGCATCCCTCAACTTCAAAATGTATTTGGGATAAGTGGTATTCCAATGTCTACTTATGTGTTGCTTGGGATGTAGTTAGAGAAGCCCCATTGATTTTGTTTATCAGGGTGTGCACAGAGGTAGCAAGGTTGCAAACAAAGTAGACCCCAAAACAGGAGACCAATATCCATGAGTTGTTGCTTGTCACTATATAATCATGTGTTTAATAAATCTGATACATCATAGCTCTCAAATTATAGTTTCCTTAACATAGTTTTTATATTTGCTGTAGTGGTTGCTTAAAGAGATCTAAAGGTTAATCTTTCTTTATTGGCAGTACCTTTATAAATCATCCCTGAAAGTGTTGGTTCTTAACTGTTTTTGTGTCTTGGGCCCTTTGGCAGTCTGGTAAAAGCCTATCAACCCTTTGTAAGAATAATGATTTTAAGTGAGTAAATTAAAATACATAGGATTACAAAGGAAATCGATTATATTGAAATATAGTTATCAAAAATATATTAAAAAATGCATATACTTCAGTTTAAGAAGCCCTGCCTTTAAGTGTGTTGTGTGTGTTGTGTTGTGTGTGTATTTTTGTGTGTGAGAGAGATAGAGAGATTTCAGTAGATATTTAATCCCATGCATTATATGTGAGGTCATGTTAACATCAATTTTGTTTAATCAGTTAGTCGTGTCTGACTCTTTGTGTCCCCATTTGGGGTTTTCTTGGCAAGGATGCTGGAGTGGTTTACCATTTCCTTCTCTAGCTCATTTGACAGATGAGGAAACTGAGGCAAACAGAGTTAAGTGATTTGCCCAGGGTCACACAGCTAATGACTGAGGCCAGGTTTTAACTCAGGTCCTCCTAACTCTAGGGAGTCACATTCTAGCCATCTATCTGCCCACTAACATCAATACAGAATGATAATTCATGACATTATCCCCAGTTTTTGGAACAAAGACAATTTGGCAACCTGCAGCCCTAGACTTATTTTATCATCATCATCATCATCATCATCATCATCATCATCATCATCATCATCACCACCACCACCATCATCATCATCTTAATAATTTCATTATATTGAGCTAGGTTCTTTGAAGCTAAAATGGACGTCAAAATAGATATATAAATGGACAGAAAAACATCAATTATCTGACACCCAGAATGAATCAAGGAGTACTTACTAAGTGCCAACTATGTGTCATGCCTTGCGATAGTTTTAGGAAGTTCCCAGACATGCTTCCTTTCACTCCCTGTTCTCCAGCCATGTCCTCACCATGGTGCCCCACCCATACCCTTTCCAATACCACTCTTCCCCCGACCCTCCCTGTTCTGGAACCATGATCAAAATCAATATTGCTTTTCCCCCTGGCCTTCCAAAGTCAATCTACTCTCTTATTATCCTACTCACTCCCTGGATAACTTTCAGGAACAAAGTGCCTCTATGGCTACAATCTCTTCAGTGTGCTATCTCTCACTATTATAGTGCAAACTTCTTGGGGGCAAGAACTTTTTTTTGCTTTTGCTATTTATCCCCAGTGCTTAGCACAGTGCTTGGGACACAGTAATTATGTAATAAATAATTTTTCACTCTTATGTTCATACAAATACAAAAGTGGGACAGTTCCTGTCTTGTAGTGGAAACCCAATTAGACTTTAATAATGGCAGTATCTCAAAGGTCCACCAGATGGTCACATTTCCCTATGAAGTTAATATGTGCATAAATTTTAATCAACCTAGCTGAAATTGGTACAGATGTCAAAATGAAGAAATACTTTAGATACTGCTTTTTAAAGTTAAAAGAGACTGAAAAAGACTTCAAAAAGTGATGTTTGTGTTGAGGTCAAGAAAATTTAGAAGATGGGTTTCACCCCTGACTCAATTTTTTTAAAGTTTTATTGATGTGTATTATTTTTATACATTACAAATATTCAAAGATTACCCCTACTCTGTAAGAAAGCTCTTATATCACAATAAAACAATTAAGCAAAATTAACAATTCAGTGACTCATCTGAAAATGCATGCAACATTCTATATTTACAGCATCCCAATCTTTTTGAAAAATTATTTTAATAAAATTAACAGAAGTCTATTGTCTTTCCCTCCTGCTCTGTATAAAGTGAAAAACAAATAGAAAAGAAAAACAAATTATTAGCAACAAATACGTATAGTCAAGCAAAAAAAAATCTCTCATTCTATTTTAAAAAAGGTATAGTCTCATTCTGTACCCAATGTCTGTCACTTCTCTGTCAGAAAGGGGAAAGTAAATTTCATCATCAGTTCTCTGTAGTCATGGGTGGTAATTTTATCAATCAGATAGCTTTCTAAGCTATTTGCCTTTCCAGTGTTGTTATTGGATAAATTGTTCTCCTGTTTCTATTCACTCTCCTCTGCATCAGTTCATATGTCTTCCCATGTCTCTTTGAAATAGTCTATTTCCTTATTTGTAGCATTTCATCACATTCATATACCACAACTTTTATAATCAGTCATTCCTCCACTGATGGGCATCCTTTTAATTTCTAGGTTTTTTGCCACCATAAAAAGGAGCTGCTGTAAATATTTTTGTATATAAAGGACCTTTCTTTTCATTTCTTTGATCTCATGTGGGTATAAGCCTTACAGTAATATGGCTTGGTCAAAGGGCATGCATTGTTTAGTAATTTTTTTGTGTATAATCTTAAATTAGTTTCCATAGTAGTTGACCCCCATACCATTAATGGTACATTAAGGAGCCTTTGAGTCAATCATTAATGTTATGGAAAGACAGCCCAAGAATTCAAACAACTTCACATTCTTCAGTACAGTTTTATGAAAGAGTAGGACAGCAAAAAAAAAAAAAGTTAGCATCAATTGTTGAAGAAAGCAAGTACTAAGTTTTTTTACTGGAATCACTGCAGATCCAAACCAGTGCCTTAAACCATCAACATCTAAAGCAATGCATGAGTTAATTTCAATAATGATACTGAGTAATGAGGAAATTACATCACTTTTTTAATACCAATTCAAGGCATTGTAAAGTAGATTTTAGAATGGTTTTAATTTTAAAGCTTTTGACACTTCAAGAATTATCCCCAGTTTTTCAGAAAGAAATCTATTTTCTGTAATACCCTGGTAGCCATGTTAGATAACCTGGTGTTATAGTCAAATAATCAAGTGAGGCAAAGTAATTGTACATAAATTTAAAATAGATAGTGAGACAAAGCAATAATTATTAGCAGTAAGCACAAGAATTGCTTTGCTTGGAAAATTTAAAGGGCTAATGAGTGAATATATTAATTGGAAAAGACTTAATGGAGCATGGGGCTAAATAAACAACTAAAGATTTGTACCTTGATGAAAGGGGAAAAGGTTACACAGGTGAGAAAAGTAGAGGGTATTCTTGACTATAGCAAGGGGCATGTAATTTCCAGTGCTGAGCGTGAGAAGAGCGTGAAGTGAGGTTGCAAAAAATATTAGCAGGAGGGAAGCAGAGGTCAAGTTGATGGGGAAAACAAGGGTGGTCTGGATGGTCTGGGGGTTACCAAAGGAATCCTGGCACCAAACTCCAACAGGATTCACCATTGCCTTTGTTGGTAGATAATTCGTTTCCAATCTGCTACAAGAGCCTAGGGCGAAAGGCAAAAGTGGAGGAAGTAGGGAGATGTTAAACATCAAAGACCACACCCATGGGCAGACCCTATTCTGTGTATTGGACTGCAGTGGACCAAAGGAGAGAAAGGAGAATTATTGTCCAATAAGACAAATCATTAAAGTACACAACTAAACTTCATTACAGTGTAAAGGGAATTCACTCAAATGTGAAGGTAGAAATTGTTTGCTGTTGAACTATGTCACAAATTGAATTCATGTTATTCAGATGCCTTTGCTCAGGTTTAAAAAATCTCATAAATCTCTTCTATGTGCTTCCCATTGCTATTTGCTTTTAGTCCACAGGGCTCTGTAGGAAGCTCCCAATTTGGGGGTTAACAATCTTCTGCAAAGGAATGGAGAGATCATTTAGTACAAAGTCTTCATTTTATAGATCGCTATTTACTAAAAGCCAGAGAAATTAAGTGGCTTGTGCATGGTCACACAATGGTTAAATGATGGAGATAGAATCTGAATCCAAGGCCTCTGACTCCGAAATCAGTGCTCCCTCCATTACACTCTCCTCTATAGTCTGTTTTCCCTTCTCTATTTATCCCATCCCAGGGTATTTTGATGAGTTGTGAAGGGAAGAAAATGTCAAAAATGACCTACATTCAATTCCTACTGTGGCCACTTACCAGTTATGTGACCAACAGACAATCTGCAAAATGGAGCTAATAATACTTGTAATATTCCTTACCCCAGAGGACTTTTGTGAAGTGAGCATCATATAAGCATCATATAAGGCACTATGTAAAGGTAAGCTATGGTTATTTCTGTTACCCATCCTGAATCATCTATCTATCCAGCTTCCTTTCTTTTGTTCAACCTATTTATCCCCCACATAATCTCAAGGGCCCTAAGACCTTTTTTTCTATGAAAATTGTATTTGCCCATAGCTGTCCTAAAGCACCATAACACTTGGCAATTCTATTCCATGGAGATCAGCCATTTACCTGGAAATTTAAAGGAGGGAGGACTCTCTTGCCACCTCTCCTCCACTCATCTCCCCCTTTGCCTGGACAGCAACTTCCTTATAATATCTCTATTTAGGTATTTATAATACAATTTAACATTTTAATGGAAAATTCCATTTAGTTCCATTAAACGGGTGGGGGAAATAGTACTTACATAGTTTTATTATCACCCTCACTTCACAGATGAGAAAATTGATCAACAAGCATTTAATAAGAGCGTACTATGTGCCAGCACTGTGCTAGGTGCAGAGATACAAAGGAAACTGTATTTGGTGAGTTTTGCCCAGCGCTCACATTCTAGTAATAAATGACAGATTCAGGTGATTTGCCTCTTGGATCAGGGTTCTTTTTTTTTTTTTTCCATTCCACCACTCTGTCTCAAAATGTAGAATGCCCAGGGCAGCTAGGTGGCGCAGTGGATAGAGCACCAGCCCTGGATTCAGGAGGACCTGAGTTCAAATCTGGCCTCAGACACATAACACTTACTAGCTGTGTAACCCTGGGCAAGTCAATTAACCCCATTGCCTAGCAAAACCAAAAGAACCCAAAAAACAAACAAACAAAAAATGTAGAATGCCCTAAATGTCTTCTCACTTCTAACAGAATTAGAGATTCACAGAATGTCTGAGCTGGAAGGTCATGAGGGCCCTTTCAGGTTAATATTTACCTGACCAAGATTCCCCTATGCAGTATCTCCAGCAAGTGGTTGCTTAGTCTTTCCTTGAAGACCTCCAGTGAAGAGAACTCTAATGCCTCCTGAGGCAATCCACTCCATTTTTGAACAACGTTCATTTCTATGCATTTTCATTATATCAAGCGCAAATTGGCTTCTCTATAACTTCTATCGTAGTTCTTCCCTCAGGGTCCAAGAAAAACAAAAATGTAAGCCATCTATCTCATGATAGCCCTCCCAGTAGCTACAAACTTGAAGACTATTATGTCCTTTTAAGCCTTCTCCAGGATCAACACCTCTAGTTTCTTTAATTAGTCTTCATATGGCAGGGTCTCCATTGATCTCAACATACCCCTCACTTGGAATGGCTCCAGTTTGTCTATGTCCCCTTATAAAATGTGGCACCTAGAACCGAATACAGTTCTCCAGATGGTCAGATGTGGTCTAACTAACACAGATTATGACAGAACCATCATCCCCTCATTCGGCACACTGTGCCTCTTGAGCCAGCCTAGGAAGGTATTAGCTTTTTTGATTATGTCACACTTTTATTTTGTCATTTCAACAAACACTTGCTACTGAGTCTACTGGGCCTTATTATTAAACATTAGGGATGCAATATGAAAAAAGCACCTCAGGTACTGTCTTAAAGGGGTTTACAACCTAATAGATTATCACAGTACAGTAAGGAACTTAATCTTATGCTCAGAAGGGAGGGAAGCCATGATAAGATGTTACTCATTTTACAGGGTTTCATCTTTTATATTATATGACTCTCTTTTCTGGGAAATGTTATTGGATTCCTGGCAAGTCTGTTGCAAAAGGACAGCAGATTTTTATATACACAGTTCTTGTCTCAAATTTTACTATTTCAGGTTACAAGCATGTATTTAGGATTAAGCTGGATATAGGGTTTCTGAGTTCTTCACTGGGCAGTTCATTCCAGCTCTTTTCAAACCTAGGCCTAGAGGCTACTGCTGTTGCTGGGGGAATAACCCTGATTTTTAGTGATAACCAATGACTACCTACAGGCAAATACCTGTGGATATGGATCTCTAGCCACAGCCAGGCCACAATGTAGTAGAGCTGGATTTCCTTTTATTTCTGCATCTTCCCTGCCTCTGCCTGAATCGTAGTTCCAAAAAACAAGTCTGCCTTCTGCTTTCGGCTTCAGGAATTAATCCTTTCAAAGGGGAATGGCAGATAACAAATGATCATAAAACAGACACACCCAGTCTTTAGCCAAGAACAGGACATACTAGGGCAAAAATCTGCTTTGTCCACAATGGCCTACAGACCTTTTTGGGAATGTTGCGTTTTCTGAAGGTAAAAGAGGACTGCAGTCTGTTTTTGCTTGTCCCGCCTGGCTTCTTTCCTAGGGCTTCCGATTGAAGAAGAGATAGCAGACTGACACAACGGAACCTTGATGACCAACACATTTCATTCCAGCTGCTTATCTGATTCTGAGGACACTTGGTAGCTATGACCCTAGAAGAATCAGTTTCCATGCTGTTGTTATCTTTTCCGGTTCCAGATTTAGATACTGTTTCATTATCTGCCTGGGAATGATTGAATGAATAAGTTTTTGAGTGAATTTCCTCATTCTGGAAGGTTGAGCAGGCTGTAACAAGCCTCTAGGGATCCTGGATCTGCATTCAAATCCTGCCTCTGATATTACTCTCTGTGTGAACTTGAGTAAGAAGACATTTAGTCTTCTTGGGCCTCAGTTTCTTCATCTATAAAATGGGGAGGGAGACTGGGTAGATGGCCTCTGGCATCTTTCCCAGCCCCAGAACTATGATCCTTTTACTTGCCTCTGATCCCATAGTTATGTGTTCTTCATGACTACAAGTGAAGCAAATTTTCTGCCACACTATAGTCTCTTTCCAGGGCTAAGACTCACATAGTAAGTTAGTGGCACAGCCAGTTCTAGAATCTAGGGCTCTTGAGTTCCAGTCCAAGTTCTTCCTACAATCATATGCTGCCACTTTATGTGCCAGGGCTGCATCAAACATGGAAGGTGGGGGTGGGAGAAGTCAATGTCAGATGGGGTTAGTTATCCTTCCAAGATGACTCAAGAACTGAGATCTGATAAAGTAAACATGTACAGAAAACACATGTGGCAGGCATGAGGTGGACAATAGTGTCAATACTATTTTTTTCACTTGACGTAGGGGGAAAAGAGTCCAGTTCTAACGGAAGAAGGAAAATGAATGAATAATTATCACTTAAATGGCAATGGGGATGTTTTACTGAACATCAAAAAAAAAAGGAATACAAATCTTTAATAGGACAGTCATTTTATTGTTGCAAAATTACTCTAAGCAAATCACTGCAAGGAAACAGCCCAGGTAAATGCAGAACTACCGTCAGGAGCAATAGTGTGTGTCAGTCTATGCATTGCAATAACTGACTCAGATCCTTTATGGTAGCACTACAGATTTTGCCTGGGAAAAGATTTGGAACCATTTTGAGAAAGAAAGAGTCTACCATAATAAGAAGTTGCAGGACTCTAGTACGGCTCTTTCAAAGTTAACACAGAGATTTGGACAAGGCTTTTAAAAGTTTCCCTTAGCGAAGCAATGACCTTTTTTGGCTTATGCTTAGTAGCCCAGTATATGATATACTCCTTTAGAGTCTTTTAAATAACAAATAAATTCCAGGCCACCAGATACAGCTTTTAGCCAATGTTTTCATGCAAACATTTCCCAGATGTGATGCATGAAGCATGGCTAAAATAAGATGATGACCGCTTTCTGGAATAACAAGGCAATTTCCTCATTAAAAAAAAAGCATCTTTTATAGGCAAATAACTCATGTTCACAGTTAGCAAACAGATTTAATTCCTCAAGCAGTTTTTCTGCTGGCAACACTCCTCACCCCTAGTCCAACTTGAGATCTAGTGCAATTAATGCAATTTCACCAACCCAGAGAGGTTGACTAGGGGTCTTCAAGCATAAAACTTCCAGTGGAAATGAAACAACACTAAATAGGATCTATAGTGGCAAGTAGCTCAGAGCATCAGCCTTCAAATATTCTAATGTAACTCCTAGGTGTTGCTGTAGTGACCAGTTATCATCTATACCTTCCTTACTTTAGCTCAGGGGTGGGGAACCTGCAGCCTCGAGGCCAACTGGAAAAATAACAGGTTCAAGAACTTAGCAGATTGCACCGTCTTAACCACCTGGGTTGGCTAGGTCAGATTGACCTGGGCTTTCTCCTCTAGTCTCCCCTACCCTTACTATCCCCTCCCTTCTCTGTTGCAACATGAAGGAGTCAGGGGTTGGTTAACTGCCTGGCCTTAGGCACTGCCAAGTGACTATAACCAAGAGAAATGAAAGATAAGCTTGGAAAACAAAGAAACCCTCAGTTCATTTCAATTCTTCCCTTAGGAGTTCACCTATGAACCAAGTAGGATTAAACAGCTTATAAAATATACTCTTGAGGTAGTTTTCTTGATCACTAAAACCTCCTTATTCCTAGACACTCTGAATGACTATGTAGTTACAGTAGAACAAATTATTGAAAGATTTTCAAGGTTAACACACACACACACACACACACACACACACCCGGTGAAAAAAGGAAAGGTCCATGTAACAAGGGTAGGAAGCCCTTGGGAAACACCAATAACAACAACAAAACGGCTTATGAGGAGAGACATGAGGGAGTGGAAAAGCAAGGACAGAAAAGAGGTTGAGTGAGAACTCCCTCAAATTAGACCCCCAACTCAGATCCCTGAGTAACCCTAATAAAATGCTCCTCTCCCTGAGGAGCTACAGAATCCCATCCTGAAAGTTTATACACAAGGGTAAGTGTCCAGTCATAAGAAGTGAGTCTAAGAATGGAACTGGAAAGATGGTGACACAATTAGGGTGTGAACTTATCCTTAGAAAATAGTAACATCTGACATTTATATAGTGCTAGAAAGCTGAAAAACTTTTTCCAAATATTATTTCGTTTGGTTCTTCCAACAAACCTATGAAATTGGTGTTGTTATTTTCTTTGTTTTACAGATTAAACATTAAAGAGATTCAGAGAGGTTAAGTGATGGGCTCAGGGTCACACAGGCATTAAATATCTCAGGCAGGATAGGTTTGAAGTCTTCCTGACTCCAGTTCCAGAGCTCTATCCACCCTGCAATTGTGGCAACAGAATGTACCAGAGAGTGGTAGAGGCAGGAGGATCTGAATTATAATCCCACCCCAAACATTTGTTAACTTTATGACCCAGACCAAATCTCTCTTAGCTTACCTCCTCAGATGTAAAATGGGGATAACACGAGCATCTACCTTTCAGGGTTGGTATTGGTGTTGCTCATCCTTCATACTCGAAGAGGATCAATGATATCACAATGTTGGGGTCAATGTACAGTGTGTTCTACTGTGGCTGATGTGGCTATGACAGTCCAAAAGGAGCTCAGAAGGCTGTACCACAGGTCAGGCACAAATAGTCCATTTAAATATTTGGGATGGAGATGTCTCTAGATTTGTATATCTCACATTTCCTTTGTGCTACTATGATTCTGCTTAGAGCCACACTGATAAGTGATAAGGACATGATAAATAATAAGGACATGATCCTCGAGAGATGGTGTTCTCAACAGACTGTCATCACCCAATGCTGAAGCCACTGACCATATGCCCCAGGTTGAAGTCAGTCCCTCTCTAGTTGAACTTCCAACTGAAGAAGAGGTATAAAATGCTATTAGGTTCCTCTCGTGTGGCAAAAAGCCTGGCACTGATTCCATCCCAGCAGAGATCTACAATGAAGGTGGTCACTGCCCATATAGAAGCTGACTGAAATCTTCCATGCAATATTACAAGAGCAGGTTATGCTCCAGAGCCTCCACTGTCCATCTCTATAAAGGAAAAGGAAACAGGTTGTCCTGGGACAATCACAGCGGCTTAGTCATTACTGACAAGATTCTTGCCAGAGTCCTCTTTAATTGGTTGGTCCTTCACCTAGAAGTTGGATAGGTATGAAGGTTAAATAAGATCACACACACACACACACACATATATATATATATATACACACACACCCATAAACACAAATGCACATATATAACACAATGTATAAAATATATACACAGGGTGTTCTAAAAGTCTTTGTGCAGTTTCAAGCTACTACAGCAGCACTAAGACTTTTGGAACACTATCTATCGTCTATCTATCCATCTATCCATCCATCTATCTAATCTATCTATCTGACTGCCTACCTATTTATTGATATAGCTTTATAAACTTTAAATTACTATATATATATATATATACATATATATATATATACACACACATATACAGATACACACACACACGTATATATATACATATACAGATACACACATACACACACACATATATATATACATATACAGATACACATACACATACACACATATATATATACAGATACAGATACACACACACACATATATACATATACATATAGAGATACACACACATATATAGAGAGATATACACACACATATATATATACATATACATATAGAGATACACACATATATATACATATACATATAGAGATACACACACACACACACACACACACACACATATATATATATACATATATAAACAACAGCAATGCCATAATGGTTTTTCATGCTATGAGGAGCTTTAAATGTGTAGAAAACATGAAGGTCTGCCCACAGACATTATGGTGGAACTTTTCAATTTCCACTGACTTCAGTGTGTCATCATTACTTTATAGATGACATCATTCTTGAGTAAGCCATTTGTACCTTAGTGCTCTCTAGTGCTATGTGGCTACACTGCATGGCTCTAACATTGTTGGATGGAGTGTGTGGCTTAAGTTCATTGCAACACACTATCATAAACTGATGTCATTATCTGAGGAACATTGTAGAAAGTGTCCTCCTGCTGACAATTCACAGAATCACCTAAACAACCACAAGGGCCTTCACAGGGCATCTAGTGAAACCTACAACTGACCTATAATCTCCCTAACAAAACCAATGTGAATGTCTTTTCCCTAAAGGAGAGGAAATGGGGCCAAATGGGGACCACCTTTTGTAGAAGAAAAGAATAAAAAAAATGAATAACCCCAGCTAGGGTGGAAGACCTTGCTTTGTTCTTGGATTACAGGAATCATGGTTTGAATCATCATCATCATCATCATCATCATCATCATCATCTTCTTCTTCTTCTTCTTCTTCTTCTTCTTCTTCTTCTTCTTCTTCTTCTTCTCTTCTTCTTCCTCTTCTGTATGAATATATTGATGTAGCAGCCTAAGAAGAGAGTATTGGATATCTGGATTCTCTTTTTTTAGTTTCCATTGTTACATGACATAGTGAAGCAATGCAGGATTTCCTGAAGTCTTTCTATTAGGTCATCCACTGTTACTTCTATCATGAAGACATCCTGTTATTGTTGTTCAGTCATTTCAGTCATGTCCAACTCTTTGTGACCCCATTTGGGGTTTTCTTGGCAGAGGTACTGAAGTGGTTTGCCATTTTCTCCTCCAGCTCATTTTACAGATTAGGAAACAAAAGGAAACAGGGCTAAATGGTTTGCTAGTAAGTGTCTGAGGCCAGATTTGAACTCAGGAAGATGAGTCTTCCTGATTCCAGGTTTGGCATTCTATCTGTTGTACCACCTAGCTGCCTCAAAATATAGTACCATACTTGGAGTTCTGTAAAGTCAGATCTGAAATTCTCTGGCTCTTGTGGTTGTCTAATATTTCATTGATAGAAAGTTTATTACTTAGGATACCCATCAACTAATAATGACTGTATGTCTGTCATATCATTACTAAAGATCAGTCATTTATAATCTTGATCAAAGTCAAGTTGTACAAACACTTTTACCCTAACAAGAACAGCAAGGAATTAATTGAATTTATAGAATGAACAAGAATGCTGCTTAAGGACCTTTTTAGCAGTATGGTCCCAACAAAGTCTCATTTTACCATTAATCTAAAATGGTTAGTATTGTCCAACTAGCTTGAGGATACTTTGATTGATTAGTTACTCATGATAATTTTCATGGGAAGCAGGATGATACAGTGAAAAGGGCATTTTGGCTCTCATGTCAGAAGAGCTGGGTTCAAATGCTACTTCTATTACCTATGTGACCCTTGTCAAGTCACCTTAAGTTGGTGGGCCTCAGTTTTCACCTCCATAAAATGAGTAGTTTGGACAAGATTGCCTCTGAAGTCTACCCTAGATCTAGGATCCTACTTTTCCCCCTTAAAGTAAATACGCAGCTAGCTTTTTAATGAATTTTTGGAATAGCTCAACCCAGGTGCAATACCATTGGTTCTCCCTTACATACTTCTAGATATTCAGATAACTATCTTTGAAATTTGTTGACAGTTCCTGTATTCAATCAGTTGTTCTGATATCACCACTTTAAACCCTAATTACTAGAAGAATAACTGGTTCCTAAAAGGATTTTGTGCTGCCCATTACTTTTTAGGAGTGGGTATATAGCTGTTAAGGAGTCATATATTCAGAATAAATCTTGAACATTTGTTGAATGGGCATCATAATCTCAGACCATGCCTCATGACCACAAAAGCTTTGGCAACAGGTCTTGTGAGAAATGTAATGGATGGTACCTCTACTGATTATTGTTAAATCACAACTAGGTTCTACCATTTCCATTCTGAATTCATGAACATTTATGAGTTACTCTTGAAAATATGGCAATATCCAATGGTCTTACCATAGAATCTCCAAATATGCTATAGCACTGAGGTTTTATTCCCACACAGAGGCAAATTCAGATGATAGAGGCAAGACAATATCAGCTATTACAGCTGCTTCTGGATTTTATTCTGCTAGATTTTAAATGGCATCCTCTTAGTGTGGCCCTTCTTGCAGAATCTATATTCTTCTATCCATAAGCAGAACAATAATGTAATAGATCTGAAGACATTTTGGAGCAGGCATTTCTTGTGTCTCACAGGCCCTGTTGGCAGATATTCTTTGCCTGAATATTATGGATAGCATTTAATATGAGAATCTGTATCTTTTATTTCCATGATATTCAAAGACGTGCCATTACTTGGTAGGGCCTTTTTTGTAGCCATTTAAATGGTGAGTTTGGCTTAGTCAAGAGGCACTTTTAGAGGGTCACCTTGTGAACTCTACATACAGGGTGATTGATATAACATATAAGTATAACATGGCAGCTAAGAAATACTTCAAATGGAAGTACTGTAACAAGTGGCACAGTCCTTCAATATAAGCAGCGATGCCTTTACCAGGCTTATGGTTCTTTTGTGAGATTTAAATCTCTGAACGTGGACTAATGGAGCTGATGCTAAAGTATGTTCTCATTAATCCCACAGTTCATCAAATGCATGATCTTAGGTAAGTCAGGACACCAAGAGATCATATTGTACGCAGCATAGAGTTAGATAGGATGCTTCTGTTCAGGGCTTCCTACCCTGGCTTCCAGGCTAGACACTTTATATAAGAATCCCATGAAACTGTTGACTGACATCAAATTCCTCTATATAATCCAAAGCACTCACTTTAAGTACAGGTTTTGCTTAGATTTTAGGGCTGGAGTCAGCCAATTACATTTGTTGGGTTAAATCTAGCAAGCTGCCTGTTTTTACATGTCTTGCAAGCTAAGAATTTTTAAAACATATTTTAAAGTTTTCTTGGAACACAGCCAAGCTGATTCGTTTATGTATTACCTATGGCATATACAACTGCAGAGTTGAGTAGTTGTGACAGAGACCATTTGTGACTCTCTCTCTCACCATTGTAGTGTGCTGCTTAGCACACTACAAATTGCAGTGACACAGTTATAACTCGACAGTGTTTCAAGTGCTATATGCATTGCCATTGCAACATTTTTTAAATCTTTATTACCAGTTCATATTGATCATGTCAAAACAAGAAGAGAAAAAAAAAATTACTAGAATCTTTTGAGCTCAGGACCAAGACTGAATTTCTTCTAAGAACTGCCTTCAACAACTAATATTGAACACTGAATGGTTTGGAAATTAGCTTTCGCTGCAAAATATAATGGTTGTTAATGAATTCAATCTAAAATGATAAGCCCAAACATGTGAAACTTAGACCGTAGTAAAGTCAATTTGAAGACAACTAATGTTGTTGAAATCACAAGTAATATCAAGCTGCTTACCATGCTGTCAAAAGTTAAAATAAGAAGCAAGATCTCTACTTCCACATAAATTTGCAATAGATATATTTTCTGAGCTCAAACTACAGTTCCAGCAGCATTTTTTGGACCTTGACGCAAGTGCAAACAAAATTTCCTTATTTCAAACCCATTGAACTGTTGATTCAAGGAGCTTCCACCCAATCATTGGTTGGAAGGGCTTAATCTGCAACGTAATGACTTGCTAAAAAGGAAATGTCAAACAAAGAATAGAACAGAATAAAATTCTACAAATGCTTTATAAGTGACAAATATGCTCAATTATAATCATATGCTTGGGGACTAATATCAGTACTTGGTAGAACCTATTTGTGTGAAAAGATATTTTCAAAGATGAAATACATAAACTGTGATTAAGATCAGCATTAACAGATAAATATTCCCAATTGATTTTGATGATGACAAGGAAAATGAACTTTGAACCCTAATTATGCAAAATGTGATTGATCTTAAAAAAGAATTCCATCCTTTTCATTAGTAGACCTGTATTACTAAAACTGTACTCTATTAATATTATTATTATTATTATTATTATTATATTTTGAATTTTGTCACTAAAATTTTGTGGGACTTTATTTTCTCTCTCTTGTTATATAAGGGTATAATATCTTCAGTTTTGCCTCTTGGTCTATAATGTCTAAGATATTTTCTATTTGGCCCTTTACAGAAAGAGTTTGCCAACCCTTGTTCTAGGGTGAAGAAAAGTTATATTTCTTTTTTTAACATATTTATTTTTTCAATTAACAAGCATTTTATTAATCTGTCCTCATTCTCTTCCCCTCTCTCTCCCAATGTGCTCACATATATTGAGGAAAAACAAAAACAAAACAAAACCACAGAAAATAAAGCCCTACTACACAGCCATATTATCCAGCAAAACAAATTCCCACATTAGCAATGTCAGAAATTGTACATCTCTTTCTCCATTTTAAGTTCATCACCTCTATATCAGGAGATGAATATGAGTATATCACTCACCTGAGGTTCATCATTGCATTGATCACAGTTATAAAAAAGTCTTTCAAAATTGTTTTTCTTTATAACGTTGTTATCACGGGATAATTGTCTCCTGGTTCTGCTAACTTCACTCTGTAACACTTCATAGGGGTATTCTCCATTTCCTCTGAAGCTATCTGTTTCATCACAATGGGGCACAATAATATTCCACTACATTCATATATCACAATATCTTTAGCCATTCTCTAAGAGGAAGCCAACCTCTTAGTTTTCAGTTTTTGGCTATGATGAAAACGGCTGCCATAAATATTTTCCTTTCATTTCTTTAGGGTATAGGCCAAGTGGTAGAATAGCTCAATCCAAGAATATAGTAGAGTTAACTACCTTTCTGGATGTAGTTCCAAAAATTGCTTTACAGAATGATTAGACCAATTCACAGCCCCAATGTACGAGTGTACCTATTTTCCCTTGATCCTTCTATAATTTGCCATTTTCTTGTTTCGTCATTATTCCCTGTCTGATGGATGTGAAGTATAACCTAAAAATTGCTTTAACTTACATTTCTCTAATTGTTAGTGATATATTTTTCATATGATTGTTGATAGTGTGGATTTTTTCCTTTTAAAATTGCCTGTCCACTCCTTTGACCATTTATAAATTGTGGAATGGCTTATCCTTACAATTCTTTAACTTGGAAATGAGACCTTTATTAGAGAAACTTGTTGCAAAGATTTTTCCTCTAGTTATCCATTTCCCTTTCAATTTTTACATTAGATTTGTTTATGCAAAATCTTTCAAATTCTATATAATAATATTGTCCAGTATATCTTATGTGAACTTCTGTATCTTACTTAATTATAATCCCTTCCCTCATCCATAGATCCAAAAGGTAATTTCTTGCTTGCTCCTCTAATTCATTTTTATTATGATCTTTTTATATCTAGGTCATGTATCCATTTGGAGTTTCTGTTGGTATATGGTATGAGATATAGGTCTAAAGCTAATTTCTGTCAAACTGCTGTCCAATTTTCCCAGCAGTTTTTATCAAATAGTGAATCTTGTCCCAGTAAGTGTCTTTGGGTTTGTCAATCACCATGCAACTGTTTTGTTTTTTTGCTTCTGTATATCATGTACCTAATCTGTTCCACTGATCAGCCTTTTTTTAACCAGTACTAAACTGTTTTAATGATTACTGCTTTATATTATTTATATAGTATAATTTGAGATTGTTCAAGTGCTTTCTCCATGGAATATGCCTTCACAATGTTGTCCCCTTCTCCCATTGGTAAGTTCCTTCTGAGGGCTTTCATTTTGAGGACAGACACAGTTGATTTGATAAAATACAAATGTAAACTACATATAATTAAATATGGAGATATACTTTTCTGTGTTCAATTAATTGTTTCAATGAAAACACAAAGTTGAGGGGAAAATGGTATTGGGGGCAACCACAAAGAAACAGAACTGAGCAGGGCAGAACTGAGGTCTCCTTGGATGAGCTGACCAGGTCAGAAATCATACAGTGGGCGAAGACATAGAAAGGGCAGGATTGCAACAAGGTGGTAATAAGGAAGCAATAATGCAGGTATGGCTGTTATCAATCCATTAATCTAACGTCTCATTCTGAGGTTGAGGACATTCCGGTGGAATTTAGTTTAAATTCCCCCCCACCCAACTAATGCCATTTTTTGTAGTAATGTTGCCAAAATTATGTGTGACATACATATTAATTCAGAGAGGGGAAAGGTTGTGACTACTCTTTTTCTGTTGTCTCACACCAGGAAATCACTGAAGGGGACAGTAGGAGAGAAAAGTTAAAGGCACAAGAGTGAAATGAAAAGAAACCAGAAAATACATTTCCCTGTACGATAAGAATTTTAAAGTGTTTATCTGCAGACACTGATTGGCTACAGTTCAGTGGTATAGATTAATAAACGTGATAACATTGTTGAGGATCTTTGGTAATTATTAAAATTTGTCTGCTTGTCTTACCTAAACTCTTATACTCCTAATCTTCCAAGACTTCTATTCACTTTATAAGATTATATTTTATTCATTACATTTCTAGAGATAGGAGGAAGCTAGAGGGAATAGATGGGAGAATACATGATTTTGAATATAGGAGAGCAGGATTTGGAGCAGGATTGGGAAAGAGAGAGAGAGAGCCAAGCACCTTGACTGGACTATATTATTATATTAAGGTTGCTTAAATTAAACTGGCTCATAGTAGCCATCACAAGTGATTTCAGAGGTTCCTTATGCTGAATATATCTACCGCTACCTGAAAGTATTTTCTGTGTACTGTTAGAAAAACAATAAAAGTGGGGGCTGAAAATCATCCAATTTGAGTGAGATCAATCAGCCAACAAATGTTTATGACTAATACAACTTTTCCCTGTTTTTGTTTTTTAATTAAAAGAGGAAACTGCATTAGAGAACCAGAGCCACTGGGACCTGAAAGCTGAGAAAGGTGAACATAAATGAGAGGCTAAGAACATTGACAAACTTTGCCCGCTTGACAATTTTCCCTGGAGATCTGTTTATCTTCAAATGTGCCTTGATGAACCCGAAGCTGTTTCTAGAGGTATCTGTGTGCCATGTAACTCACTGCGCACGTTGCTCAGTGGTAACACCGGCCAGGAATCCCTTTGCCAATGGGTCACCTCCTAACTGCCCAGGGTTCAAAGAGACTTAGTTATCTTTCAGTTAGCACAGTGCCTGGTGCATAGTAGGTGCTTGAGAAATGCTGTTGACTTGATGGCTTTCATCAATGTACTGGGTTGATGCAGGTGAATTACCTAAAATCAACAGTGACAAATACTGCCCAAATTCATGGGAATTATATTGAAACAGCTTTCCAAGTATACTTGCCCTAGGGGCCTGCTCTGAGTTCCACCGGGAGAAGCCAGGGCTCATAACAATTTACTTCTGTCCAACAGGCCATGATTAGAAATTCAACCATGTACACATATGTCTATGTGCATATCAGACGTTTTCGTGTTAAATATATATATTTTTAAATATAAATTTATTTTTAGATTTTTAGTTTAGTTATTTTTAGTTTTCAACATTCACTTCCACAAGTCTTTGAGTTCCAAATTTTCACCCCATCTCCCCCCTCCTCCCACCCCAAGATGGCATGCATTCTGAATAACCCTTCCCTAGTCTATCCTCTCTTCTATCTCTCCCCCCTTCTCTTATCCTTTTCCCCTTCTATTTTCCTGTAGGGCAGGATAGACTTCTGTACCCCATTTCCTATATTTCTTATTTCCCAGTAGCATTTGAAAACATTTTTTTTAAACATATGTTTTTAAAATGTTAGGTTTCAAATTTTCTCTCTTCCTCCCTCCCCACCCACCCTCACTGAAAAGGCCAGCAACTCAATATAGGTTGTACATGTGCAGTTATGCAAAACACTTCTATAGTAGAAATGTTGTGAAAAACTAACTCTATTTCCCTTAATCCTATCCTGCCCTCCCATTTATTCTATTCTTTCTTTTGACCCCGTTCCTCCTCAGAAGTATTTACTTCTGATTACCCCCTTTCCCAATCTGCCCTCCTCTCTATCATCCCCCTGCTCTCTTGTCCCCTTCTTCCCCGATTTTCCTGTAGGGTAAGACAGATTTCCATACCCAATTGAATGTGTATGTTATTCCCTCGTTAAGCCAAACCCTATGAGAATAAGATTCACTCATTCCCTCTCACCTTCCCCTGTTTCCCCTTCCACTGTAAGAGACTTTTCTTTTCTGTTTTTTTTTTTTGTTGTGAGATAATTTACCCCATTCTACCTCTCCCCTTCTTCTTCTCCGAGTATAATCCTCTCTCAGCCCTTAACCTTCAGCTCCCCCTGTGCCCTCTATCTATCTATCTACATATACATACATATAATTTTTTTCCCTCCAACTGCCCTGATACTGACAAAGGTCTCATGAGTTATAAATATCATCTTTCCATGCAGGAATGTAAACAGTTCAATCTTAATAAGTCTCTTATGATTTCTCTTTCCTGTTTACCTCTTCATGTTCCACTTGAGTCCTGTATTTGAAAGTCAAATTTTCTATTCAGCTCTGGTCTTTTCATCAAGAATGCTTGAAAGTCCTCTATTTCACTGAATGACCATTTTTTCCCCTGAAGGATTATACTCAGTTTTGCTGGGTAGGTGATTCTTGGTTGTAATCCTATCTCCTTTGCCCTCAAATATTATATTCCATGCCCTGTCCTTTAATGTAGAAGCTGCTAAATCTTGTTTATCCTGATTGTGTTTCCACAGTACTTGAACTGTTTCCTTCTGGCAGCTTGTAATATTTCTCCTTGACCTGGGAACTCTGGAATTTGGCTACAATATTCCTAGGAGTTTTCCTTTGGGATCTCTTTCAGGAGGAGATCTGTGGATTCTTTCAATTTCTATTTTGCCCTCTGGTTCTAATATATCAGGGCAGTTTTCCTTGATAATTTCTTGAAAGATGATGTCTAGGCTCTTTTTTTGATCATGGCTTTCAGATAGTCCAATAATTTTTAAATTTCTCTCCTGGATCTATTTTCCAGGTCAGTTGTTTTTCCAATGAGATATTTCACATTGTTTTCTAATTTTTCATTCTTTTGGATTTGTTACTGTGTGATTTCTCATAAAGTCACTATCTTCCAATTGCTCTATTCTAATTTTTAAGGAAGTATTTTCTTCAGTAAGCTTTTGGACTTCCTTTTCCATTTGGCCAATTTTGCTTTTTAGGGCATTTTCTCCTCATTGGCTTTTTGGACCTCTTTTGCCATTTGGGTTAGGCTATTTTTAAGGTGTTATTTTCTTCAGTATTTTTTGGGTCTCCTTTAGCAAGCTGTTGACTTGTTTTTCGATTTCTTGCATCACTCTCAGTTTTTCCTCTACTTCCCTTACTTGCTTCTCAAATCCCTTTTGAGCTCTTCCAAGGCCTGGGACTGATTCATATTTTCTTGGAGGCTTTGGATGTAGGAGCTTTGACTTTGCTGTCTTCTTCTGGTCATATATTTTGAATATAGTCTGATTCTTTTTGCGCTGCTTGCTCATGATCCCAAACAATTACTTGAATTTTAAACTCTTTGTTAAGGTACAAATCTGCTTCCAGTGTGGAGTATGTACTGTCCCAAGCTTTGGGGGGGTTTTGTACAGCTGTTTTCAGAGATACTTGTAGGGACTGTAAATTTTCAGTTCTTCCAAGGTGGTATGATAAGGGAGGTTTACTCCTTTCCTGGCCTGCGACTACAAGTACTCCTTTCTGTCCTGTAACTGTGAGGAGGGGTTTCTCTGCACAGCCACTACAAGCTCCACCACACCAGCACTCCTCCTCACCCCAGCAGTGCCGCCCAGAACTGTGGCCCAGATCCAAACACGGGCAAAGCAAGGATTCCTGCCTCAGCGCTGGCAAAGAGATCCCTGAGATCCCTCTCTGATCAGCCTCTGGATTCCCCCTCAGTCTGTGGGCAGAAGCTCGGGAAGCAGCCCCCCCCCCATCACCCTCTTGGGGAATGGAGCCAAAACCCTGCCTTCTTTTCTCAGCACCGAGAGAAACAGACTTTTCCTACTGACTTTCTAAGTTGTCTTTGGCATTGGTGGATTGAGGAGTCTGGAAACTTCCACAGCTGCCCGAGATTCAGTCCTCTGAGGCCTGCTCCAGGTTCGCTGAGGCCTGCGCAGCCATGCTGTGGCCTGTGCACACACGCCGTGCTGTGCTGCGCTCCCAGCCCGGCGCGATACACCTTTCTGATCAATCATCCAGGTTGTCTTGGGCTGAAAATTTGTCTCACTCTGTCTTTTTGTGGGTTCTGCTGCTTCAGAATTTGTTTAGAGCCATTTTTTTATGAGTATTTGGAGGGGTTTGGAGGAGAGCTCAAGCAAGTCACTGCTTTCACTCCGCCATCTTGGCTCCACACCCCTAAATATAAATTCTTAACTAAATAAATATTTCCATTTATTTACTGGTTTGTAAAATAACTCCCATGTTCCAAATGCACACACACTTAGCAAATACATTACAGTACAGAAGAAGAGCACTGGACTTGGAATCAGGAGATCTGAGCTTTAGTCTTGGCTCTGTCTCTTACTGGATCATAGGATCCTAGAGCTAGAAGTCCCTCGTTCAAACATAAGAAGTCCCTTGTTCAAACCTCATATTTTACAGATGAGGAAATAGAGGCCCAAGGAAGTTAATGACTTGCCCAAGGTCACACAAATAGTAAACTCACTAGCTGTGTAGCCATGGGCAACCCAACTTTCCTCTCTGAGCTTATTTCTTCATGTGTTGAATGAGAAGGGATAATTAAATCAATGGGATAACCAAACCAATCTATTAATAAACATTTATTAAGAGTTGTAATTTACATGGCAGGTTTATCTGATTATGAATGAAAAAGGGAGGACATTTGGCCCAACCCTATTGTAAGGAGATTATATACTCTCTAATTGATCCTAATTAAAGGCTAAGCATGGTACAGTGGGAAGAAGAGATGTGGATTTGGAGCCATAAAACTTCAGTACTAATGTTAGCTCTTCTCCTCACTACTCATGTGATCTCGGACAAGTCTCTTCACCTCATGTGCCTCATCTATTAAATGAGAAAATTGGACTAGAGCACAGAATTTTAGAGTTGGAAGAGACATCAGTGACCACTGAGTCCAACCCATATGCCCCTAAAGTATTACAACTAAAACATACTTTACAAGTGCTTGTCCAACGATCACTTAATTTTTAGATGATTTCTAAGGTCCAGTCAAGCTCAAAATCCTCTGTTCCTGTCCCTATCTCATAAGATTACTGTGATAATCTAATGAAATAACGCATGCAGTAAATAGTGTGTGGAATACTGCAAAATGCTGTCAACTGGTAGTTTAATATCAGGTGAAATAGACATTTAGGAGTTCAATGGTACCTTTGTGTAAGTATAAAGCAAATAGTTGGGAGATGGTGAACAATGTTCATAAGTGGTCATTTTGCTTCCTTGCTGTTCAAAGGGAAAACTACTAGACGTTGTGCTTGATACTTCTGTGATTCACCTCTTTCAAGTCAGGTAGAAGGCACAGTGAATAAAGAACCAGGACCTGGAATCAAGATGAATCGAATTCAAATTCTGTCTCAGACACAATAATTGCGTGATCCTGGGTCAGTTACTTAACCTCTCTCAATCTGTTTCCTCATCTGTAAAATGAAGATAATGATAGCAACCATCCCATGAGGCTGTTGCGACAATCAAATGAGATAATATATGTAAAGCACTTTGCCTACCTTTGAGCACTATATAAATGTTAACTATTATGATGTTCCAGCTGCTGAAACTGCACAGAAAATAAAAAGACAAAGGAAAAAAAATGAGAGAATGAATTCAGAGGGCTTTCGATATAAACCTTAAGGCATTATATACCTACATGTCAGCTATTATTATGTAACCCTAGGGGTCACTACATTAGGCTTCTGTTTGATGAGGCAGATCATACAAGGCCTCAAGTTCATAATAATTCTGCCTGTGGAAATTTAGTTAGGAAATACATGAATGGCTGCTGATTATGCCCCTGGGTAGACAGCCTCCCAAAACTCCCACTGCAGGGAGAAAACTCTGCCCTCTAGAGCAGATCTCATGTTAGTTTCCTCTCTTACCAAGCTGAGAAGAAATAAAATAGCCAGGCTTTTTGCCATTAGTCCAAGCCTTTCTGGAGGGTCATGTAATTCAGCCTATGAGACTGTGGACTGGAAGACACCAGGATTGGGTTGCAGTTTCTGTCACCTTCGCTGGATAAAAAGTCAGTCACTTTGGCTTCTCTGCAGTAAACAACATAGGAAAGCTCGAGAAGAGAGAGGTTCAATCCTTCTCTGAGGAGGTACCAACTCCAGCCCTCTGTTTCTGTGGGACTGAGGGGTGATGTGGTAGAATGTCCTTGAAGTTAAAGAGAAGGGGGGAATCCTCATTTGTCATTTCACTGCAAGAGATGTTCGCGCTGCCCAAAACCTTAATCAATGAGGTAGATCATGAGGTAGAACACTCAAGTTGCCCTTGTTAATACCCAGGATGTCTGAGGGAGAATTGTAGAGATGACTGGGTGGTTGGGGGAAAGCCCTAGACAAGGAAATAGAAAGTTTCACCCATAAAACAGGAAGACACAGTGACTACACAGGACTGGCAATGTCTATGGAGTGTGGTTAAGTTTATCATGCCCCAGTGGTTTCTGCTAATGAGGGATAGCGCAAGAGAGAGCCCACCCCTACCATGAAATAATTCTGTATTCAGGGATTATGGCAACATAGAATATGCTCATTATGGGACACAGTGGGCTACTGGACTACTACTTTCCATGTAATATTTCATCAATGTTGGTTTTCTTGTCTGTTAATAAAACTTCCTTCTACCACATTGGGGCCAGGATGTTTTCAGCAGGGAATCTAGTACCAACCTGATGAGATATTGAGTGGAATGATATCCTTGCATTTCTGGACTCTGTTCTTGGTTCTGCAATCACCTTAATCTTTCAGGACCTCAGTTTCCTCATGCATTAAATGGGGATAAAAATACATGGCCTGGTTCAACCATACAGGAAAGCAATTTGGAATTTTCCTAAAAGAGTGACTAAAACATGTCCATAATATTTGACCTAGAGCTCCTACTCTAAGGCATATAATGCAAGGAGTACAAAGCTAGAAATAAAGATCCCAATTGCATTAAAATATTCATAGAAATATTTTTTGTAGCAGCAAAGAACTGGAGACAAAGTTGGCGTCTATTTGAAGAGTAGATAAATAAACTATTAATGGAGTATTGTTATTTTATTTTAAAAAAAAAGATGAATGGGGGCAGCTAAGTGGCACAGTAGATAGAGCTCTGGCCTTGGAGTCAGGAGGACTTTGAGTCAAATCCGGACTCAGACACATGACACTTACTAGCTGTGTGACCCTGGGCAAGTCACTTAACCCCGACTGCCTCATCAAAAACAAAAACAACAACTACTACAACAAAAGATGAATGAGTAACTCAGAGAAGCACAGGAAGATATATGAACTGATGCAGAGCAAATGACTGAAAGCAATATACACAACTATGACAACAATGCAAACTGAAAAAATAACAAAAAAAACTGTTCACTGTACAACTATAAAGATCGAGACATGAAAAAAAAGTACTCCCCTCCCACCCTTATAGATGCGGAGGACTATGGCTGTGAAATATTGTATATACTGAAAGAAATGGTTAATGAATTTGGTTAGTTTTAACTTCTTTTTTCTTTCTCTCTTTTTTAATCTTTGATGCCATGGATGGTTTGATGAGGGGTAGGGGTGAGAAACAGATATATTTGGAAATGAAAGTGATATAAAAGAAAGCTATTGGTAAAAACAAGATAAAATTTACAAGAAAGAAGATACATATTTAAAAGAAACAATCTGGCCCAACCATTTAATTCACAGGATTGTGGTGAGGACTAGATGAGAAAAATAAATCTAAAAACCCTTTGAAGTATTATAAAGTTTGTTTAATTTACTCCCAGAGCAAGACTAATTTTGGATATCTCCTAATCCTCTTTTGGTGCTATTTTCACCCCAAGGAACTGTCCTAGAATATGGGGCCTTGAAAGATATTGAGTACTCCATTACTGAAATATTGCTTTATATTTCTATAAAACTTAATCATCTACAAAACACTTTGATAGATATTATTTAAAACACTGACCATAGCAATCCTGAGAGTTAGGCAGGAAAAGAATTATTAATTATTAATGCAATTTTCTATAAAAGGAAACTGTATCCCAGGAAGGTTCTAAAGTAACTTGCCCAAAGTCATACAACTAGTAAGTGGTAAAACCAAGCCTAGAACTCATGTCTCCAACTCCCAATCTAGCACTATTTTGACAAGCACTACCTAGAAGGATTCAATATGAGGTTAGATGACCAATTGTCAAGATACTGCAGGGAAAATTCTTTTTTTTTCTATTTTTTTTTAGCATTTTTATTTAAAGTTTTGAGCTCCAAATTCTATCTCTCCTTCCCTCCTCTCTCCCTCTCCTGAGACAGTAAGCAATCAGATATAGGTTATACACGTGCAATTATGTGAAACATTTCCTTATTAGTCAATTTGTATAGAACTCGAATAAAAGAAAAAAAAATGAGAGAAAGTGAAAAACAGCATGCTTCAGTCTGAATTGAATCAGTATCAGTTCTTTCTCTGGAGGTGGATAGGAGGCTTCATCATTAGTCCCTTGGGATTGTATTGGATCTTTGTATTGCTGAGAATAGCTAGGTCATTCACAATTCTTCATTGAACAATGTTGCTGTTACTGTGTACAACATCATCCTGGTTCTGTTCATTTCACTACAGATCAGTTCATGTAAGTCTTTCCAGGTTTTTCTGAAATCCACCTGCTCATCATTTCTAGTTTTATTTATTAGTTCAATGGTCTTTCAATTTTACTGATCTCTCCTTTTCAAGGATTTCCAATTTGATGTTTGGGAATTTTTAATTTTTTTCAAGTTTTTTTTAGTTGCATGCCCAATTCATTGATCTGCTTTTTCTCTATTTTATTGATATAAGCAATTAGATACATAAAATTTCCCTTAAGTACCACTTTGGCTGCATCCCATAAATTTCAATATGTTGTCTCATTGCTGTCATTTTCTTTAATGAAATTATCAATTATTTCTATGATTTGTTCTTTGCCCCACCTGTTTTGTAGGATTATACTATTTAATTTCCAATTAATTTTAAGCTCTATTTCCATTGTCCATTATTAAATGCAATTTTATTGCATTATGATCTGAAAAGGATGCATTTACTATCTCTGCTTTTCTGCATTTGGTTGTGAGGTTTTTACGTACTAATACCTGGTCAATTGTTGGGTAGGTCCCATGTACTGCTGAGAAAAAGGAATATTCCTTTCTATTCCCATTCAATTTTCTCTAGAGATCTATCATATCTAACTTTTCCAAAATTTTATTCAACTCCTTAACCTCTTATTTTTTCATTAGATTTATCTGGTTCTGAGAGGGGAAAATTGAGGTCCCCCACTAGTACAGTCGTGTGTGTGTGTGTGTGTGTGTGTGTGTGTGTGTGTGTGTATATATATATATATATGAAATACACACACACATTTCCTCCTGTGACTTATTCAACTTCTTCAAAAATTTAAATGCTATACTATTTGGTGTATATATGTTTAGTATTGACATGTCTTCATTGTCTATGGTACCTTTCAGCAAGATACAGTTTCCTTATCTCTTTTAATTAGATCTATTTTTGTTTTTTCTTTGAGATCATGATTGCTATCCTTGCTTTCTTTGCTTCAGCTGAAGTATGATAGTTTCTGCTCCAGCCTCTTACCTTTACCCTGTGTGTATCTCTCTGCTTCAAATGTATTTCTTGTAAACAACATATTGTAGAACTCTGTTTTTAATCCATTTTGCTATCCACTTCTGTTTTATAGGTGAGTTCATCCCACTAACATTTATAATTAACTTCATGCTATTTTTTGCTTGTTTATCTCCCTCTCTCTTACCTCCTCACAAGTATTTTACTTCTGATAACTGCCTTCCTCAATATATCCTCCCCTTTTATCAGTCCCTCCTTCCCCCTTCTATTATCCTCATCCCTTTTTACTTTCTCATAGGGTAAGATGGATTTCTACATCCAACTGAATGTGTGTTATTTTGCAGGGAAGGTCCTTGCATTGGATGGGAAGTTGGAGATGATGAGCTAAATGATCCTTTCCAGCTCTAAATTATGTGTTTTTATTAATTTCTCAGTGGATGAATTTCTCTGTTTGGCTTCAGAAGGCATTTTGATACCCCTCATTGGAGGGCTTCCAACAAATGCTGAGTGATCACTTGTTGGGTATAATGTAGAAGAAGAAACTTGATCAGAAATGGGTTGCACCATATGGCCGTTAAGGTCTTCTCTAACTTGGAGATTCTGTGGAATAGTCAAGGAGATGAACACCAATTTCACAAATAATAGCTAACAGCTATACAGCACTTTAAGGTTTGCAAAGCCTTTTACAAATATTATCTCATTTTATTCTCATAACAACCCTGGAGGAGGTAGGTGCTATTATTATCTCCATTTTACAAAGGAGGAAACTGAGGCAGATAGCAGTCAATGACTGGCCCAGAGTCACACTTTTTGTAAGTGAAGTGTCTGAGGCTGGATTTGAATTCAAATTTTCTTGACTCCAGGATTAGCACCTCTATCCACTATGCCACTTAGCTGCCTACAACATACATTCAATTCTCCCAAAATGGTCCAGAGAGAAGTTTATTATATATACCACCTCTTTGCAACTGATTCTTAGCTAAGGAAATAGCCAGAAGAAAAGACACTTCGAGACTATCTTTTCCCAGGGTTTTCTTTTCTCTCTGATTGCAGTACAGATTTGGATGGACCGGATAATGTGTTCCCCCTCACTTTGATTTAACCTTTGATTTGACCATGTGTTTCAGGGGATAAACATTATCTGATTTTAATGTATTTCATTTCCTACATAATTAAACGTATTTTAATTAAAATGCATTTTAATACATTTTAAAACATAATTAAAATACATTTTAATTCATGCATCAAGCTTAAAAGCACAACCATTCTTAAAATCTTCTCATTTCCATAGTCAAAAAGAAACATGCTGAAAGTTATCGATCTTATTTTACAGCCTGCTTGTGTGGGATAGTATCACCACCTTGTGGGCTTTATTGGGTATTGCAACAAAACCCTTCATGAGTCAGGATGCATTTTGACCTATGGGCATAAATTCTATCACTTCAAAAAGTAATGAAATTACAATTCCTGGAAATAATACTTTACACTTGCACAAAACAGGCTTAAATACAGAATTGCTAGATAAAGAACAAAAACGGTACTTCCTCAGCTTTGATCTAACCTTTTGGAATTAGTTGCTTTACTGTTACTTCTTTTCTTTTCTTTGTGAGAGTTAAACTTATTTCCTGAGGGGAAGGTCTGAATGGGAAGAGTGGTAGCATTAGGGGAGAGAAAAATAAAGTCAATGCACAGGAGATAGCCCCTATCAGGTACTTCCTGTGATTCTTTCTAGAGATACAAATACTATCTATACTGTATTTGACACTTTATTTCTAGGGTCCTGAATAACTATTGATTTTGTGATTAAAGGGTAAAAATTGCCCTTTGGGGGAATTAGACTCATATCACGTTGGAGCTTTGAAAACTATTATTAATTAAAATATTTATGAAAGCCAAAAATACACTGCTCTATTTTATACAGCAAGTAAAAAGACATATGGTTCATTTGTTTAGTATCTCCATGATTAGAAGTAAAAAATGCACAAATACTAATGGAATGAGATGATCCAACAATGTTGAAAGTAGAAAGATGTTTAGACTTCTTAAAAGAAAACTACAAGAGAGGACATACTCATGGCCATTTTTCTTATGCTTTCATGATTAGGAATACTATTTTAGACTTGTTTTTGCCTTTCTTTGTATCCCAAACATTTCACACAACTCATTTGATTCCCACAACAATCCTGTGTTTATTATCCAAAATAATAACACAATCCTGTGCTATTATTTTACAGTTGAGGAAACTGAGGTAGAAAGAGGTTAAGTGACAAGTAGGAAGTATCTGAAGCCGAATTTGAACTCATATTTTCCTGACTTCAGGCACAGTGCTCTATCCACAGCATGTCCTAGCTGCCTCAGGTTAGGTAAACCAAGTTGAAGCCCCCAAGTTAACACAGACAACCATGATACATAAAAAAAGAATTATCTATGATTTCAAAGTATGTGGTGGAAATTCCCTTTATCAGCCATCACAATCCCCAGATGATTTAAAAGAAGTCTCCGGAGCAGATAGAGGTTAGGAGATCTAGCAGGGGCTCCACAGCTAGTAAGAGGCAGAATTTGAACCCAGCTTCCTGATTCCAAACCCAGAACTATAACCACTACATCAAGCTGCTTTTATAATAAAAAAAAAATATATATATATATATCACTTGATGAAGGCATCAGAAAGTAACAAAACCAAGTGCCTAGGTGTCACTGGCACTAAGAAGCAAAGGCTTCAAGGGCGCTGATACCACTGGTACACGATCACTAAGGCCCTCTGAGAAGTGGAATAGGCAACACAAAAAGCACATGGCCTGACTCAGAGGCCTGACAATCCCAGAACAAGGAAGACAGGAGTTCTTTTCTATCGATGATACAGAACAGAGCTGGGAAGGTTAGGGAAAGCAGGAGATCTTTCCACTATTGAATTCCCTCCTTGCTTTAGATGTGCAGTTATCAAGTTAGAGAGGACTAGGAAATGAAATCTAGGATCCTACTAAGTGGATCTGAGGAGATATGTCCCTAAGTTTTACAGGGCAGATATGTTCATCAAACTATCTGTAGCCCTTGCTGATTGTTACACCAGTGTTAGCAGAAGAGAGCATAGAAGAATAGTCCCCAGTCATCTCCAGAATGAAGACAGTCATTCGAAAACATTTATTAAGTACCTATGTGCCAGGCACTGTGCTATGGGCTATGTATACAGGGAAAGGAAAACAAAACAAAACAAAAAACACTCCCTGCTTAGAAAGAGCTTATAGTACAATGGGGAAGTCGATATGCAAACAGCTATGAACAAGGAAACAATATATTGGCAATAATCAACTAAAGGAAGAGGTTTCCTACAGAAAGTGGGATTTTAGTTGGGACGTGAAGAATGCCAGGGAAGCCAGGAGTGAAGATGAGGAGGGAAAGGATGCCAAGCACAGGGCAAATCCAGTGAAAATGTCCAGAGTCAGAAGATGAAGTGTCTTTTAAAGACTAGCAAGGCCAGTGTCACTGGAATGCAGAGCACATGAGGGATGTTAAAGGGTGAAAAGACTAGAAAGACTGTGCAGAGGAGGGGCAGTCATGAAGGGATTTGAATGCCAAACAAATAATTTTATATTTGATCCTGGTGGCAACAGGAAGCTAATGGAATTTATTTAGTTGAGGGAGGGAATAACATGGGTGGACGAGTGATTGACAGCTGAGTAGAGGGAGGACAGGAGTGGGGAGAGACTTGTGGCAGGCAGATAAACCAGAGGGCTAATTCAATAATCCAGGTGTGAAGTGATAAGGGCCTGCACTAAGGTGGAGGCAATGTCAGAGGAGAGAAAGAGGTGTATTCAAGAGATGTTATAAAAGTTGTAGGCCCTGAAATCTTACTCTGTGTGAACAGATCCATGTGGATAGTTTTCAGAAAAATCTATATGCTAACAAACACCAAATTCTGCAAGGCTCTACAGAGAGCAGAATTTTTTTTTGGGGGGGGTGCGAAATTGTAGACTAGATCATAGCAATTACACCCTACAAGATACACGCAAAGGAATCTATCTACTAACAAACCAATGGCTCTCTCTGGCTCAGGGGTGGGGGTGGGGGAATAAGTCTGTCCTGGTCCCATTTGACTATTCTCCCCTTTACTTTAATCCCTGTATGTCATTACAAACGAGCATTGTCCTGCTAGTGCCTCTTCTCAAGGCACAGACACAGGATTGCAGAGCTAGAACTCAGAGACTTCAGAGCCCATCGAGTCTAAATGCCTCATTTTACAGGCGACTTAGTGCCTTATCCAAGGCCTCAAAGAGAGTATATTTACATACATACATACAGATACACACACACACACACACACGTACGTCGGTATTAAAGTTTCTTTGTGTTTTTCTTTGCTCTGAACCAATCTCCTTCCTCAAATCTTTTTTTTTTCCTTTTTGCTCACAAACAGCTTTGCAGTCAATCTTTCTTTATCACTTACAAGGTCCCTTACAATGTTCTTGACTATTGAATTCATTTAGCCGTCTAGTATACCTCTGTTCCACTTCTTTTCCATATAAGCCAAGTTAATTTTTCAAGGACCATAATTCACTAAGAAAGGGGAGAGGAACATCTTGTGGCCTCTGTCTAATAATAGTACGGCCTATAAATAGAAAGTTATTGCTAGTGTTTCTGGGACAGATTTCTTTTAATTCTGTTTTCATCCTGGATCAATTCTGCTCCCCTACTTGCAGTTCATACACTATGTAAATATTTAGATTATATAAAAGATAGACTTGGTTCTGGAATCAGAAAGACCTGAGTTTGAATGCTGCCTCACTTACTAGCTATGTGACCCTGGCCACAGTCCTGGCCTGACTTGACCTCTCAGCCTCAGTTTTCTCAACTGCAAAATGGAGTCAACAGCACTTACTTCACTAGCTTGTCCATCAGCAGCTTTGCTTGGCTCTCACAGGATGAGTTCATCACTATGCTGAATGACTCAGTTTTTGATACTGAACGCCTTTTCAACTCTGGAGGTGGAGCAATATATTCTTCCCAAGGCTTTCCTTTATAGAGGAACCAGAGATTAAGGAGATCAAATCAGTCAATTCAGATGGGAGGCCAAATACTGAAACTGAAGCTTAAATACTTTGGGCACATATTGAGAAGACAGGACTCGCTAGAAAAGACCCTCATGTTGGGAAAGGTTGAAGGCAAAAGGAAAAGGGGACTGCAGAGGATGAAATGGATAGTGTCATGGAAGCAAAGAGCATGACCTTGGCCAGATTTTGGAAGATAGTGGAAGACTGTTTTTTTGTTGTTGTTTGTCCTTCATTCTTGAAGAGGTCATGACATCATGGAGATGATGCCATGACATGCAAGTGAATTGGAATTAAGTGAGAGAAGGCTATGCAAAGTCACCAGCCTCACTTTCTCCTCTGGAGCCAACTGGGCTTTTATGTTATACACATATACACATATATACAACATATACATCAGGATGACTGGAGATGGCTCCAGATGTCTTGGAGGACCTTGGGTCTTTTAAAGCCAAGGTCTTTAGCAGGTCTGTTTGACTGGGGCAACACCCATTCAGTGCTTAAGGCTAGGTTTAAAAAAATGGGGCAAAGTATATCATGTAGTGATGACTCTTTACAGACTTAGCCAAGTTGCTAAAATCTATTGCCAGGTCATTCCAGCCTGGTAAGAAGTAGTAGGGCTTTCATTGCCTTGGCCTTTGAGAACCCAGTGTCATCTCCACACAAGGATGAGTTATCAGATTAGGGCTTTGGAGGAGGAGGATAAACTTCATAAAACTGTGGGGTAGTCATTTTTCTCCAGGACTATTCCTAACATTTTGGGCTTCAAAACCAAGACTTCTGGGGCACCTAGGTGGCACAGTGGATAAAGCACCAGCCCTGAAGTCAGGAGCACCTGAGTTCAAATCCGGAACCAAAAACTTGACACTTACTAACTGTGTGACCCTGGGCAATTTTTTAAAAACTCCATGACTTCTCTACTGCTGGCTCACCCAGGAACTCCCCTCAGCACCTTGCCCTAGAATAGCCTTTGGGACCTATAACTGAACCCCCTCTCCACAGGAATATCCCCCTACAAAGCTTACCCCAGCTTCTCCCATTGGCGAGTTCCTCTAGGAGCTTCTATTTTGTGGAAGAGTCAAGGCCAGTCTATCTTCATTCTCTTCCTGCCTTGTCCTTGACAAAACCATACTAGATACTTTTTCCTTCTCCCCTCCCACCTCCCACCTACCAACTCCCTCCCTCCACTTTCCATCTACCTTTTGTGTGCTGTCTTTCCCTAATAGGACGTAAGCTTCTTGAGGGGTTAGGAACTATTCCTTCTTTAGCTTGTATTTATATCCCTGATACTTAGTATAGTAAATTTTAATAAATGCTTGTTTTCTTCCTTCCTGTGGGAATTTCCTTCAGTAAAACAAAACCAAACATCTTCACTCATAGTGTAAAGCTCTATGAGTGAATCAATCAATCTATCTATCTATCTATCTATCTATCTATCTATCTATCTATCTATCTATCTATCCAGGGGATATTAGAGCTCTTCTATATGAAAACGAGAAAGATTTGCAATTTGAACACAGCTTAAAGGTCTAGTCAAAAGCCACTAAGTGCTAAAGTATGAACATTAACACAAAAGGAATTGGGAACATTAAGTAAGATCAAAAGGTGTTTTTTGGACTTGTTTTTTAAAGTTTATAGAGAAAAGCCTGGGCACTCTCTGTTTTTAGGTCTTTTAAATTTTATAAGCAATGAAAGTTGTTTCTAACTATACATACCTTGGGAAAATGTGGCAGAGAGGTCTATGCAAAAAACCAATCAAGCATTAAGTGCTTACTATATGCCAGCCTAAGTGTTAAGCTTAGAATAAAAAGGGAATAAGAAGGAAAGCAAAAAAAAAAAAAAGCTTTTTCAAGGACTAATGAGGGGGACAATACGCAGACAACTATGTACAAACAAAATACATGCAGGATAAATTAAAGGCAATTTCAGGGGGAAGGCATTAACATTGAGAGGATAACAGGAAAGTCTCACAGAAAGTGAGTTTTAAATAAGATTTGAAGAAAGTCAGGGAGGCCAGGAGGCAGAAACAAGGAGGGAAGTCCATGGCAGGCATGGGGGACAGCAAATGAAAATGCACTGATTTGGGAGTTGGAATTTCTTGCGATGAACTAGATGGCATTTGTGAAATAAGTTACCACAACCTGGACTACATATTAAAGTTTCACAGCTCAGAATGTGAGGGTAATAAGAAATCAAGCTAGAGATCATCCTGCGTACTTCCCTCTTTCTACAGATGAGACTCAGGCTCAGAACCAAGTGATCTGCCATCTTGCTAGTGGCAGAATCTCATCTCCTGATTTACTATTCTCTGTACTATCATACATATATATGTATATCAAAAATAAAGAACAATTGAGAGCTTTTTCACATTTATGCAGTAACCAGTACATATATGACAGTAGGAGAACGGGAGAGGGAAAATGAGAGTGAGAGAGACACAAATAGAGACAGAAACAGAAACATAAGCAAAATGTAAAATGCATTAATGAGGTTCTACCTAAATTAAAGGAGCACCATGGGTTGGAGAAACAAATTCATTTTTAAGAGGTTTAATGTTTCTCAAATGGCAGAGCCATAATGACAACATTTATATCTTAAAATAAACCCGTTGATAAATTTTGTTTTATTTTCTTCCTTAGATAAGGACATATATTTACCCTACTTTTATATGCAGTAAATAGGAAGCTGCCTACATGGCATGATTTGGAAGGTTAACACTCTCAAAAGTTTCTCTTCTACTAGCCTGTTGTGTGTTAAATATTTGTTCCTGTGAGTAAAGACTTGAGTTCTCAAGACTCCCTTAAGAAAATATAAGTAGTGGTCAAAGAGGTAACATTTTGCCAGAGGATCAGATCACATGCTAACTTTGCCGGCTAGCTGAGGGCAAGGCCTCAGGCAGCATGGTACCCCAAGAAAGAGAAACTGGCTCTGGAGGACTCAGTTTCAAATTCCAACTTTTGTGCTTACAGAGCAACCTTGGGCAAGCTGTTTAACCTCCTCTGGTCCCCTATTTTCCTTACAAAATGAGAGAATTGGACTAGATGGCCTCTGAGTTACCTTCCAGCTTTAGATCTTGGATAGGTTAGTTTTCACAGGCAAGAGAAAACAGAGAGGACTGGGGGTGGGGGGGGAGTGTCACATGGGAAGGTCATGGGAAGGTACTTAGGTAAGCTGAAGAAGAGCAACAGATTTCAGAGAAAAAAAAAGTAGTTATATGATTTTTTTTTTAAAGAAGAAATTTTCTGCCTAGAATCCATCATGGTCCTTATCTACTTTAAGTGTTGTCACCACTCTACTAAGTCACCCAAGCTCAAAACTTTAATGTTGTAATCTCCTTTAACCACAACATGCGGTTGATTAACATGCCAAGTTATCTGTTGGCCTCCACCTCCCAGACAGCAAGGGTTCTTGCCCCCTCTGAGACAGTCTGTCTCTTCATGACTTCAGTCTATTGCTGGGCACACTGTATGAATGAATAAAATTACAACGCAAAGGTAAGAGTAGAAACAATGATTATGCTACTTTGCCAACCTCCAAACCAAAATGAGAAACAGCATCTGCTAACAACTCTTTTGAGATTCATACCTACTCTGCGGAATGATGGAGCAACAGCACTAAACCATGGCGCTAAGAGAGCCCTAAGACCAGGGCATATACTCCAAATAGGTACAGCGTGGAGACTCTTCCACAGCTAGAGACAGCCTTCAGTTTATGAATCATAGGCCTGGCCTAGTAACCTGGACTAATTCACAAAAGCCATTCACCCCTACTACGGAGAAATTAATTTTACAAGACCCAGAGGGTACCCTCATGTGAGTACCAACAAGGAAAACTTAAATTTAAACTTAAACTGTTCTAGTGAGTCCAGAGAGCAAATTGAGCACTTGTACTGCATCTTAAAAAGTTTTGCCTTGACCACCTCACCCCCTCTATTAGGGGGTTCTTCTCTGGGCTATGGAGACAGTCATCAAATAAAAGTTATTCTTTATATAACTTGGAAAAGAGCCACATCCAAGATTGAGAACACAGACTTGGAGGAGCCTTATTCAGATCTGGAACAGCCGTGGCAGTGATGTGGGATGCAGCCAGTCGGAAAGGTTCAGATTGCCTTGCCAACAGATGCCCTTGCGACTATCTCACCCTGATCAAATCTTCCCAAACAAGCAGAGTGGGCCATGAAAGGAGAGAGCATATCTAAATACATTTTGAAGGACACTGAGATAGGCTACACAGATTTGCCTGTGCTCTCCCAGTTGGAGTAGGAGATTAAGATTGCCCTATTTGCTCAGCGAAAAATCTTCCACAGAAGGCAAGGAAATATCTGAGTCTCAAAGGGAAACACCAAAGAAATGCATGGTTTTGTTATGGATTATGAGGTCCTAATAGATTGGGTTAAATACTTGGTAGAGCATTCCTCAGAATAGGTCTTCAACCTAAGTGTCAAATCACCCAAATCTCCTTCTTGGGTTTTGCTTATGCTCTGCCAAAAAAAAAAAAACCAAAAAACAACTTATGCTCTCCATCTCCTTTAACCATAATAGATCAGGGAAAGTTTGGTGTAAACAGCTTGATGAATGTCCTAAATGTTAAAACACAGGACTCTAGATTCTGGTCCTATGCCTGAATGTCCCAGTGGGAGAAAACTGTCAAATATCAGAGCCATAACAAGCAATTTTTGTACCTGGGGTTAGAGACAGCAAGTGTGCGTGTGTGTGCGCGTGTGTATATCCTCAAATTAAGCCTCAGAAATTTACTAGCTGTTTAATCATGGGCAAATCACTTAAACTTCCCTTGCCCATAGTTTTCTTATCTTATAAAGGGCAGGGGGAGAGGAAAGGTTAGGCTTACTGGATTATGTACCTTCTAGTCCTAAACCTAAGATATTGTAAGAATTTATTGAGTATCTAATAGGTTGTTGCTTGTCTTTCATTTTCAGAGAGGACCAATGGCATTTATGAATGTCTTTGTGAGGAAGTGTTGCAGTCATCAGCCTCACTCTTCCAGAGTCATCAAAGCCCAGGGGCAAGACAAAAGCCAAGATGATTGGTGATGGTGGCTTGTGATGCAGTGAATAATCTTGGTATTTCTGATGTCTGACCAACCTTGGTCAGGAGCTCAATTGTGACTGCTTCAGCCACCTTCATGGAAGTTGGAACAAACTGTTCTCATCTACTTATTCCACAGGAAGGGTGTGGGGGGAGGAAGTCTTCGAATCCTTGGGGTAAACATCCCCCTAACTCACGAAAGGATTTAAGGCCTGTCAGCTACCCTCAACCTGGTTTAGCCAGTCCGCCAAGATGGTTCTACCAAGATGTGGCGGCTGGGCATGCCGTAGTACAGCTTCTTGGAGTCAGAGGTGACAGATGAACAACCCTAAAAAGAGCTTGGCAAGTCCTCATACCAGAAGTGTTAGTCCTCCCTGAACATTCCCAAACCCTGCCTAATAAATACCAGGCGAACAAAGATAATTTACAAAAGGAAGAGGAGTTCAATTTTCAACATGATGAAATTTTAGATGCCTAAGAGACATCCTCTTGGAGATGCCTTGTAGGTAATGCAGGACTAGAGTAAAGGAGAAGGATTTGGGCCATATATGAGAGATCTGGGAGTCACATAAAGAGATTATTTAACCTATGAGACTTTATGAGATCACCAAAAGAAAAATAGTAGAGAGGCTCTCTACAGGACCTTACTGGACACTCAAAATTAGGGGTGGGGACATGGCTACATAATGATTTAGCAAGGGAGACTGAGAAGTGGAATATATGTAGGGAAGAAAACTAAGAGACAACAGTGTCATGAGAGCTGAGAATAACAATGTTAAAAGGTGCAGAGGTCAAGAAGAAAGAGGACTGAGAAAAATCCATGTATTTATCAATTAATACTTGCTGTTCAGTTTCCATCAGGAACAGGAACCAGCCAACAAGAAGCCTATCCTCTACCTCCACCAGAATGGGAGTACCACAGAGCAGAGAAGGTAGAGCAAGTGCCTTGTATGGTTCTCCCCCATCCTTTCTTCAGACACCAGCTTCCTCTTCCCTGCTCCTGGCTGGACATCAATGCCCCATCCCATTCCACCACCTGGCCCCTCTTTTTAAGGAGATAGTCTGTCTGTGCTCTGCCTTGGTCAGACCACTTCTGGAGCACTGCTCAGTTCTGAGAGTTACTGTTTGATAAGGGAAGAGATCCCAGAGGATAACTATGATGGTAAAGACTTCCTTGATTGCTTTAGAGCCTTGTCATATCAGATCAATTTAAACAGACAAAAACAATTTGAGGTTTATCCTGGAGAAAAGACAAAGGGGAAATTTTATTGCTGTCTTTTAAATATTTAAAGGCCTGTCAGATGGAAAAGGAATTAGATTTGTTTTGTTTGTCCAGAAAAATAGGATCCACAGGTAGAAGTTGTGGGGGTCAGTTTAGGCTTGATGTCAGACAACTTCCTAATAAAGCTATTCAGCAGTAGAATGGGCCCCCTGTCCCACTGGTGAGTTCCTCCTGGCCTCCATTTTGGGGAAAGACCAGGCAAGCCTTCATTCTTGTTCTGGCTCTGCTTCTAATTTTCTGGACTTTGCCACCATCCCCTCTCTGATGTGTTGTCTTCTTCCATTAGAAAATAAACTCCTTGAGGGCAGTGACTCTTTGTTTGCATTTGCATCTTCAGTACTTATCCTAGTGCCTAGCCCATAGTATTTAATAAATGGTTGTTGTATGATTGACTGGTGGATTCCCCCTCACTGGATGATATCAGAGATATGTTACAGTGAAGATTCCTTTTACTGTATAAGGTAGACTAGGTGGTCACTGAGATCTCTTCTGTGATTCTATGACGTAGGTTCAACCCTTTTCTCTGTTATTACCTATATTTGCTCTTCTGCCTACAAGATTTCCCTCTCTTTCCCTGGCTTTGCACTGGTTGACCTCTATGCCTAGAAGGCAGTTCCTTCTAACCTCCACCTCTAGACCATTTCTGCTTCCCTTCAAGGTTCATTGGCACATGAGCTCCTTGAAAGCAGTCCCTGCTTTTGACTTTTTTGTGTGTCTAGCTCTTAGCACAATTCTTGGTTTTGTTTACTGACTCGGGTCAATTGCCACTTCTGCATGAAACCTTTCCTGATTCCTACCCCTCTTGGCCTGAGCTCCCTTTTTGCTGCCTTCCCTCCCTTCCCAAATTACTTTGTATTCATTTTGTATATATTAAACATATATATGTACATCCTTTAGAATATAAGCTCTTTAAAGGCAAAGACTATTTCATTATTATCATTTCATCCTGTGATTGGCATATTTTAGGCATTTAATTAATCCTTGTTGACAAGTCACCTCCTTCCTCTAGGCCCGCTGTTCCAGGTGACCTTTAGGTCTGTTCCAGTTCTAAATCTATTATTGTCTTATGAATTCCAGTGTGGCTAATACTGCCTGTAGGCTATTAATTGTGTGTCTTAATTATCTCCAATTTATCCTGTATGTAGCTTGTTGTATAGTTATCTGTCTCCCCCCATTAGACTGTGAGCTCCTTAAGAACAGAGACTAGCTTTTTTTGCTTTTCTTTATCCCAAGCATTTAGTATATGTGGGGTCTTGATTGGGGAAAAGAAAAAAATAAAACAAAACCTAAAATACAGTAATAAGTGAAAAGCCATAAAAACTTAAACTCTGTGAAAGGTGGGAGGCCAGACACGGTGACCTGCTTACAATCATATTTTAGACACTAAGTCAAAACTTAAGATACTACGACCTATGAAAGCCAAAACAAGAATACTGTGACCAAGACATGATCAATATACACAAACACGTTTGGACGTAACATTGGCTAAACTCCCAAGCCCATTACTAAACAGAAAACCAAAACTATCCACCAATCAGTAGTGATGCACTTTCTAGCTCCTCCTGCCTTCGTGTTTTCTACAATTACTATGGGGATTTTGGGGTTCCTTAGCGGGGATCCACAGAACTGTCTATCACCCCAAACCGAAGATTGCTCCTGTTTGTAAGTATTTACCTATGATCCATCTACAGATCTGTGGCCTTTTCCTTTGGCATCAAAAGAATATCCCACGGTTACGGGGGAGGTAGAGGGTTCCAAAGCCAGGAGAACTCCGGACCTTACAGCATATAAAAACCTCTTAATCGTTTTTTTTTGGCCTGATCCCATTAATCCAGGCAGGGCATCAAGACATTCCTCTTCCATCGTGCAGCCTGGGATGGATGTTCTCTTCCTTTCCTTAGGACCGTGCCTGGCACCTCTTAATAAAGGCTTGTTCCCGGCCCATCTTCCTTCCTTCATTTGGGGATGGGAGTGAGATGGAGAGAGCAAGTCACTTCCCCTCTCTAGGCCTGTTTTATTTTACGTAAAATGAGAGAACTGTCCTTTCTAGCTCTCAAATTATGGTCTCATGAATTCAGACGTCGCCTCCAAGTCTCCAGTGCGGTCTGTTCAGCCCGGGCCAAGGCTTCTGGACGTTCTTCCATTACCTCGGCTCAAGGCCAGGCTCCTGATCTGCCCCCTACGAAGGCAAGCACTGTCGCCCCCCCAGAGCAGGGTGCCTTGAGCCCCCTCAGCTTCATAATCTGGAGAACGGGGCCTGCCCCAAGCAGGGAGGCAGGTTCCCGGGAAATCGAAAAACAGTTGCCAACAGAGAGAAAGCTGGCCCTAACTTCGGGCCCAAACTAAGCTTCCTTTAAAGACACAGCCGTTAAGAATTGCGCAGGCGGCTGCGAAACCCCGCGAGATTTAAACTCTCCGAGTCTGCGCCAGAGAAAGGAGAAAGAACGGAGGCCGCCTGGAGCCAAAATTCATGAAAGCGAGAAGGTGAAAGGGAAAAGTTCTAACTACCGGACTAATGCTAGGCGGGGGGGCCCGAATGGTTGCCACAGCAACCCGCCCCCAACAACTGATTTGGTTTAAGTGAAACTTCCGGGAGCTGCGTGGCAGGCCCGCGTCGCGTTCGTTCTGCGTCTGCGCAGGCGTGTGCCTGCCTCTGGAGCCGTGACCCGGTTGGGAGGGCGGGGGAATGGTTGACAGCTTCCGGTTCCGCCTGTGGTAGTCAGCTTTCCTCTGAGTGGTTACGTGTCCTTTGGGCTTGGAGCATCGGTTGTGCAGGTGAGGGGGTCTCGAGGGGCAGTGGGCTCCGAGGGCCACGCGCGCCCGGCTCTTTGTGACGCGCACTAGGCCAAGGGGCCACCGCCACGAGCCGCCGGTTCTGCCGGAAGCCGCGGCTCGCGGGCGGTGCGGTAGACAGAGACTCCGGGCCCGGGTGGGCCCGACCTCCATCTCTGCCTCCGCCTCCCGGCCGGGGCTTCAGCCCCTTGGGGCGGTCGCACCAGCAGGACGGCCCCATGTGGCGGCGAAGAGCCCTCTCCCCACCTCCCTGCGCACGGGAGGGCGAGGGTGGCCACCGGCGAGCTGCGCTGCTGCTGCAAGGCTGGGGGCTCCGGGCCCAGGCCTGGGTCGCCGATCTCTTGGCCTCTTTCGTGGCTTCCTTGTGTGGGGTGGGCCTGCCCTGGGGACTTTCGTCTCCCGCCACGGTACAGCCGCCCCGACCCCAGGGCACGGGGGCGGGGAGAGGGGTCCCTCGGCTGTGGCCTCCTGGGCGGTGTAGGGGCTGGGGGAGTCACCGAGGGGGAACTAGGGTAGCGGGTGCCAGGACACCTCCCAAATGATAGGTGACTTGAGGCAAGGCGTGTCACGCTGAGACTCGGCTCCCGAGAGTGAAGGGGGTGCTCTCAATAACCTAGGAGGTCTCTCCCAAAGCTCAGGTTCTCTGGTATGAAGTTCCCTGATAAGGATGACTCCAGGCTGAACCCGAGCACTGATGTCTTTGGCTTGTAGCACTCTTTGGCGACGGATTGAACCAAGTTTTTCATCTTTTTTAGGATATTGCCTATCAGACAGGTTTACACTAGGACAGAGTTTCCCAAAATTCATTCATTTCAACAAGCATTTAAAAACAACAACCTTTCAGCAAGCCTACTTTTTGCCAGGCACTTCTCTTCCCTACCCTCTGGGCATAGAAGGAAAAAACAATCTCTCCTCTCAAGAAATTTGGGTTGTACTTGGGGAAAGCAACACTTAAACTCATAAAATGATTATATACACAAAATAGTTTACCTATGTAATACTATATGTACACTGTGTATATATATTTTGTATGTAATTCAAAACTGCTTTGCATTTACTGTATTATCTGTGATGAATGCAAAGTAATTTACTATATATAGTGTAGGTGTATATATACGTGTGTGCATATGGATATATGTATATATCCATGCACACATATATGTGTACATGTATATTTTGTTTTTGTTGAGTCGTTTCAGTCCTGTCTGACTCCTTGTGACCCCATTTGGGGTTTTCTTTGCAAAGATACTGGAGTGGTTTGCCATTTCTTTCTCCAGGGCATTTTATGGATGATGTAACTGAGGTACCTAGGGTTAAGTGACTTGCCTAAGACCACATAGCTAGTGTCTGAATGTGTGTGTATGCACACATGTATACATACATGTACATGTACACACACATGTATGGGCAGCTAGGTTGGGCAGTGGATAGAGCACCAGGCCTGGAGTCAGGAAAACTCATCTTCACTAGTTCGAATCTGGCCTCAGACACTTACTAGCTGGGTGACCCTGGTTGCTGGAGAAGGAAATGGCAAACCACTCCAGTATCTTTGCTGAGAAAACCCTAAAATGAGGTTTCATAGACTTGGACAGTATGTGTGTGTTCATGTACACACACATATAAAATACTAAGTGATTTTGTGGAGTCCAGGCTTCAAGCCTTACATGGGCTTTGACTCCAGGTTATTTCCAGGCTTGCTTCAGCCAGTTCTTTAAACTGGTAATTCTCAAGGTGTTTTGAGAGGGGCCAGCAAGGTGACACAGTGGATAGAGCACCAGCCGGGGTCAGAAGGACCTGAGTTCAAATCTAGCCTCAGACACTTCACACTTAGTAGCTGTGTGACCATGGGCAAGTCACTTAACTCCATTGCTTACCATAAAAAAATAGTTTTGAGAATTTTTTGTTTTTGATTTCCAGAGAATAGTAATACTGCAGAAAACCTTACTCTTTCATAGTGGTATAGAAGTGACCCTATGTTTTTGAAAGCTATGCTGGCTTATTCCAACCTATGGAATATCTTATTTGTAAAAAACACTTAGAGTGCCTGGCACATAGTATGTGCTATATAAATGCTTTTTTCCTTCCCTGTCAAACTAGAAAAACTCGTAGTAGTAGCAGTAGTAATATTAGTAGTAACAACATTAATAATTGTAACTATCAGAAATGGAGCAGAGAGGCTCATGGCCAATTTGGGTACAGGATAGCACATTTTTTAGCTGTAGCAGCTAAGACTGCTGAATTGTAGAGGTTTGGTCTGCAGTGGTAATAGGCATTTTTTTATATAGTGTTTTAAGGTTTGCAAAGCTTTTTACATCTATGTTTTTGAGCCTTACAACCAACATATGAGCCAGATCTTGTTATCCTTATACTATATCTGTGGAAACTGAGGTTCAGAGGTTAAGTGACTTGCCCACAGTTTCAAAAATATTAGAGATTTGAACCCAAGTCTTACTAACTCCAAGTCCCACGTATGTGAAGGAAATATTCCAGTGAAAGAACAAATCCTTGAAGGATGCTTCATATTGAAGTAATAACGATGATGATATGATTACAGAATGCTCTCTCATTTTAAGTATTGATGGCATGTTTTAATGTATATTGAAATTAATATTTTGAAAAAAATTTTAATTGAAAAGGAAGGGGAGGCCCTTTATCCTGTCCTCTGGTAGGAATACCTCTACAATTTGAGTGATTAATCAGGGCTTCAGACACTGGTTTATAGATAGTGTGTAGGAGTGGAGCACACATTTCATCTACAAATGGAATAGAATCCAGAGGATGGTGGAATCTTTGGCTAGAAGCCATTAAGAGGTAAAGTGTATAATCTATTAATTTCATGCCTTTGGAGTGGGATGAGACCCTTTAGAGGTTATGTGGTCCAGCCTCCTCAGTTTTACAGATGAATGAAATAAGCCAGTGAGCTTAATTAACAGTTTAATCACAGCAGGTTCAGAGTTTGCTCCCTCTTGTAAACATTGACATTGGAGATGGTTTACATTATCCCACACTCTTCTTTACCCATGCACACCTACCCTATGTGATTGATGACTCCAGTGTATTCTACAATCATAATTGGTAGAAACCTGTTAAGATCATAAATTTAGACTTGGAAGATGACTGGAGGTCCCCTAGTATAACCCTTTTATTTGACAGATAAGGAAAGAAACTCAGATACTGAAGTGATTTGCCCAAGGTCACAGAGGCAGTGTTCAGATCACAAATTAAAATTCAGGTCCCTTGATTGTGAATCCAGTGCTTTTCCCACTGTACTATGCTGATGTATATCCAATGCTTTGTAAACCATTAATGATAACAGTAGCATTAGACTTTCATTTTTATTGCATTTTAAAATTTGCAGAAGTGCTTTGCATATGTTAACTCATTTAAAGTTCACAACTCATTTGGGTTCAGTCCACTGAAGCACTGTTTCTATATCAGTTGATATTTTGCATAATCATCATAACAGTCCTTCCTGCTTCCTCTACTCCCTTTCCAGGTTTGCCGCCTCCCTCCCACCTATACCGTAAGTCTCCTGGTCTCTGAGTTCTGTGACCTTAAAGGGGGTAGGGAATAAGCATTTACAGAGCACCTGCTGTGCTGAGTGCTTTACAAGTATTTGATCCTCACAACAGCCCTTCAGGGTAGGTGTGGTTATTCCCATTTTATAGGGGGGAACCTGAGGCAGACTGTAAGTAAGTGACTTGCCTCTAGATTACACAGCTTAGTGTCTTCGGCTTGATTTGAACTCAGGTCTTCCAGACTCCAGGCCCAGTGCTCTATCAACTGTGCCATCTAGCTGCCAATTCTGGGGTCTCATAAGCATTGCTGGTTTTCATAATGGCAGTTGCACATATGGTCCTAAGTGGATATCATGTTGCAACTGTACCCCTATACCTCCAGTTCTACTCTGATCTTTAAAGTACCTTTTTCAATCTTAATTGGCCTCCTAGTTGTGACCTCATTAGTACTGTGATCTAACCAAATGAGCAGATGTTTGGCATATAACTAATTTAATTTATTGTGTCTTTGTTTAAACAGATAGTCATGGATCAGGTAATGCAATTTGTTGAACCTAGTCGGCAGTTTGTGAAGGACTCAATTCGACTTGTCAAAAGATGTACCAAGCCAGATAGAAAAGGTAAAGGCTGCCAGTCACGTGCTTAACTTTTACTTTTGTTTAACCCTCCCTGTATTTTTTTTAACTTTCCTTATTTGTATCTCTTCTTTATCTTTATGAATTTCCTTGGCATTCTTTTCTCAATTGAACATTTTAATTCCTTTTTCACCCTATTCATCCTCTTTTGTAGTATTTTGTAGGCTTTCCTGGGGACAGAGTATTACTAGCCTGAGTACTTAACTGGTTTCAATTACAAGTACCTACCTCTCCCCCCAATCTGTATACCTCTTTTAGTTACAGCATAAAAGAAAGATATATAAAGTCCCAGATTTTCCTTCCTTCTCATTAAGTCTTCTCTTTTGTCATCTAACTATTATAAAATTTTTAAGTAGCTGCTTCCCATATTTCTTTTTCTGGAATACCTTGATTGGTTGGGTTTTTTTGTTTTTTTAGTCACAACAAATAGATTAAACAATGAATGTGTAATGGAATTTGTTCTATTAATAAATCCTTTCTTCCTAAAGTAGAACATTATGTTTATTGTTTATCAATTATGTGAATATGGTCTGTCTGCCTAAATTTTACTAATCCAAACTTACCTTTTGGTTGATTGTTACCAATCTTTCAGATGAGTACTGATTTTTAAAAACTATCCTTTCATTTCTAATTTTTTTTTAGTATTTTAAACTGTCATCTTGTGGATTTATATTTGGATATATGTTTTCTTATTGCAAAAAATTTATCCCTAATCCTAATAAGAACATTATTTTTGTATTTTCTGAAAGTATCAAGTGTTTTATGGCAAAACTAAAGAATTAATGAATTGAGCAAACTTCATTATTTAATTTTTTAAAATTAAATTTTATTGATCTTTTGTTTTTATGTCACCTTCATTTTCCTCTACCACTTGAAACTATACAGCAGTTCTCAAAGTGTGCACCAGGGACCCTTTCAGGGTGTCCATGAAATCAAAACTATTTTTGTAAAAATACAAAGACATTTTAATTTCTAATATTGCTAAATATCAATATCTGTAATTCACATTAACAAGATCTCTTTTTCAGGGTCGGGGGGAGGACTTTAATTTTTAAGAGAGTAGCGGGGTCCTGAGACCAAAAAGATTTCTGCCTTGTAACACAGAATCAAAAAGGAGAAAAACATAATTCCACAAAGCTAACTGTCATATCAACAGCATAGAATAGTGTAGTCAGTGGTTCACAGGGAGGGGGAGGGGCCTACTCATATCTTTCCCTTAGGATCAGTATCAGTGTCCAGTTTCAGGTGTTTTTGTTCTTTGTATTTGCATTGTTGTGGTTGCATTCATGATTTTCTTGGTTCCATTTACTTCACTTTTCATCGGATTATGTTTACGTTGCATCTCGGTATTCTTCCTATTTTTCATTCCTTATGATGAGAGGCTTATTATGTTCTTATATATTTGTTAAACCAATTCCACCAGTCTACAGGCAACTACATTGGTCCAATTTTTTGCTGCTCTAAGTATTTTGTTTTATCTGGGACCTTTCTATTTTTTAACTTATTGGGATACATATCAAATATTGAGATTTCTGGGACAAAAGACAGAGATTTTAGTCACTACTTAGCATAATTTCCAGAATGGATGGACAGATTCACAGCTCCACCTACTTTGTGTCATTAGTGTCCCTATTTTTTCATAATCCCACTAATATTGACCATCTCCATCCTTTGTCATCTATTGGCAAGGGTGCTAGATGTGAGGTGATATCTCAGAATTGACTGTTTTTGAATTTATGTTCACATTTTATTTAAATCTGTACATCCAATAACGAAGAGTGAATCTGCGGGGCAGCTAGCTGGCACAGTGAATAGAGCACCGGCCCTGGATTCAGGAGGACTTGAGTTCAAATCCAGCCTCAGACACATAACACTTACTAGCTGTGTGACCCTGGGCGAGTCACTTAACCCCATTGCCTAAAATAACAACAACAACAACAAAAAAAGAGTGAATCTGTTTATTAGTTATGTATTACGCATCATGCTTGACCATTGTGTTTTTTTTTTCATTATGCCATTTAAAGTATAAAGAAAATAAAATGGGTTATCTGTGTTCTTAATTATAGAATTCCAGAAGATCGCTATGGCAACAGCAATAGGGTTTGCTATAATGGGATTCATTGGCTTTTTTGTTAAGTTGATCCATATCCCTATTAACAACATCATTGTGTAAGTAACTTTTACCAAATAAACTTTTTTAGTTGGAATTAAATCTGTAATTATTTGAGTTAACTAGGTATAACTAAGAACTTGTTTTCATGTGTAGTCTGTACTTAAAAATAACATATATAAATCAGTTTATAATTCTCAAAGTACTTTCATATTTGTCATAAGTTATTTTTTCAAAGTATATTTACATTTTGTAAGCATTTGAATGAAATGTCAGTATTTTTAAAAGTCTGTTAGCCTTCATGTGCTTTGTTAACTATTGTATCATAACTTGTAAAAATAGTCTTATGTTCATCCTTTAGAAATTAAGAACCTGCAAAAAGAATATTATCAAGTCTACTTTTTTTGACTTCTGATGAGAAAAGTAACCTTACTAATAGGCAGCAATAACTTAGGAGTATACCACAAAAATCTTTTTTTAAAGTTGATATGTGCTATGTAATTGATGACTTCATGAACTTAATAAAAGGCTTCATAATGCAATAATATAAATACATCAACTGTCTGTATTGGAAATTATATAGAATATATTTCCCCTTGTCCTTTATAACTGTCATATTGATAATTTTTCTTTTCTATAATCCATCTGCTGAAAGATTACAATTAGACGTTCTGGATTTAATTTTCACATTGAGTACTTTGTCCTACTTCAAACAGACTGATATACTACATTAGTGGGGGTTGTCTTATAAATGTTGAGAAATAAGTGAATATAAATGCTGTATAGATTTCTAACATGAGTTAAGTTAGATAAAAGGCAGCTAATGTGTGTTCTTAGAGTCATACAGTTAGAAGGGATCTTTGGTAATACCTTGCCTAACCTACTTTACAAGACAGTTTCCTAATCAATACCCCTTACAATTGTCTCTCCAAGCTGTGCTTGAACACTTCCTGTTAAGGTAGGGAGGTCATCTTCCTTAAAAAGTAGTCTATTCCATATGCATTTAAGGTCACTACTTCATTAGAACTAAGGAGAGACCTGGAATAATGAAAAGCATATTGACATAGGACAGTCCTGCATCCCAGTCCTACGTGTGACCACAGGACCAACTACTTTATCTGTCTGACCTTTGGTTTCCTCATCTATAAAATGGGGATCATAAGAGGACCTACCTCACAGGGTTGTTAGGAACAAATGAGATAATAAATAGAAAGCTTTGTCAAACTTTAAAGCATATGTATAAATGTTAGCAATTATCATTATACTAAAAAAAGTCAGAAGACCTGCATTTATACTTTCTAGATGACACTTACCCTTTGAAACAATGCTATAAAGGGGCCTTAGAGATCATCTTGTCTAACCTCCCTGTTATACAGGAGAGAAAACTAAGGCTCAGAGCAGTGAAATAATTTACCCATGGACACAGCCAGTAAGTGTCCAAGCTAGAATTAGCTAGGCTGTATTATCGTGGGGTAGAACTTTTCATCTCTCTGAGCCTCAGCTTCCTCATTTGTAAAATGGGCATAATTTTGTACTTTATATTTCCCAAGATTGTGGGGAAAGTGCTTTATAAACCTTAAGGCATTATATAAATGTGAATTATCTTAATTGTCAAAATCATCCTACTTTACATTGAACTGAAATTTGCTTCCTTGTAGCTTCTACTTATTGATACTTAGTTCTCAAATAAGTCTTCTTCATAATAGCACATCAGATATTTGGGTCACAGTCATCTTTTCCTTATTAAGTCTGTTCCGCTAGACTGAATATTCTTAGTTCTTTCAGCTGTTGGGTATGTAAAGCTCTTTGCCAAATCTTAGTATACCATATAAACATTAGCTTCTAATATTGGCCATCTTTTGATGTTTCCAGTTTGTCAGCGTCCTTCTTAAGAATCTAACACTTTTTATAGCACTAAGCATGTAGTACCATAGTCTTAACTGTCACTGTATGTATATGAAAGGACTATTCTATTCCAGAATACTATCTTTTTATTTTTAATATAGCCTAAGATTAAGTTAGGGTTTTTTTGGCAGTTATACTATTAGCTCATATTGAGATTGTAGTTAGTTAACTTAAACCCATAAATATTTTTCACTGAAAGGACATTTCTTCCCATATTAGCTATTCCATCTATGTAGCTTATTTACTTGAACCTAAATGTAGGACTTAATTTTTACCTGGTGAATTCATCTTATTAATTTTAAACCTGGGCTTTAAATCTTGATCCTGTCATTCAGTTATTAGGTTCCACTGAAAATTTTATAAGTGTATCATGTGTTTCTGGAAATCATTAGGAAAAACATATTAAAGAGGACAGACACTCTTGTCACCTTCCCCCACCCCCAATCCTCCCACCTTTTTTTGGAATACCACTAGAGATCTCTTCCATATGTAGAGGACATCCTCCATCAGTCTATTAAGTATCATTTTGCATTATTTAACCAGGACTTTTGTGTGTTTGTATGTGTGTTGGTTTGGGGATGAGGGAAAAGATAACCTGCTTCTGACTTTCCAACTGAATTATTACTTCCCTGTATTCTTCAAAGATAGGGCCACCTGTCTTGTAAGATTAGAAAGGTAGTTAACTAGCCAATTTATTGAACTCTTCAGAATAGTTTCTGCCTCCACGAATGATTTCAAGTCAAAATATATGCAAAACAGAATAGTCTCTGTTATGAAACTGCCATATCTGTTTTCAAGGATAGACGAGCATGTACTGGTTTAACTATACAAATAAGCTAGTAGGCCTTGAGATGCAGCGGTAACGTCACAACAGAGGTAACATTTGATTTTAGAACTAGACTTAACACAAATCTAATGGAATCATTAGTATAGCTTAGAAAAATAGGTATGCTGGACAAAGCGAAAATACATACAATAGATAAATACCATCATTTCCTGAAGATATATGTAAAGCCTTAATAGGGATACAGGTTAATTACTTCAAGTTCTTGTGATTATAATAAAGTCTTAAAATATGTTTTTGTTGATAAACTTCAAACTGTATTTCAAACTATGGAACAGACCTTTTAAGCTAGTCTTGATTATGCTAACCTTTTTGCCACAAGGCAGCTTTTTCCCTTGTCAAAACAGGCAGACAGAAAAAATGGATATTATTTTCCCATGATCCACAATTCATGTGCGTACATACATATATACATACATGTATATGTACATATTATACATACACACACGTACATACGTATATGTACATGTTAAAATAAATTCTAGGAAGTCAGATTATAATCTGACTTCCTAGAATTTATTTTACTAGCATTTCCAGAGAGATCCATTTTCTCTAACATCACTTTATTATAATGTTCTCAAGTTCATATGTAAATCTTTGAGAATATTATAAGAAGCTTTGCTAAAACGTCATTGGCATACCCTTGATCTACTAGTCTAGATCTCTGAGGTACCTTTTGGCTATTAAAACTATTCTTTATGGCCTATCGTGCTCAATAAATGTTTAGATAAGTGAATGAGTGAATGACATTGTATATTGGGTTTCTTGTGTTAATGTGAAGGCTGTCTCTGAAATAATAACCTTTCATTTGTATAAAATATGATTTTTTTTAAATTTTGTTTTATTTTGATTGGCTAAAATAAAATATCTATTCAAAACTTAATTTTTATTTTTTAATTTTTTTATCTTACAGTGGTGGCTGAATACTTCTGGATGGCATTTACTGCTTCAAGCTTGATGGACAAGTTTGGGGTTGGGAAGGTGCTAGCTTTGTTCATGTAGTAAAAATTTTGTCTTATGTGGTTTACTTCCATGGTATTTTCAGTGTCTGCATTAAAATAACTTTTACAGAAATCTGTACTTCCCCCATAATTGAATGTTCATCTGACCCTCCTTATTGTACAAGAAATAATTGGTTGCCATAATTTCCATACTTTTTCTTATCCTAAAGGAGGGTAGGCAGTTTGATTTTTCTGGCAAATTTCCCATTTCAGCTGTAAGGAAAAATGTAGAAGAGTGAAACATTGAACTTTGGTGGATAGAAGATGTGAAGAAGATGAAAGATAGCAGGGGGTTTTCTTAGGAAAGATGACAGAGCTCATTTGTAAATTCCTGTAATGAAATGAAATAGGCTAGTGAAGGTTAGTGATAGCCAACATTTATAAAAGTTTGGTTTCCATAAAGAACAGTTCACATAACAAATTGGAAGAAAGGTAAATCAATGATCAGTCCTCTTGGAAGACTGGTAGAATTATTGTGACTGCTTTGGTACTTCATTTTATAAAAAATGCACTGACACATATGACTGATATAGCATATTTTCTGTAAATTTTTCCCTTCTTAAAATGTTCACTTTTCCTTTTAAAATGTTTTACCATAATTTCCCAAACAATATTTTAATAATCAGACTTACTATTGAATTTCTTGAGTTTTTTAATCATTAATGAATTGAAGTTGTAGGTTTTTGTCTTGTTAATTGGAATTTTTTTTAGAAATTATACAAGAAAGTGACAACCTTCTGAGAACCTTGAGGAATGAACTTGGTCAGCCAAATTTTCTGAAAGCTTATCTGTTGAAGTGCCAAAGTTGATTTTTATGGGAACCATATTTCTTGGAAACTTTTCTAAAATGTTTTACATACTTCCCTGACCCTGAACATAATTAAACCATTCTTAGACTCAAGGTCATCATTATGAATATCCATTTTTGTATTCTGTCAAAATATAATGATAGATATGCCCCTACCCTTGAGTTCTAACTAGGACTTGTTAAAGTATGGAAAGTTGTATATAAATAGCTACTTGGCTCCTATGCTAGAGGGATTCAAACTGAACTGCTTTTTGTCTTAAGTTTTAAAAATTTTTCTTTGCCTACCTATAATATAGCCTTTAATATCCCATACTACCCATATCTCTTTTTTCCATCCTATCCCCCATTTAATTTCCTATTTCCAGCCTTCATCTGTGGGTTTGCAAAGCTGCTAGCTGCACAAGTTTCTTTGAATTAGAATGAGGACTTGAGGCACTTTGGAGCATTAATTATATTTTGCTACTCAAAGGCCTTTTTGCTTACTTCTTGAATCTTGAAAAGTTCTCCAGATAAGGAAAGTTTGTCATGTCACAAAGATCCAGATGGGTAAAATGTTATCATACCTTCTTTATGCATTTAACATTTTATCCATTTCATGAGTTGCTATGGTGAAAGAAAGGTTAATCACCTGGTGAGCCTTTCCAAACCTAGCCAGTCTGGTCCTGGGACTCTATAGATTAATGTCATGTGGCACCAGGTTTGGACATCAGTAAGTTTTAGAACCAACCAGAGCTTAACTTTAATAGGATATACACACACACACACACGTGTGTGTGTGTGTGTGTGTGTATGTATATATGTATACACATACAAATATACACATAATTTTTATTTAGTATAAAAACATTTTGTGTAAAATTACAAGGATGGGGGCGGCTAGATGGTGCAGTGGATAGAGTACGAGCCCTGAAGTCAGGAGGACCTGAGTTCAAATCTGGCCTCAGACCAAACACTTGACACTAACTGTATGACCTTGGGCAAGTCACTTAACCCCAATTGCCTAAAGAAAAAAAAAAGAATGATAAAATTATAAGGATGAAACTATTTACTATTGTACATAAGGTAATGGCTGCCAACCTCTTAAGTTTCTAAAGACATCTGTATGCCCTTGCAGATATTTATTAGTCTTTTCTATGTTTTCAGTTTTTATTAACATTTTATTTCCAAAGGCCTGAGTATCTAGTGTGTGTGCATTAAACAAAATGAGTGCTGAATAAATGCTTTCATCTAAAATAATAGTTATTGGCAAGTGTCTGCCACAAAAAATGTCCCAGTGCCTCCGTTGTGCTAGGAGTGTTGGGCTATTGTGTCTCTTTGGACTACAGCATAGAAAGTAATCAGTGGCTATAAAGAGGAAGGAACTTACTTAAAAAAAAAAAAATTGAGAGTGAATCTCCATCTTGCCCAAGCTGGAAGTGCAATAGCTACACAAGGACCTTGGCCTGATTCCACTGTTGATCAGTGTGGAAGCTGCAGTTTCTGACGTGGACTGATTCTTCCCTTCTGATGCTACCAGATTCTCCCGTCCCTTCTCCTCTATCCGCTGCTGGCTCACCATATTGCTACCAGAAAGTAGTGTAGACCCGTGATTGCCTTTAGCCCTACTGCAACTTAGAACTCCTAAGTTTAAGTGGTACATCAACATGAGACTCCCCCAGGCAAAGATTACAGGTCTGCCCCACCATGTCTAATAAATGTTTTAGTTTTGACAGAAATATTTGGCTTTTAAAATAAGAAACAGATCAAGGAGTAAAAAAAAAATACTTTAGATCGATATAGCATGTAAATTAAAGGAAAACTGTGATAGAGGAAAAAAATACGGTAGGGAAAGACAGAATTTTACCATTTTGGGTATGTCAAAGGAATAAGCGTTGTTTTCGTTTATGTAAATTGGAAAGCATTTAAAATTTTAGCTTTTTTCTCTTAGGGGAAAATGTTTTTCCATGTCTAAAGTAACCATGGACTGGGGTAGGGGTCGGGGTTCAAGATTGTCAGTGGGATGGGGACAGTTCTATCCCTTCATTATCCTAGCTGCCTTCAACTCCCAGTATTTGGAGGTAGAGACTGAAAACAAGGAGGATGGGTGAAAGTTAAAGAACTATGGCAATATTTGGAGTGTCTAGCCTAGGAAAAGAATGTGTATTCTATACTGCTACCACTGTCTCTCCTGCTTTGCTCTGTATGTTGATGCCTCATAAAGAATAATAAAAGTAAATATGGCAAAAAAAATCACATTTTTAGGATTCTGTAAGGTGATTTTTTTTTAGTACAGCATAGACTTAGAAGTAATAAAAAGTTTACAAGCATCAACATGAATTTATTTTTATTACGCTAAAGTATAGATAGTCCATTACAAAGACTTTCTGTTTAATCACTTGTGACATACTTTAGCCCTTGTCTTGTACTGTTTTTTGAGTGTGCACAACAATTTACAGATTATCAGTGTTTGCTACATGGAGTTTCAAAATGGAGAATTTGCCCTGCAGGAAGTAGGCCCATTTCTATAAACATAGAAGATAAGGGTTAGGGTTAGATTCCTGAATAGAATTATGTAAATAACTACCTCTCAAGGCAGGGATCACTCAGAGCCAGGACGAGGAGACTGAGGCATCTATTTTCATGGCAAAAATATTTTTTAAAAAATTTGAAAAGTGTGCATTCTATCAACCTTCAGTCCCATTTTCCAGGCAATGCCTCCACTTTCTATAGAGATGTGACTTTCAGAGATGCACCAGAGAAGTTTTATTGGCCCTCATGACTCAGAAGCAAGTAGTAGATTGTTCCCAACTCAATCTTCCAGATACCTCTCAGGACCTATATATGTAGTACTCTCCTTCCCCAGGATGCAAAATGCATCATCATATCTCCCTGTACCATTCTGCCCTTCCCCAAAAAACACCCCTCCTATAGACTTTTACCACATATATACTTTGAGCTCTAACTTCTTCATAGCACATTTTGAGGACAATATCTCTAGATTCTAACTTTTGTTTTATGTCAGAGAAGGGTCCATAATTCATCTCCATTTTTCTCACATATCTTGAATTGTCTAACAGTTCTCAGATAATCAGCTTGGGTTATACTGTTGTCACATCTGCCAATGAAATATTAGGGAGGAAATAGAAGAACAGTTCTCAAACTTAGTGCATTATTAAATAATCCTTGTTTTTGAGCTGGTCCTTAATTCAGGTCTATTTCAGCCACTACTTTAATCCCTTGGCCACCATAGCACATTTTAAAAATAAGTTTTTGTTGATATTTTCTGTTTCTTACATCATAATAGTCATCTTACATAACCCTCCCCATCCCTGTCCCAGAGAACCGTCCTATATGATATTTTTAGACAGGAAGAAAGCATAACTGGTCGATACATTTAGAGTCAAAAATATGTAATGTGTAACATCTTTGTACCTTCTACCTCCAGGAAGTGGTAGGTTGGGGAAGTGTCATATCTTCATTCGTGTCCTGCCTAATACCCTCTTAAATATGATGTGTGTATGTGTTTGTATTTAACATCAGAAAATACACTGTCTTAGGAACACTAACTGATTTTGTGATACGCCCTCCCAAGTCCTACCCCAGTGTCCCATTGTCCATATGTTAATGTCATACAAGATTCCTTGATAAGTGCAACCAGAGATAACTCTTCAGTGACTATTGATGTCAAATGGAAATCTACTTTCTTTAACACTATAACTTTTTTTTAAATTGGTGTTATTTCAAAAAATATATATTTTTTGAAATAACACATCTTAAATTTAATAATTTATTGTAAATTTGTGGAGTTTTCCTGCCTTGAAATTTTGATGATGCAGTATTGCGTCATGTAACCATTTAGTATCATCGTCAACAAGTCATTACACTCACATATTCCTGCCAATACATGCTGGACTTCCTGACAATGTTTGACATGCTCAGCTGCCGACACTTGCTTGTTAAGACTTGTCGGTGGACTTGACCACTGATCAGTTATAACTTGCATTTTGTGTGTTTATTTGGAAAACAATGCAATCATTATGACTATAACTGTTACACAACGGATAAAACGTATGAATGGCTTTTCAAAATGCTTTTCCTTCCTTATGCTTCCACTGCCCCCCTTGTTTTTATTCAATGCCCCCCAGTTGCAATTGAGGCTACTACCACCCCGCCTGGGTTGTTCCAGCGCCCTGTAGAGGGCGGTATTGCCCACTGTGGGAACCTATGGACTAGGCCCTCCAGATGCCCTTGTTTTTAGATGATGTGCTGATTGCATCAAGTCAGAACATTTTAGTGCTTCTTCATTTAGATCCAGGCTTATTTAGAGAGCCGCCTAAAAATCCATATGGAAAAAAGCAGATGAATGAAATATGCCTATGGTCCAGGCTATCATGTAATTGAATGGATAGTCCATTCAGTTAGTACATCAGTATACATACACGTACAAATTACACTTATACACATAGGAGTATAAGATCCTACGGCTCTTAAGAGCTCACCTGTCTAACCTCATTTTGCAGATTAGGAGCCTATGCCCAGAGCAGTAAAGTGATATGCCTGTGGTCACCCAGGCAGTAAGTCTGAGGAGGATTTTAAACTCAAAATCAAATCTTCCCCACTCCAAGTATAGCAATTTATACACTACACCACTCTGCTGACTGGTGAAAAAAGAGCAGGCTAGATTGCTTTGGGAATTACGCAGTATTTTTAATGATCCCAAACTTCAAAACATAAATCCATCATTTAAAATTTGAATATCCTTGGAATGAGACTATAGTTGTTAACTCCTGCCTAATGTCTGAAGAATCATATTTATGGGTGACTCAAAACATGAGTCAAGGGGGGTAAAAATTGGCTATAACATCCTTCTAATGAAGACCTGTTAATCAGTCAATAAGCATTTATTAAGCCCCTGCAATGTGCTTGGCATTATATGAATATGCTGAGAATACATGGCCAAAGTGAAAGCCTTGTCTTCCAAGAAACTTGTAGTGGTAGAAATAGCACGTTCAAATGTAGGCATTTACAAGAGACATACATAGTAGATAAAAGTTAACTTGTGAGAGAAGGCATTAGCAGTTGGGAGGATCTGGAAAGGCTTCCAGCTGAATGTGGCTCTTTATCTAAGGTTTGAAAGAAACCAGGGATTCCAAGAGCCAAAGGTGAGAGAGCATTTCAGGCACGGGGGACAGTGGCATACGTTCATGGAGATAGGATTTGGAGCACTGTGTGAAAGGAACAGCAAATAGGCCACTATGATTGTGCTATAGAGTGTGTGGAGTGGTGTAAAACGATTGAAGGCTAGAATAGCCCAGATTGTGAAGAGCTTCAGGTCACAAACAAGTTTATATTTAAGCCAGAGATAACTGGAGTGTATTGACTTAGGATGGTGATATGGTCAGACTTGTGCCATAGGAAAATAACTTTGGTGACTGTGTGGGGGAGTGGTGATGGGGCAGTGTCTTATTAGCTCCATGTCAGCTCCTTGTCTAAAAAAACTCAGTGGCATTTTGGGTGTTTTGATCACAGCAATGAATTCTGCTGCATGTCCAAATTTTCCTAAAGCACAAGTCTGATCTGTTCAATATACTCCAATTATCTCTGGATCAAAAATAAATTCCTTTTTGGCCCATATGCTGCCTATGGAACTAGAGGAAAGGGAAGCCACATATCTATGCTGTTCCCTATTGGCATCTAGCCATCCCTATGTGACTGTGTCACTCTTCAGGAACAACTCCCTTCCCTTTTGCACTACAATGATCTTTATATGGGAATAAGGTTAGGTTTGGGGGGAGGAGGGAATTTAAGTTAAATCCTGAAAGCAGCAACATTTTCTTTGCTACAAAAAACGTGCTTGTTACCTGTCCATGAAAACATTTTCTCAACTGTAATTTCTGAGAATATGTAGCCATACTTTGGCAGTTCCCATTTTCTGAAAGTCATGCCCTGAACATAAGAACAGATCTTTGCTTTTATATACATTTACCAGTCATGAAAGTGTGGCATATCTGAAGTAGCCAATAATTATTTACTTTATTTTTATAGCTCTGTTCTACATAGCAAACAACACATTAAAGGTGATTTAAAAAAAATTGAGTTAGAGCATAATCAACAATCATTTATAAGCATTTATCATATGCCAGGCACTTCTAAGAGTGAACAATTCAACTGCTGTTCCTCCCTTCAGGTTCCACAAAGAAAGTGATGAAAAATGCATGTAAATTAGTAATGTGCTAGTTGTAAACTAGGAGCTAAGAGACCTGGCTTCAGATCCCTGTTCTCACACTAGAGATGTTGCTTTGAATAAGTTGCCTTGTGCCTCTTGGCCCCCATTTCTTCTGTGAACTGGGGCTAATAATCCTAGCACTACCTATATATGAGGTTTGTTGCAAGGAAAAAGTTTTGCACATTTTAAAATTTATAATAATGTAGACTACATTAAATTCAATTAAACAAGCATAAATTAAGCACTTTAGTAGGTGCTGTAGATAGAAAGATACTGGGCAAGTTCTGCTCTGAAGGTATCTTACAATGTGGTGGGACCATTTTAGGAACTGGAAGGGATCTTAGAAATCACCTCATTGAAAGTCTCCATTTTAAGTCACTGGCCCAAGGTTTTATGGCTAGCTAATAGAAACAAGATTGGACCAAGTCTTCAATGCAAGTATATTTCCATTACTTGGTAGTCCCTTTTGAAGCAGAAACCAGAATTTTGAACCAGAAATTAATAGAGTTCTTTCTAAACAATGAAGATATTTTAAAGCATCTCAATTACATACTTTTTGTCAGTAAATAAACATTTATTAAGTGCTTACTATGTTCCAGGCACTGTGTTAAGTGCTGAGGTTACAAAGAAAGGCAAAAACACACACAAAAAAACTAGTCTCTGTTTTTAAGGAGCTCACAGATGAGGACATTTTCTGTCTTTCTGGGAGCACTTAAATTTTTTAAAATCTTTTTTTTTTTTTATTAATTTATTTTGATTTATCAACAATCACTTCCAATAAGCTTTTGAGTTTTAAATTTTTTTCTCCTCCTTCCCTGCCTCCTTCTCCAAGATGGCATGCAATCTGATATAGACTATGCAGATACATTCCTATTAAACATTTTCACATTAGTGATGTTGTGAGTAAGAATTAGAACCAATAGGAGGAACCACCAGAAAAAGGAAACAAAAAACAACAGAAGAAAAAATTAGCAAATAGTATGCTTTGATATGCATTCAAACCCCATAGTTCTTTCTTTGGATGTGGATAGCATTTTCCATCATGAGACCTTGGGAAATGTCTTAGATCCTTGTACTGTTGAGAAGGGCTAAGTCTATCAAAGTTAGTCATCGTACGATGTGGCTGTTACTGTGTACAACTGTTCTCCTGATTCTGGTCACTTCTCTCAGCATCGGTTCATACAAGCGTTTCCAGGTTTTTCTGAAGTCCACCTGCTCATCATTTCTTATAGCACAAGAGTATTCCATCACATTCATATACCACAACTTGTTCAGCCATTTGTTAACTGATGGGCATTCTCTCAATTTCTAATTCTTTGCCGCCACAAAAAGAGCTGCTGTGAATATTTTTGTACATGTGGGTCCTTTTCCCATTTGTGTGATCTCTTTGGGATATAGCCCTAGAAGTGCTATTGCTGGGTCAAAGGGTATGCACATTTTTATAGCCCTTTGGGCATAGTTACAAATTGCTCTCCAAAATGGTTGGATTATCTCACAACTCCACCAACACTGCATTAGTGTTCCAATTTTCCCACATCTTCTCCACCATTTATCATTTTCCTGTTTTGTCATGTTGGCCATGGTGTGATGCGGTGCCTCAGAGTTGTTTTGATTTGCATTTCTCTAATCAATAGTGATTTAGAGCATTTTTCATATGACTATAGATGGCTTTAATTTCTTCATCTGAGAACCACCTATTCATATCCTTTGACCATTTATCAATTGGGGAATGACTTGTATTCTTACAAATTTGATTTAATTATCTATATATTTTAGAAATGAAGCCCTTATCAGAGACACTGGTTGTAAAAATTCTTTCCCAATTTTCTACTTACTTTCTAATTTTGGTGACATTGGCTTTGTGCAAAAAATGTTCCATTTAATGTAATCAAAATTATCCGTTTTGCATTTCCTAATGTTCTCCATCTCCTGTTTGGTTACGAATTCTTCTGTTCTCCATAAATCTGATAGGTGATCTATTCCTTGCTCTCCCAGTTTGCTTATAGTATCAGCCTTTGTATTCTAAATCATGAATCCATTTTGACTTTATTTTGCTATATTGTGAGAGGTTTGGGTCTATGCCTAGTTTCTGCCGTGCTCTTTTCTAGTTTTCCCAGCGGTTTTTGTCAAATAGTGAGTTCTTATCCCAGAAGCCGGGGTCTTTGGGTTTATCAGATAGTAGATGACTATAGTCATTGACTGCTGTTTCTTGCATCCCTAACCTATTCCGCTGATCCGCCACTCTGTTTCTCAAGCAGTTTTGATGATTGCTGCTTTATAAGACAATTTAAGATCTGGTATGGGGAAGCCACCCTCCCCTGCGTTTCTTTTCCTTGGTTCCCTTGATGTAGCACTTCAAAATTTTGTTTTGGGGGAAGTAGTGGAAAGATGATTGATCAGTTGGAGCGCTCACAAAATGACGATACACATTAGAAAAAAGAAACTGTGTGGATTTAAATGCACATCTGGATAGGTTCATAAAATAGCCAAATTTGAAGAGACTTTAAAGATTATCTAGCCTGAGGGATCACACAACCTGGATTTGGACTGCTTACAGTTCTTCAAGTTATCATATGCAGTGTTCATCCCTTGGCTTGGTCTATCATGTATTCAGATTAACCAGCCTTTCCGAAGAGAAACATTTTACTAGTGCTGCTTCAGCTAGACTGGTGATATGAATGAAAACAGACAAAGAAGTTTAGGAAGGAGATGGCCACTGTGTGCGTCTCCTCCTCTCGTTTTACAAATAAAAAAGTTAGCAGTAATGAATCTAATTCTCTTTCTACTAAAGGGACATTTTAATGGAGCATACTCATCTGTTAAAAAACAAAAATAAAATGAAAACAGTTTTTCTACAAATCTGTGAGGGAATCACTACTAAAACACTGAATTTTTGTTATCTTTTCCTATGATTTCCTTCTCTTCCCTCAAACACAAATACTTACATGCAATTTACGTGTGTGGGTGTGTATAGGTAGGAAAATATAGCATTTTGAGAAAGGTTTATTTGCATTTCACAATACAAAGTTTATAGTGCCTGAAGCCATTTTTAAAATTTTTTCTTAATTATTGTGTATAGCCTCTGGTCTGTGATCACTTCCTAAAAAAAATAGTTATTTTCAATTGAGTTTCATTGACATTTTTTTGGTAATGAGAACCACAGCTGAACTAGTGCTTTCATTTCCCTGGGACAGAACCCCAATTTGAGGTCCTACTCTAGACTTCATGCTCCATCACAAATGCTTTATCTATTCATTTCCCTGGGACAGAACCCCAATTTGAAGCCCTACTCTAGACTTCATGCTCCATCACAAATGCTTTATCTATCATTGGTGCTCGCATGGGTCTTGAGGCAAGCCATTTAATTTCTCTGAGCCTCAGTATCTTCATCTGTAAAGTGAGGGGAGTTGGATTAGATAAATAATAAGGTCAATTTCTACTCTAAATTTATTGTCATATGATCCTTTCTGCCAATGCCCTGTAAACTAAATATCTCAAGGTAGTGGAACATTACTGTATTCACTCACTGCTTAGTGGGTCTTAGTGTATTTTCAAGTGTTTAAAAATAAAACATTATTTCCGGTGGTCATCTGGCAGTATCAGCTCTCTGACTCACACATGTTAATATTTCTTTCCTTATAAAGAGGTAAATTTTTGAAAATGGTGTGAAAATCTTCTGCTTGTAAAGTTAGCAGCCTACTGCCCTCAGCAGCAGTATTTTCATGAACTACTCTCTTTAGAGTGGAGCTGATTCAATGTAGTTGTTTACTATCTAAATTAGCTGAAAAGTTCTTACAGTAAGCAGTAAGGAAAGACATTGATCACCATGTAAATATAATTTTGTATACCATTTAAAATGCTATAGGTGAAGTGTCAACTATTTAATTCCCTCTTAAATCTAGTCCAGGTTTGCAGTAGAGACAGCTAACTTGGAGATTTTATTTTGTTTTCATGGAAAAGAGGGGGGGGAAAAAGACATATTCTTTCCAGGCCCTAGCAAGAATATGAGATATCCTACCTGCTCAAAATTATTTCAACAACAATAATAACAACAACCATTATCACCAACACCACCACCAAACACTGACATCCTATTTCCAATTTTCATGAATTTAAATGCTTTCAGGAAAGCTGGCTTCTCTCCACTTTGGCTATTGCAAATCTCATTACCAGTGTTTGCAAACGTCCTGTAAGGTAAAATATTTTAACCACTTTTCCAACCCCAAAGTCAATTACAGCACTCTAGATGATATAAGCAGGCAAATCTTTTCTGAAATAGACTGTTTAAGGAATTTAAGTTTGTGAGGTTGCAACCATTAACCTTAGGCCATAGCTTCAGTACTGCTGCAATGACAGTGGTAGATAGTGAAAGAAGTAAAGAGTAGAATGCGAGCAAATAAATGTGCTTTTATGCAGGTCAGGAAATCACCTTGTGTACTATGCAGAATATCTTAGTGTTCATGGAGAAATTCACAATTGGAGTTTGCATGCTAGGTACCGACTGCCAATGGAAACATATTTTTCTTGTTTTGGAGCTCTGTAAAAATTATCATGTTTTCCCCATAGCTCTCTTTCAGAACAATAATTGAATGTAGGTACCTCATAAAATGAATACTCATGGCATTTGTTACCTGACAATCTTTTCTAGAGTTAGCTTGGAGATCATTTCTCATTTATGAATTTAAAGGTATTATAGCCAGTGTTTTCTCACAAAACCTTTCACATAATTCACTGGTGAGATGCATAAATCACTTTTGCTAACAATTCCTACCATGACCTCAGCGCCCCTCCACTAAGACTTGTGTATTATGGAATTATTGTGAAGATAAGTGCTTTGACTTCTTCCCAGTCCCTCACCTCCCAAGCTTATCATCTTCTATTGTACTATTATCATCTCCTCTGCATTATTTATTTTGAAATTCACCAGTTTCTAAAAATTATGACTTTTTTTTTTTGGTTTGGCAATTGGGGTTAAATGACTTCCCGGAGTCACACAGCTAGTGAATGTTATGTATCTAAGGCCAGATTTGAACTCAGGTCCTTTTGACTCCAGGGCCGGTGCTCTATCCACTGCGCTACCTAGCTCTCCCAAAATTATGACTCTTTTAAGAAGATCGCTAGACTTTGAAAATACACAAAAATACATGAAATCTCATTTGATCCTCACAATTCAGGGAGACAGGTGCTAGTACTATAATCCCCATTTTATAGATGAGGAAATTGAGGCACAGAGAAGTTTAGTGACTTGCTCTAGGTTGCACAATTAGTAAATATCTGAAGCCACATTTGAACTCGGGTCTTCCTCACTCTAAGTCCAATTCTCTATCCACTGTGCCACCCTGCTGCCTACATTATCACCACCGCTACCACTGCCACCACTATCACCACTACCATCAACATCCGCCTATATAGATAAAGATTTAATGAATTAAAAAATTGAATGAAGAAGTAAAATACTTCATATACAAGTAAACAAGTAAAGTGGCCTTAGGGAGCATTTAGATAGGTTAAGATCTGGGGTAGTAGTCTCTCTAGCAAGGAGTTAGGGTTGAGGAACTATCCGAGTGATACAATGATGTCAGTTTGATGGCATAAGGACAAAAGGCATTTGAAGTCTGAGGTGATTTTTGGGTGATGGGGGTTGGAAGAGAAGGAAGGAAACAGAGGAGGACAAATTAAGTGGATTTTGAGTCTGAGGGCCAAAAGATTGGGTAGTGATTATTACAAAAATAGGTAACCATCATTCTTAACAGTAGAAAGATGTTAAAAGAGAAACAAGTCCTCACTTGAGGCTCTCTTCTCAAAGTAATCAGATATCTTTTGATATAATCAAAAGCACATAAAGGGCAGTGTGAGGGAAGATTGAGAGAGTTTGCCAAGAAACTTAGAAACTCTGGAAATGCTTGTTTTATTCCATAATTTTTTTTTAAAAGTAAAAAAAAAAGTAACTTAAGCAATGTGTCTTATCTCCAATACTAGCTAGGGGAAAATACCCAAACCAGCCCACTGATGCCCCGGATTGACTCTGGTATACTTATCCCTATTGGCACCTTCTTTCCCCTGATTCCATATGCTTAACAAGGAGGCTTCTCATCTCAATGTGGTTTGCAATAATAGTAATAATAATAGTAACAATAGCTAGTACTTCTATAGCACTTTAAAGTTTGGAAATCGCTGTCCGTATGCTATCTCATTTGATCCTCATACCAGCTCTATGAGGTAAGTGCTATTATTATTCCCTATTTTTTTTTTAGGCAGTTGGGGTTAAGTGACTTGCCCAGGGTCACACAGCTAGTAAGTGTCAAGTGTTTGGTCTGAGGCTGGATTTGAACTCAGGTCCTCCTGACTTCAAGGCCAGTGCTCTATCCACTGTGCCACCTACCTGCTGCTTATTATTCCCTATTTTAATAGATGAATAAATTGAAGCTGAGAAAGGTTAAATTACTTTCCTAGGGTCACATAGCTAGTAAATGTATGAGGTGAAATATGAACTCAGTTACTCCTGATACTAAATCCAGGGTCTTATAAATGATAGAGGAGGGATTTGAACCCAGGACAACTGATTGTAAATTCAATATTGTTTCCACTATACCACACTCTGAAGTCTGGTTATACTGCATTGATTGTGTTATTGTAAAACAGCGTTTGTGGGGGCAATTTTACATAGTCTTCCTAAATTTCTCTTCTGTATAGACTAGCTTTTGTGTTGTGGAATATAAGCATCCCTATCTTGCTTATCTCTACTGTAATCTACTAGATTGTTAGTCTGCCTAGTAATTATATTTTTCTGCCAGCAGCTGGCATGGTGCAGGACAGAGCGGTGAGGAAAAACGGAGAAAGAAATGTCGGGCTAGGCGAGTCTTAGAGGTTAATGCTCAAGACTAGTTTATTTCAGGAGTTTTCTGATTATATACCCATAGAAAAACAGCTTTGTACCATAAGAAATGATCTACAAGTGCTAATTAATAACATACACAAACTAAGCAGCTAGAGATCCTCATTTTCTCATGAGAAAGTAGTTTTAATGCCAAAATTCATGTCTATTGTTTTCCAGCCCAGTTCTTAGTATTACCTGCCCGAGTCAGCCACCTGGCCTCAAGGCTGGGCATGAGTGAGAACTTGGAATCAACAAACTACAACAAATGGAACTGGGCAAGAGTCAAGGGAGCGTTTATCCCGAGGCAAGCCTCTATAGGTACTGACCCCTTAAGTCTATAAGGACTTAGAGATTTTCCATAAGGACTCGGCTCCCAATATTTTTCATCATGAAATATTTGGGTGACTTTTGTGTGTGTTTTTCTTTGAGTTTGAATATTCTAGCTGAGTTTCTCCAGGGCCTATTTATTCCTAGATGACCTAGCCAACTAATCTTTGAAGTTTCCAATATTAAGAGCTGAGAGATCAAAACTTGGAGCATGAAGAACGAACAATACTTTGAGGTTTTTTCTATTTAACTGTGCATTGTAATGGAGAGTTGCAAGTCATGGTCAGCAAGTAAGGTTTTGGGCTAGAGGACTGACTGCAAAGTGGACCTCATGTTGAGGCGTCTGCAGAGATTGCTGCTGGCTAGGGGACATTATCAGTGTCTGGACTTTGGTAGATAGAGAGATGTAACATTTGCTGCTATGAGGTAGGGATGAATTTTCAAGGCTATGTCTTTAGAGGGTCTTTATTTCCCTCTCGGAACTATGCCTGTAATTTGGGTAGCTGCCATCAGATGAATGATGGCACCTGGCTTTTAGTTGTATGGACCAACTCACTTTGCTTTCTTTGGGTATGAACACATGACTGAGGTTTTAGCATAAGACTCATTTAATTGTGTTTTTTCCTATAAAAATAAGTGATTCATTAAAATAATCATAGATAGTAAATCATCATTAATTATAAACATTTCTTTAACAGATTGAAAAAAAACAATTTTAGAGTAATGGTTCTCAAATTTTTAAAAATATGATGGCCCTACATGGTAGTAGTTATACTGTTTTAAGCATCCATTGAGTGAGGAGGATTGCAAAAAGATGTGATGAATTTTATAATGCTTTAAAATTAATTTCTAAGTTACCAGCATGGATAGTTGAAAAATAGCAAGCTATATTTAACCACTAGATGGCACTGTGATGCATGTTCTATTCAGTCTATAGAAGATAATTGCTTATTTTACTGACGAGCTGAATGTTTTGTTGAGGGTTAAAAAAAGATAAAAATTACAATGCTTGGGTTGAACTCTCAAATCACTTACAATAATTCCTCTTCTCTCCATCCCCCTTTCTGGTCTCCGGCCTACAGGTGGGGAAAACTGATGTAGGGTAAGAATTTAAGTAATACAAACATATAGGCATGCTTTGTCGTCCTAAGTCTTCAATTACTATGTTTCTGCTTATTGAAATTCCAGTTTCCCTCAATCTTTCTAACAAAAAGCTATTTTTGCCCCTTGCAGGGTTGAAAATGCCCAGGCATAAATGAGTTTGCATAGTATTTTTTTTTGTTTGTTTGTTTTGGTCAAAGTGATTATGCCTAATTGCTACAAGCCTTTGGTTTTTCTTATTTTTCAGTTGGGGAGTGGGGAATGTGAAAGGTAGAAAAAATAAATACTTTTTGATTGAAAATAAAGTAAAAAACAAAAACAAAAACCTTCTAGGTCTATGTATTGTTTCCTGCTCAGCAAAATCAAAACACATCTTTAGTTTCCCCAGATTCTAGTCCAAGAGCATAGGTTTCAGAGTAACACTGACCTTCTCCCCTTGCTTATTTACTACTTACAAGAGAGAGCCCATTCAATTGTTGCTTTATTTGTTACAGCCTAAGAAGAATTGATGTAACTCAGGTGATGTAGTTTGTCAGATGATCACTAGGGGGCACTGAAGTTGACTATGGATGAATTCAATCTGTGGGGAATATAGAGTCGCCATTAGCTAGGCCTCATAGTGGCTAGAACACTAGGCCTGGAGTCAGGAGGACCTGAGTTCAAATGTGCCTTAAGACACTTAGCAGCTGTGTGATCCTGGTTAAATCACTTCACCCTGTTTGCCTTAGTTCCTTGTGTGTAAAATGACCTGCAGAAGGCAATGGCAAAGCACTCCAGTATCCTTGTCAAGAAAACCCCATGGAGTCATGAAGAGTCAGACATGACTGAACAACACCAAAAATCGCAGCAAAGGAGCTCGGAGAGATACTGATTCCTGCTCCTTTGGGAACTTCGTAGTGGTGAGCGAGATCACTGTCATGCCACCATTAAAGACACCAAGGCAATAGCTGTACATCTGCTTCCAATCACAGGCTGGAGAGCATGAGGCCAATGTCAGTTAGAAGTAAGACAGGCGAGCATGAGTTGGTAGAAGTCAATGCCAGTTTTGGATATTCAAAGATGGGTCAGAAATCTGGGAGAGTCAATCCAGGTTTCAGAGATGGAAGTGTTTCGAATGGTGTTCATCATCTCTAAGTCTCCCTTCCCAACCCAGCAGGAATTCAGAGCCTGCTGGGGCTAGCTTGCTGATCACTTCTCAATCTCCTCTTTTTCCATTCTTTTTCTCACAAAAGGAAAACCGTCTCTTGTGATTCTCCTCAGCATATCCTAAGCTTTCTAGAGTGTTAGATTACAGATATGCTCTGTATACATCTACCATGTCTGATTCCTTTCAAGGTAGTAGGTCCCCCCCTCACTGAAGGGCCTATTGTTGGATGTAAAGTATCCCCTTCTGCTAGGCCATCAGGAAGCGATACTTTAACAAGTATGGCCTCGGTGGCCACTGGGCTCCCTTCCAATTCTGAAATTATGGGATTGTCTCTTCTCTTGATTTTGCCTTTTTTCTAATTAGGAAAAATATTCTTTTTCTTTCCACTTGACTTCTGTTGGGAAGCTTGAAGCTGATATAAAGGCCACTTTGCACTGGATTCCATAATATCTTTTATTCTACTCATAGGATTGTAGATTTAGAGCTGAAAGGGACCTTCGAGATGACATGGTCTAAGTTCTTTATTTTATAAATGAGGAAACTGAAACCTAAAGAAGAGGCCAAACAGGGAATAACAAAGCCAAGATGCAAACCTGTGCCGGCTAATTCTCAATCCAGGGCTCTCTCCACTGCTGCCAAGTTACATTTTCTAATCACTGTCTAATCATTTGAAAGGGACACTGCTTTTTCCTCCCTCGAAGCCTACACTTTCAAACACATTGAAATAAACAGAATAGTTTTTTTAAGTAGATTTGAGCACAGCAGAAAACAGTGAACAGATAGACAGCTACCATGCCCTCCTAGTGAGTACCTCAAGCCTGGTCACGCATATTCCTGATTTTTATGTTCCCAGTACACATACCCTGGCCACATGTATTCCCTATGTATGTCCTAGGCACATGTATGTCAATTTTCCCCAATGATGGTATATGTATTTGTGGTGAATGTGCCCCCCATTTTTTTTTTGAGAAATGTCCCACTTTTACTTTTCCTACTATAGTATTTTATTAAATGTCTTTGCTTTGAAGTGATTGTGTCTTCTCAATGACTAGTAAAAGTGAAGACATCAGTGGGGTCTCATGAGCTATGGTTTTCAGTCAATGCAGACCCAAAGAGTTTCTTGAGCTAGAGATAACTTTTCTGAGGGGCCCCTGTGTTACAGGGAGTATGCTGGCAATTACATTGGGATTCAAAGAGACCGTACAATATCTAAACTAGAAGGAATTGTGTAGGGCATAGAATGTTAGAGGTAGAAGACACATTTGAGTTTGTCTGGTCCAACCATTTCATTTTATTTATGAGGATGCAAAGGCCCACACTTCAGGGGCGGGGAGTGTGTGGCCTGGAGGCCACATGTGACCCACTGGCTTCTCAAGTGCGGCTCTTTGACTGAATCCAAACTTCACAGAACAAATCCTCTTAAGATTTGTTCTGGAAATCTGGGACTCAGTTGAAAGGCTGAATCTGGGGATCTAGAGGGCCACATGTGGCCTCGAGACCACGGGTTCCCCACCCCTGGCCCAAAGTGTTAAGTGATACATCTCAAGGCTTCTTAGTGATAGAGCTTGGAATACAATCTAGGTCTCCAAACTCTTGATAATTTGTGTGTGTTCACATGGGGAAAACTTCAGTGAAGGCAGGCTAGACAAATCCCTAGGATGCCAGGCCACTCAGCAGAGTGCCCACGTTCACTTCTATACCCCATATGTTCATACAAAGTACAGGTTAGTGCAGGCCACTAGGTAAATAACTGACGATGGAATAACTACACTTGTTGGGTTAGGCCTGCAAAGCCAGTAAAAATGATATGCAACCTAGAAGCATTTCTAGACCAAATGTAGGGTTTTTTGAAGCAATTAGAGTTAAGTGACTTGCCCAGGGTCACACAGCCAGTGAGCATCTGAGGCTAGATTTGAATTTGAGTCTTCCTGACTCCAGGGCCAGTGTGCTATCTACTTCACCAACTAGCTGCCCAAGTATAAGACTTTTGCCCTTTTTTTCTCCAGGGGACAAGATTCACTTAGAGGCCTGTGACCTTCTTCTGGCTGTAAACAACACCTGGAATCCCAGGGCGGTCCACACAAAGCAGAGATGATAAAGCATGTTTGATGACAAATAGCTCACAGTCTACTACTAGTCTGCTAACCGTCCACACTAGGACTGCTTTTTGACCTGAAGCTCTCTGGACCCGGGACCAGTTGTATCTGTCTATGCCTCCCTGCCTTTGTTGAGCCACTTGGACTCTCGTCCTTGCTTTTCTTGATTTGTAATACTTCTCAGCCCTTCTCTGCAGTCTCCCCTTCCTGAGATTAGCTGGACTCTATTTCCACGCCCCTTGAAGCCCCTCCTGCCGTTTGCCACCATGTCAGCTGGACCAGTTAACTCAAAAGGTTTCATGAAGCTCTTTAAAATGATAGCCAAACCAAACTGATCTTATACAGTCATATGATTTTACCTCTGGAAAAGGACTTAAAAGATCACATAGTCCAACTCTCTCTTTTGCAGAAAAGAAACAAGCCCAGAGAAGCTAAAACAACATGCCGGAAAACTCACCCAGCTAATTAGTTGCAAGGCAGGTATTAGAAGCCACTTTTCCTATTTGAGAGTAGCTAAGTGGTATGGTGGATGCAGTGCTGGGTCTGGAGATAGGAAGACATTTCAAATCCATTCTTAGACACTTTCTAGTGGTATGATCCTGGGCAAGCCACTCGATTTCTGGCTGCTTCAGTTTCCTCAACTGTAATATATGGACAATAACAGCACCTAAACCACAGGATTGTAGTGAGATAATACTTTTAAAACACTTAGCACAGTGCTTGACAGAGAATAGGCACCAAATAAATGCTTATTTCCATCCTGCCCAGACCAGTGCTTTTCTACTATCTAATATCTGAAATCATATAAATTTTATTTAAATTGAGGTGTCCCGTGGGATCCTTTATTATATGGCAGAAAGGATCCTAATACCAAAGAAATAGTAACAGATTGCATCGGTTTATCACACAGCCAGGCCCAGTCCCAAAGCCAATTGTAGTTTTAAAAGGACAGCAGGTGGCACTATTGTATTGGCAAACCCAGGTTAAGATTGTGACAATTGTCTATGAATATCTCTTTTGAATTAAAAAAACAAAAACCCCAAAAAACCCAACCCACTAATATTTAGGAGTCAAGCTCATTACCAGGTTTCACTTGAGGTTAATTTTCCTTCCCATTTTCTTCTTATCATGCTGGAGATGTGGCTGCAAATCTTACATGTTAAACTGACTGATTTTCTGCATGGGGGTCAAAGTGAAAGGGACTATGAAGAGGAAGGCCATTCCTGATGGGTGAGCAGGAGTATCATGGAGCTAGAGAAAGGGAAGCTATAGAAAGAAACGTGGAGCTCAGAGGGAAGAAGCAGAGGTGACCACCACCATAAATAAAGGAAGGGCGGGAAAGCAGACAGCTAAGTGGTTTGGGCCCTTAAGGTAAAAGCTGTGTTGGAGAAACTTTCACTCACCTCCTACCACTACAGACTCTAAGACCGCAAGTCAGTACTTCCTTTCATCCCAAGAAATCCTTCTTGGGGGCCTGAAGCTATTTTATCTGTTTTTGGTTTAAATGTTTAGTTTGGCTTTATAAACAGTGGTAACCACAGTCACTTGCTGGGTAAGATGCGCTTAATGGGAATACAGTTGGGAAGGAGTAGCCGGCCTCGGGATGGGGATGTGTGTGAAGGGATTCCCCAGGGAAGATATAAAGATAATATACAGAGATGCTGTGAGAAGCAGTGTCTATGATTGGGGGCTTAGAGCTAATAAGAAATATAAAGACAATTACAGATCCTTTGAAACTACTTTCCAAAGTGGAGAAGCAGCATTTATACTGGGAAACCCATCTGGGAAGTGAATCAATAGTAAGGTGAGAGAAAAATAGGAATGGGGTGAATACATTTGCTTGCCACGCAGTCCCTTTAACACTGATACAAGTGGGGAATAGTGCATGATCCATGAAGTAGAGCTAGCTTCTCACTTTATTTCCTTCATTTTGAAGGAGATAGAATTAGAAATGAAATGAGTTTGTTCCTTACAACAGATCAGTGACTTTACTAAGGGAATGGAGATGTGTCTAGGAGCTTTCTTACTAAGGAGAACCGTGTGTGTGTGTGTGTGGGGGGGTGTATTTTAAAACTTTTTTCTTTTTCTCTAGCATGTTGAGAATTCCGACAATAAATATGCTAAATGAATCACAGAATCTCAGAGATGGAAGAACCTCAGAAGGCATTTTGGGGTGGGGGGGAGGGGAAGATACAGCTTTTTCTATTTTTTTATTTTAAAGTTAAATCCAAAATAAGAAAAGAAAAAAGAAACAAATTTAAATACTAAAATTAAAATAATGCACAACAATAAAAGAAAAAAAAAGCATTGCTACGTGTGCAGCAGAATATGAGAAAGGATTCAAAATATACAGGAATAAATTTCTATTTCAAGAAATATGCTATATATGTATGTATGTACGTATATGCATATTTATATGTATATAAAATACTCATTATGTTGAGCTATCCATCTTTTCTTTGCCTCTTTGTAAAGTTTTCTTTTGTTCTCTGCTGTGTACTTTTTGGGAAGGTATATCTTGATCCTTTGCTCAACTGGATTCAATTCAACAAACACATGTCAAATACTCAGTATACACAAGTATCCTCCTGTAAGGATGCATTGTCATGGTGTATGCCTTTTTACATTTTGCACCCTGTGCATGGAACATTTTCCTCTACCAGTCAAGTGAATTCCCTGCTCTGATAAATTTTGCTCGCCCTTCCTTTTCAGGACAAAGAGAAAAATAGTAGGAAAATGCTAATCTCAGGGATTACTGTAGTTCATGAAGCCTGCTCCGAAATACATACTGGGATGGGGACAAATTCAAATTAGGGTATTTGACGAGATGTCAACATGAATGGGAAGGGCCCTAACTATGAGGACAGGGGTTGGAGAGTAGTGGACTGACTTCTGCTGTAGAAGTCAGTCAATGAACATTTATTAAACACCTACTATGTGCCAAGCACTAGGGACCCAAATAAAAGAAAAAAAAAGAAGACAGTCCCTGCCTTTGAGGAGCTTACAGTCAAATGGGAGAAGACCACACACAGATGAAAGATGAAGGGAAATGGGGGAGGTACCCAGGACATGATAGAGAAGTCCAAAGAAGTCCAAAAGTAATATAGCTGGTCCGTGAATTTGGATTGAAAAAAATTATTATTTCAATGTGATTGTTGCACTTTGTAATTTGATATATTTTATTTTAAAACATGATTCTGAGAAGGGATGCATAGGCTTCACTTGATTGCCAAAGGAGTCCATGACACACACACACACACACACACACACACACACAAATTAAGAACTTCTGGACTAGATTTACAACAATCTTGTGAGAATAACATGATATCGTCATGATATCTATATATCATCTAAAGGGACAACAAAGTATCAGCCTGACTTATTCCCTGCTCAGAAACGATCTTTGGAAGAAGGAAAAAAATCTCATTCTAATTCATGCCCAGTCCATACACAATCTTGGAATAATAATAGAACATCTAGATAATTAAGACTTCAGGTTATCCTAGAAAGTCTTGGAAACCAATCAGTAATTGGCTAGATTGGTGAGAAGATTGGTAAAACCTGAAAATCTTTTACCTTGGGATAAGGTATGCCTCTCTCTTGTATGGAGATAAAAAGCATTGCTAGCCTTTGGTAAAGGTGTTTGAAATTCATCTTGAACAGGAATGGACCAGAAGCTAGGATATTCAGAGACAGGCCAAGACTCCCCATTAAGTTATGTAACATAGTCATCTATCTCTAGACCAGGGGCTCTTAATCTTTTTTTGTGTGTGTGTGTGCGTGTGTCATGGACCCCTTTGGCAGTCTGGTGAAGTCTATGGACCCCTCACAAAAAAAGTCTTTTAAATGCATACCATTACAAAGAAAACCAATTAATTGAAATTAGTTGTCAATTTTTTTTTAAGTTCACCTGGGTTAAGAACCCATACTTTACCAGTGATTGAGAACTCATTAAACTATATATTCACAACCCGGCATAGTGCTTGGCATGCAGTAGGTACATATTGAATGCTTGTCAATTTACTGATTGATTGAATTCAGGCTTTTGGCTTACCCAAGGGTTAGATTTCATTCTTAATCCTATTGATACTATATACTTTCTGTTAATCTTATGAATCTCTTGTCATGAGAGAGACTAGACAGAATATGGGGGTTCCAAGAATGAAGGAACCTTGGATCCCAAGAGAATGAAGAAGGAACCTTGAGGATTACTACAACTTTTTAGGGGAAGCCTTTGCAAAACAGTGAGCAAAGGCCTTTAAAAGCCACTAGAAATGGAGCACATTAAAGTGAATTAAAGATAAGGCACATTTAGGGAACTTGAATGGTTGGGAAATGCAATGCAGGTAACAGATTATAAGGATAGCATGTTCTAGGCCTAGGCTTTAAGTTTAATGCATAGGATAATCTTTCATTCAGAGCATACCAAATCTAACTTTGGATAGGATTAGCTTTTACTGGGGTTTTATAAGCCATTCTGAAGGGCACTTGGTACTATCAAGATTCCTTATTCTTAGTGAAGATTTAGAATTTGAAGTGCACCCCAGATGTGTGATGAAAGGCAGAAGGAATGCTTCCCATTTGAGAAGTTCTATGAGAGGGGCCCTAGATTTGATTAACCAAAGATCCATTTGCCCATCCAGAAAATGGTCCCAGGTCCAAGTGTCCAGGTTAGTTGAATGAGTCTGAGTTTATTCCATTTGCCCTGGCTGTATGGAACATATCAGAAGATAGGTCACTTTCTAAAGTCCTCCTTTGTATACATGCAAATTTAAAAACACACCACTATCATATTAGGATGTGTGTGTTTTTGGTATAGATCCTGTAACATACATTCTTAGAGCAGGGGTTCTTAAGCTTTTTTGTACTATGGACCCCTTTGACAGTCTTGTATAGCCTATGGAATCCTCCAAGTAATGTTTTCCAATGCATAAAATAAAAAAACAAAGAATTACAAAATATAAAAGATCACATTATGTTAGAATACAATTTTCAACATTATTTAAAAGTTCACAGACTGCAAGTTAAGCACCCCTGTCTTAGAGATTTGTCTAGGACACTGAGAGGTGCCAGGATGTGCCAGGGTCACTCAGCTAATGTGTTTCAGAAGTGGGACCTTAGACCCAGAATTTACTGACTCCTATGCTAAAATGTATCAAAATGGTGGTGTTGGCATTATTGTAATTAAATAATGTGGAGAATAACTGTTGCGGGGGAATACAGTTGTTACTCTAAACAAAGTGCATCCTGAATTTCCAACAAAAGACTTATAAACTTTTGAAACAGACCAATTGTAGCCTGGGAACTGCTTTTCTGGGGACTATCTTCAAGTACATGAAAGACTATTGTGAGGAATTTCTTCATTTCCACAAAGGGAATAACAAGAGAATGGGCTTCAACAGTGGTCAGAGTTCAGCAAGAGACCAGCAAAAGGTTTTAGTCATAAGGGTGAACAAGCCCTCTGGGAGTCTTCCAAAGGTAGTTTCTGACTTTTCTTTTAAAATAGGATAGGCAAATGTCCCTTGTCTTGGATGGTTTGTGGTTGCTTAGCCTGAAGGCAGGGAGCTGGACCAAATGACATCCCCAAATCTTTCCCACATCTGTTTGTCTATGCTTTTGTGAAAAGAAAATCAACCTCTGACTCAGACTTGAGAAAAAAAACAATTCCTTGGGCCAAATAACACAGCTATTAACTCAACTTTGTGTTAACCAGGAGCAGCACATGCAAGGGCACTTCCTGCCTTGAGCTGAGTAAAATTTATCTAAGACAATAAAGAAGAAATGATGGGAAGAGTCTAATGTCAAGTTCAAGAAATGCACAGAATTCCGGAGCCTGTTTCAACGATTTATGTAACTCAGCCAGAGGCAAATGCCATTATGCTATTTCTGGTTCAGGCAGTAATAGCTGTATGTGCCATATTTACTTGCCCCCACCCTTCTCCTCCTAGCCAAGTATGTTTTCCCTCTTGTCCTCATTTTGAGAAAAAAAATCAAGGAAAATATTTTGAGATTACAACTGAGAGGAAATATATCTCTTTGGAATATAGGTTTAGTAATGGTATAGCTGGGTCAAAGGATAGTCACAGTTTATTATTAAAAATCTTGTAATATGTTATTATAAATATCTAATATGCAAAATACTTAATTTTGTAAAAATGTTTTATTTTATACTAAAAATCATAAATTAATTTTTAAAAAAGGAAACTTATCTTTGTCAGGGCTGACAAAGGGTCCCATTAAAGGAACAACAGATGTTTTCCGCAGGCTTGTCTGGCTGTATGGAACCTTCCTCCCCACCCCACCTCTTTTGGGCTTGGGGTTTAGGGCAATCAGGGCCCCAAGGCATTGGAACCCTGCAGTAAGACACTTAAGTAGTGAACTGGGGCTATTGAAGCTTCCTGGACTTCTTCCCCCCGATCAGAGATACTTTGGGGGGTATGAAATTTACCAGGTAGGGCAAACCTCAATGCAAACACCATCTTTTAATCATTTTGCAAATTGTCTCCTCCTTTCTCTGCTCTACGGCTCTTTCACATGCCCAAGCAGCGTTTTACTTTAAGTAGCAATTTTCAGATACATGAGGAATTGTTGAAGGAAGGGGAAAATGTGAGGCAATGTAGATTCCAATGCATTTTTGCAACTTATTGCTGTGTAAGTCACTGTTCTTAGGTAAATGGGGTTGAGAATTTCTATTTCAGTGATTAACGCAGTTTTCCAAGAGCGGTGGCAGACTAGGATGCAGATGCTTTCATATCCAATCCCTCCCTCCCTTACTCCTGTATTTACGTGAAATCATCAAAAGGAAAGGGGAGTAAATGCTATATATTGATAATAATAATAACTGATATATGCACAGCTCTTTGTATACCTTATCTCAGTTGAGTCTTATAACCAACCTGTGACAAAGATACTATTACCCCCATATTACAGGTGGAGAAAGTGAGACTCTTGGAGATTGAGTGATTCTCCTATGGCCACACAGCTAGTATCAGGGTGGGATTTGAACCCAGGAATTTCTGATTCTACGTTCTCCATTCTTTCTTCTGGCCCACACTGCCACATTTATTTACAAAGGGCAGGACTCTTCAAAGACCTGGAATTCTATGATTGTCATGCCAAGAGTATAGTATAAGGCCCAGTAGATAATCACTTGCTGGCCAGGTTTTCCTTAAGAATGTGATGTGTGCTTGTTTAGAGTAGGGAAACACCTGGCATGAAAAGTGAACTAGCTGTGGCCCAGAGAGGTGCCAGGATATGGGAGCCTGCAATTCCATGGGCTTATTTAAGAGGCATTGAGACATTCCTTACATGCTGGTTTTACATAACGGTTGAGAAACTAATGCAAAAGTATGTTTATGTGTTCTGAAATGAAGGCTTAGTGTGGGGGTTGTAAAAAGGAGGTCAGGGCTAGGATTTGTAGTGAATTTGCAAGAATCAGTGTATGAAAATGCAAGTCAGGAGCACAGAGCCCTGTGGTGATTTTTGTGAGAGGATCACCATGCCCAGGATGGGGAAGAAGGGAAATGGTCCCCAAATGGCCTTAGAATATAGGGAGCTTAGAGCAGTGCATTATAGTTCCCAAGTTCCGAAAGGAACTTCAAGGAAACTTTCTAAACAGCAGTCAGTAATGGTTAGGACATGGCAAGGTTTCAGAAGTGTGAGGTTTTTATAGTGGGGCTCTTTCCCTTTATTTCTCTCTTTTGTGACTAAATTCCTTGAAAAAGAAGTCTACACTAAGTGTCTCCACTTTCTCTCCTTTGCTTTTTCTAAATCTTCAATATGGCTTCCTGCCCTTGTCCCCCTCTCCCCCTCTCCTCCTTCCCCCTCCCCATCTCTCTTTCCCTCCCCCTCCCTCCCCCTTTTTCCCTCTTTTCTTCTCCCTGTCTCTCTTGTAAATGGAAGATAATATCAGAAGGAAGGCCTGGAGAAAAACCAGAGAAAAGGCAAAGAGTCTGGAAGAGGAGTATTGTGTATAAGGAGCTGGAAGTAGACCAGTGGAGCCAGATCATGGACCACAAAGAGGAGAGTAAAAGAATACAGGAAGAGAAAGAAGAGACCAGCAAATGGAAAGCTTTAAATGGAGGCCAAATGGAGGAGCTGGTAAGAGAATGAGATGGTTAGACCTATGCTTTAAGAAAACAATTTTGGTAGCCAAGTAGAGAATGAATTAGAGTGGAGAGAGACTTGAGTCAGAGAGATCACCTAGCAGGCTCTGGCAATAATCCATGCATGAGGTGATGAGAGCCTGAACCAGGCTGGTAGCCATGGGAGTGGAGAGAAGGGGTCATAGATAAAAGATGTCGTGAAGGCAGAAAAAGACTTGGCACAGACTGCTATAGAGAGAGTATGAGTGAGGAGTTGAGAACAATACCTACGTTGTAAGCCTGGGTGATTGGGAGAATGATGTACCCTTGACAGTAATAGGAAAGTTGAGAAAGAGGAAGGTTTGTGGGGTTGGGGTGGTGGCAATGGGGTTTGGGCCCAAGCCAAGATCTTCGCCCCTTGCCCCAAAGGGAATCTGGCTCCCATTTGTCTATAGGCCCGAGCTTCTCTTCTCCCTTTGAAAGCCCTAGCCCCACCTTTTGACCTTATTCAGATGTGCCTTTGTCCCTTGCTCTAAAAAGAATCTGGCTCCCGTTTGTCTATGGGCCCCAGAAAACCCTTAAACTTTTAGGTTCCTTATCGACTCCCCTTATCTCCCTTTGAAAGCCCTAGCCCCACCTTTTGATCTTATGCAGATGCCTTCCAGTTCCCTTCATTACCTATTCCCATTGTCTATTCAATCTCTCAGAACTTCCAATTGGAATTCTTACCCAGACCCTTTCCCAGCCCCCTCCTCTGGCCACCCAAAGTTACTTTAGTGTGTATAAGATCCACCCTGGCCCCCATTCAAATGCTGAGAATCTTTCATGCCCAAAAGGCTGAGCTTTTCTCATGCTCGCTCATCCTTACGGGCATCACCTGGCTTATATGATTTATCTCTAATAAACTTTTTCTCTGACTGGAAGAAGATTTGAGTTGAATTCATTCAGGCAGGGCCCGGTTGCAATCTTGGGGTTCCAGCACCCCAAACCTCCACACCTCATCAGTGGGAAGATGAATTCTGTTTTGGCCATGTTGAGTTTGAGACGCTTATAGGACACCCAGTTTGAGAAGTCCGAAGGGCACTTACTTATGCATGATTTCAGCTCAGGAAAGAGATATATACACCTAGCAATTATATGTACAGAAATGACCTCTGAACAAATTGAAGATGATAACACTAAATGAGATCATACACAAAGATAACATGAGCTGTGAAAGAACCTTGGGGGATACCCACGTTTAGTGGGTAATCTCCAGATGCATATCCAACAAAGAAGACTGAGAAAGAGTGGTCAGACAGCTAGGAGGACCAATGATGGGGTGTGGCTCAGGCTGAGGTCTTCACCCCTTCACCCAAAGGGAATCTGGCTCCCCTTTGTCTACAGGCACCAGCTCCTCATCTCCCTTTGAAAGCCTTAGCCTACCTTTTAATCTCATTCAGATACCTTTCAGTTCCTTCATTATCTATTCCCATTGTCTATTCAATCTCTTAGACATTCCAATTGTAATTCTCACCCAGACCATTTTCCCAGACCCTTCCCTGGTCACCCAAAGTATATAAGATCTACCCTGGCCCCCATTAGGGGCTGAGAATCTCAGGCCCACAAGGCTGAACCTTTCTCATGCCCGCTCGTCCTCACGGGCGTTACCTGGCCTGTGTGTTTTATCACTAATAAACTTTTTCTCTGGCTAGAAGATTTGAGTTGAATTCTTTCAAGCAGAGCCCAGTACTGCGATCTTGGGGTGTCCCCCAGCAGCACCCCAAAGTCCTAGACCTCTTCATATGGTTCCCTGATTGGGAAATAACTGCCAAATCTCAAGCTCTTTTTCAGCCACGACTGGTAAGCCTCCCCCTCCCCAATTCCACCTGATGCTCTCAGGCTCTGGTCCAGTGCCTCTGTCTGAGCGTTTGGACCTGGGTTTCCAAGCAGCTAGCCAAGCTTGCCTTGGAAGTGTTTTTGGGCCTGACCTCTCAGGTTCCTCTAGGTCAGACAGCTATGAGGCTGTCTCAAACTCCACCTGAAGCTCTCATGCTCTCGGTCCAGTGCCTATGCTTGAGCATTTGGACCTGGTATACCTTCCTTAGCATAGAGGATGGACTCCCTATCAGGAAGCATAGGTTCAAACTTCTCAGTCCTCTCTGCGCTAGGGAATTGGGAAACTGTTGGATATATATATTTTTTCTTTCTTTTCTTTTTTTTTTCCTTTTCCCTAAGCCCACAATGGGTCAATCCTTTTCATTTCCGAAGAATTCACCTTTGAGCTGTCTTTTACTAAATTGGAAAAATCTTAGCTTCTGTAAAGAACTTAAAAAGAAAAAGCTGGTGCATTTTTGTAACATTGTTTGGCCTCAATATCACCTGGAAAATTGTGAGGCATGGCCCCTTTTTGGTATTATGGGTAAAGACCCTCTCAGAGTTAGAAAAATGTTGTTGCAGAGAAAGAAAATGGGTGGAGATTTCTTACTTAATGGCTTTTGTTGAGCTTTCTAGAGATCTCATTCTCAGAAAGTATTGTAAGATGCTCATAGCTAGAGCCATCCCACTACTGGTGAGTGGGGACCAAATGGACCTTTTGGACAATCTCTTTATGGCTCCTAGGGTTATGGCATCCCCCTCTTCCCAACCTCCCTTGGCACCACCTCCCTAGCACCTATCTCCACCCCTTTCTCCTCTGGTCTCTCCGGCTGTTCCTCATTCTTTCCAGACCCCCCGCTTCTGCTTCTCTGGTCCCTCCATTTGCTCCCCAGGCTCCTGCTCTAGAGACTGCTTCTACTCAGGCCTTGAGCAAGGGCCTCGCCCCAGCCTCTACTTCCAGAGAGACCCCAGCTCAAGCTCCGGATGAGGTTCTCAACTCGATGCCTCCTCCCCAGACCTCTACTTCTGACTGGACCCCTACTCAAGCTCCAGACAAGGGTCTCACCATGGCGTCTTCTCACCTGATCCCTCCCCCACCTCTGACATCAGGTAATCTTCCCCCTTGCCAGCCGGATTCCTCGGCCTTGCCAGTTCAGCCAGCACTTTCCAGTCCCTCACTCACAAGAAGTGGGACTTCCTCCCTCCCTCCCCTGTAAGCCCCTGCTCCTGCAGGACCTTCAGGGTTTTTTCCTTTAAGGGAAGTACCTACCTCTCCTAATGGGACACTTAGGGTACACGTTCCACTCTCCATTTCAGACCTCACCCAGAATAAGGAAAGACTGGGTCAATACTCTGAAGATCCCACTAAATTTGCTGAGGGCTTCAGGGATGTGTCCCTACAATTTGAACTTTCTTGGGGTGATTTGCATGTCCTCTTCTCCACCTGTTGTACCACTGAGGAGAGCAAGAGAATCTGGGAACAAGCCCAAAAATTTGGGGATACTTTTACTAGCAATGACCCCACAAAATACCCCCCAGGAACAGCTGCTGTTCCTGCTAGTGATCTGGAGTGGGATTATCAGAAGAGTGAGGATAGGGGAAAGAGAGACTACATGATAATTTGCCTGTTAGAAGGCCTGAAAACAGCATTTCAAAAGCAAGTAAACTTTCAGAAGATTGAGGGAATTACTCAGGGAGAAAAGGAAAACCCTGCCCTCTTCCAAGATAGGCTAGTAGAAGCATTAAAAAGTATACAAATTTAGATCCTGACTTACAGAAGGGGCAGCAATCCTTAGCATGTATTTCATTAACCATCTGCCCCAGATATTAGGAGGAAACTACAGACATTGGCAATGGGACCCCAAACACCGCAGGCCCAGTTATTGGAGATTGCCTTTACAGTCTTTAACAACAGAGACCTAATTGCAGCAGAGGAGAAAGAATGCAGGTAGAGGGCAAGAGACAAAGAATGTGCTCAATTCCTGGCTGCTGCCATGGTCAGGAAAAGACCCAAGGGTATTCCTGGCAACTTGGGCAGTGGGAAAACCTGCTTTCGATGCCACCATGAGGGTCACTGGTCCAAGGAGTTTCCCTCCAGGCACCCCTCAGAGGAAGCCCAGCAACCCGGGCAGGAGGCCACAGGGAGGCTCATTGGCCCAAGGAGTGCCCTTCCAGGGCACCCACCTTGGAAAAAGCCCCCAAATGGACACCTCCAGGACCTTGCCCAAGATGTGACTAGGAGGGACATTGGAGGAAGGATTGTCCCTGAGGTAGGAGAAGTGGTAGAGCAGCCCCCCAGTACCCTGTCCTCCAGTCTTCTCAAGACTGGGGAGGACAAGGAGCCTGAGTGCTGGCAACACTCCCACTTTCTCCATCTCTCTTGACAAGCCCTGGACAGAAATCGAGGCTGAAGGTAAGGTTATCCACTATGTCTTGGCTATGTTCTTTGCTTTAACCAATTACTCTGGCCCTATTCGTCCTTGACCCATCGGTCATGGGCATTCCAGAGGTAACTGAGGGATGTCTCCAGACATACCCCTCCCCCTGCCTATTTGAGAATCTGTTGTCTAAACACTCCTCCCTTATGCTCTCCTCCTGCCCTGCCCCCTCATTGGGAAGGAACCTGATGGTGAAGTTGGGGAGCCAATTTTCTCTAGTTAAGCCTCCCATCTCCCTTTTTCCTCTGTGTGCCAGACCTCCCCATGTTCCCCTGGAAGTGTGGGAGACAATTTGGGATACTTTTGCCATCCCAGCTGTTGTTTATCTCCGAGACCCTAAAGTATTTTCCCTTCCCTGTATTTCTTGGTTCTCTGCCTCAGGAGTTCTTAATGTCTTGGGAACTCAAGGCTATAGGGTCTCTGAACAAAGTCCAGATAGCATGCCAGTCTGCAAAGTTTCTGGGCTACCAACTCCCGTTCCCAGCCACTAAAAAACAATTTCAAACTTTTCTAGGCATGGATAGATTTTGTGGACTCTGGATCCCTAATAATAGTTTGTTTGTTAAGCCCTTTATGATGGATTTTGGGGAAATGTCCTCTGGTCTCTTAAAAAGGGAGCAGACTATCTTATGCCCTGGTATAACCTACAACATGAACATATTCTCTCTAATCTTTCAGAGACTATTCACCAGTTGGCAAATGTGACAGCTTATGGTCTCCAGGAAATCCAGCAATCTTTAGATTCCTTAGCAAAAGTAGTTCTAGATAATAGAATAGCCCTAAACTATTTGCTTGCCTCCAGTGGGAGTGTATGTGCTTTAGCAAACACATTTTGTTGCATGTATAACAACAATTCTGGGCAGGTAGAGTTCTGCACTGCTCATATTTTGGAAAAAGCTAGTTGGATGCAAGAAATTCACAATAACTTCAGTGCTCCAAAATCATCTTTTTTATGGGAGTCCTGGCTTCTTTCTATACTGGTGCCTATTCTCATTCCACTATTGATCATATTTCTCTTGTGTTTGTTTGGTCCATGTTTACTAAATATTCTTGCCAGATTCCTTTCTTCTAGGGTTGGAGTCATCGACTTCCAGATGACTGCTCATGGTGTATACCAAACCAAGAACTCTAGCCCACTGAACCTGGCATCAGCCGGGTTTTGAAGTGTGATCCCTTGAACAGGACCCAGAGAGGCAGGGACAGCTCTATGGCCTTTGCCAGCAGGAAGCAGTTTCAGAAGTTGAGACCTTCACCCCTTTCACCAAAAGAATTTGTGTCAAATTTGAGGGGAGAATGATAGGATGTGGTCCAAGCCGAGGGCTTTGCCCCTTCACCCAAAGGGAATCTGGCTCCCCTTTGTCTACAGGCCCCAGCCCCTCATCTCCCTTTGAAAGCCTTAGCCTACCTTTTAATCTCATTCAGATACCTTTCAGTTCCTTCATTATCTATTCCCATTGTCTATTCAATCTCTTAGACATTCCAATTGTAATTCTCACCCAGACCATTTTCCTAGACCCTTCCCTGGTCACCCAAAGTATATTAAGATCTACCCTGGCCCCCATTAGGGGCTGAGAATCTCAGGCCCACAAGACTGAGCCTTTCTCATGTCTGCTCGTCCTCATGGGTATGTGTTCTTTCACTAATAAATTTTTCTCTTGCTAGAAGAAGATTTGAGTTGAATTCTTTCAAGTAGGGCCCGGTACTGCGATCTTGGGGTGTCCCCCAGCAGCACCCCAAAGTCCTAGACCTCTTCACTAGGAGAGAAGAATGTCCTGAAAACTTAAAGAGGAGAGAATATCCTGGAGGAGGAAAGGGTGATTAATGCAGCTAGATCAGGAAGGAGGAGGGTTGAGAAAAGGTCATTGCCTTTAACAATTAAGAGATTGTTGGTAACTTGGGAAAGAAGTTAATTAATTAAGTTAATGATAAGATTGGAAGCTAGATTGCAGAGGGCTTAGAAACAAAAAAGAAAAGAAGTGGAGACACCTAGCATAGCTGGTTTTCTCAAGGGCTTTAGCCAAGAAGGGGAAGAAAGATACAGGATGGTAGCTGGCAAGGATGGTTGGCTCAAGTGAAGATTTTTTAAGGATGTGGGTGAGGGACATGGATATATTTGTAACCAGCAGGGAAGGAGCCAATAGATGGGGGGAGAATGAATTTTAGATAATAGGTTAGAGAAACAGTGGGGATAGTAGGGAGCATTTAGTCTAGAGCGGTTAGGGTGAAGGTTACCTATCAAGGGGTTTGAGTGATTTGCCTTGGCAAAGAGAAGAGCCACTTCTTCAAATGGGAAGTTAGAGAGAGATGGTGTCTAAGTAATGTGAGATGAGGAGGAGAGCAGAAAGCACTCTTGATGAATGGGCTCAATTTTATTGGTGAAGCTTGAGGCCAGGTCCTCAACTGAGGGTGGGAAGAAGGGGGATGAAAAGACTTGAGAGGAGACAAGAATATTTGGAATAGCTGCTCTGGAGAGTAGGGTAATCACATTAATTAGAGAGGCTTAAAAAATTTCCTTGCTGCAGCAAAGACCTAGTTATTATGTATGTACATTTATAATGGACAAGTCAGTATGGTTTCATGATTGCCCTCAATCTATTCAGCATCATGTGATAAGAAGCAAATGAAGTACACAGTTGAGTCACCCAAAATAAGGTTTGTCAAGGCTTAGATAAGAAGGTCAGGGATTCCAATGTAGGGGACAGATCTGAATCCACTAAGTGATTGAGATAGGGAAAGAAGGACAATGTAGCCAGTGCAGGGGTGATGCTGAAGGAGAATCGAAGGGTGGAAAGATTGGAGGTCATGGTGAAGACAAAGAACAGGGTTAGGGTTTGTAAGGCATAGGGAAAGATGGAATGATAAAATATTATGATCAGATAAAGGAATCTCAGAGTTCATGAGGAACACCCATGGGTGATAGCAAGAGTGTGACCACTCGGGTATACCTGAGGTGGAGTACAAGTGTTGGTCTTGGGAAATGAGTAGATTGAGGAACTGGGAAGTTAGAGTATTTAAAGAAGCATCAATATCTTCTGGTAAAGAGAGACTGAATTATGTATAATACACTCACTGAGGAAATGTAATATGAAATGTGGCTCTTCGAGGCTAAGATTAGACTCCTGGCCACGTCTTGCCTTGAATATTACACCCAATTCTCAATTCCAGCTGAAGGTGGATAGGGACATTTCAGAAAGTTCAGAAGAGTCACAAAATATGATGCTTATGAGAGGTTTTTAAAAACTGTGAGAACTTCTGCCTAGAGAAGAGCAGGTTGGGGGAAGGATTAATGATACATTTCAAGTATCTGAATAGCTCTTATTCAAAGGGTGGCCATCAAATGTTCTCAGGCTTTGTTGAGGACAGAATAATATTGAATTATAGCATAATACACATAGGGAAGGACTTCCCACAGTTGAAAGTATATAGTAAGGGATTCATAAAAATGACTATGGAATTTGCTGCCTTTGAAAAACAGAGTTAATTTTCCTCCTTCTGGTATGAGTTACCTCTCTGTCCCCCACCAACCAGGCAGCTATTTTTAATGTTCATAGCAGTCCAACTGAGCTCCATTTGGGGGCAGCTCAAAGATGGAGCCAGCTTCACATACCGTGGCATAAAAACATATTCCTTGAGATGCTAAGCTCAGAAAATCACTCGGGGATTTTTGTTGAGCTATAACTATCCTTGATCCTGTGGTATTTGAACAATACGCTTGACCCCAGATTTTTTTCTTCACTTGTCTTTTGAGTACCATGCTTCTCTGGTACCAGCTCACATGTTGGATCTAGACCCTGCCTCCTTACTTTAAACCCTCTATTAAAAGTCCTTAACCTAGGGTCCATAAATTTGGTTTTGTTTTAATTTTGATATTTTGGTAGCTCTTTTGTGATATAATTGATTTCCTTTGTAATCCTATGTATTTAATTTTATGCATTATTATGCATTTTATGCATTATGCACTATTCTAAGAAGTGATCCCTAGGCTTCATTAGGCTTTTAAATGGTCATGAACTCTTACCTGCATAGTGACCATGATATCTGATAAAGCAACTCCTGCCTCTACCTGGCCAGGCCAGCACTTTTGCCACTGTTTTGGCTTTCCCAGATTGTGAGGCCTTGGACTACAACATGGGGAACTCTCAATCCAAGCCACAAGCGTGTACTATCTCTGAGATGGGTCCATAGTAAAAGTAAAAATAAATAAATTCCCAAATGCAGTTAAAAATCAAGTGATTGGATGATATAACCTGTCAGCATCCCCTCCAGTCCTAGTGATGATATGTCATGATACATATTAAATATGGTATTAGTGAATCAGCACTGTTATTTAATTTTTAAAAGTAATGTGGTACAGTCAAAGGAATACTGGACTTGGAGTCAGAAGGACTGGTTTGATTCTATCAGCCACATAACTCTAAGCAAGACACACACACAAAAAATCATTTCAATAAACATTTGGTAAGTAAGTACTTACCAAATGTTTATTAAATTGATTTTTTGTTGCATCTATTTGCATATATACATATACATGTATATAAATTTACATACATATATACATGGTGGGCAGTGAAATGGTGCAATGGAGAGAGCACTGGGCCTGGAATCAGGAAGACCTGAGTTCAAATCTGGCCTCAGACACTTGATACTTACTAGCTGTGTGACCCTGGGCAAGTCACTTAACCTCTATTTGCCTCAGTTTCCTCATTTGTAAAATGAGCTGGAGAAGGAAATGGTAAAACCACTCCAATAGCTTTTCCAAGAAAACCCCAAATGGGGTTAACAACAACAACTGTACTAACTGTGGTTAATAAAGTTATAAAATTATAAAGATGAAATTGAACAGTATCTGCCTTCAAGAAGTTTACATTGGGGGAGAGGATATGTGCATATCTAGAGATACAATTATAGATATTACAACTACGCTAATTATACAAACTAGACAATTAGTACAAAGAAGAGGTGCATGTTAATTTGTATAATGGCAATAATACTTATTTACCTTAAAGCATTATGGGATCAAATTTTATATATATATATATATATATATATATATATATATATATATATATATACATATATATATATATACATATATATATATGTGTGTGTGTGTGTGTATATGTATATGTATATATATACTAATCATAAGGTGATATATAAATATCTACTAGCCAATCAGTAGAACATATTTTCCTCCCATGGAGATTTTTGCTGATATATTCAGCAGATCCTAGATACAGTGATACCTTTAGTCAATAACACAAAATTGCCAGGTTGCAGGCTATTCAATACATTTTACTAAATTTTAGTTATTCAGTATTTGATTGCCTTTCTTTCATTGGTAATATCCTCTTCCTCCTATTCACTCATGAAACAAGGATTTACTGACGTACCCCTATGCCCAGGATTACAGAAGGTACTATGAAAAAGTTAAAAGAAGTAGATTGCACGGTCCCTGTAATTTCAAGGAGAACACAAGAGTAGGAAAAACAAGAATTAGAATTGATTGAGATTAGGGAAATCTTAGTCCATGAAGATGACTCAACAAAGGTCTAATCCAGGGCTAATTTTTTTCTGTCTCAATCCTACATTTTTTCATTTCTTTTAATACTTTGCTCCAACAATCGTTCTTTTTCGTATCTTCTGTCTCCTGCATTTGACACCATTGACTACACTTGTTTTTCTGAGTTTCGGTGACCCTATTCTCTCCTGGTTTTCCTTTTACTGGTCTGACCCCTCCTTGGTCTTCTTGGTTGGTTCATGATACCTAACTACGAGTATTCCCCAAGTCTTTATCTTAAGCTCTCTTCTCTCTTTGCATGCTCTCTCAGTGACCTCATGAGCTCAGAAAGATTTGATTAATTAATCACAAATCTATATATCAAGATCCAGCCTCTCCACTGAGCTTCAGTCCCACATCACCAATTGCCTATTTCAAACTGGATGTCTTCAGGCATCTCAAACTTACCATGTTTAAAACATCTTGTTATTTTTCTCTCCAAGCATTCCTATTTCTATTTAAGGCATCAACAACCTTATAATCTCCCAGGTTTGTTACTTTGTCAGTACCTTCAATAACTCATTCTCCTTCACCCCATGTATCCAATAATTTGCCAAATTCTGCCATTTCTGCCTCCATATCATTTGTCACATCTGACCCCTTCTTTTAACTTGTACAACTACCCCATTAGTGCAAGCTTTTATTGCCTCTTCCCTATATTTTTGCAATAGCCTCCTAACTGGACTCCCTGCCTCAAATATTTTCCCACTCCAGTCCAGTCCCACTCAAATCCTTCATATTGCTGCCAATATAGCTTTTCCATAAGTGCAGATCTGACCATATCACTCTTGTAATCTGTCAACTCCTGTGGCTTCCTATTTCCTCTAGGACAAAATAACCCCACTGTCTAGCTTTTGAAGGCCTTCACAATCTGTCTCCAATCTGTCTTTTTGATTTTGTTAAGTATCACTCCCCCTCTCACTCTGATCTTGCCCAACAGGCATTTTCTTGGTTCCTCATATATGACACTTCATCTTCTCTCTCCATGCCTTTGTTCTGCACAGGCATCTCACATGCCTGGAGTTTATTTTCTCTTTACTTCCATGTCATAAAATTCTTCCTTCAAGACTCAGCTCAAGTGCCACCTTCTGCATGAAGTCTTTCCTGTTCTCTGCCTTCCAACTGCTAGTACCCCACCCCAAATTACCTTGTATTTATTTGTATTCATCCTCTTTGTATTTGGTGTGTATATATGTTTGCGTTTATGTGTGTGTATATGTGTGTGTGCATATGCACACATATACATGTATATGTATGTGTGCGTGTGTGTGTTATGAGCACAGTGACTGGTACACACATAGTAAGTACTTAACAATTACCTGTTGCAAAGATTTTCTGACTCATAGTACACTGCTTTTTATGCTATAGGATGATGAGAATTCTTATGAGCATCGAGCATTGTATTGGATTAATAAGTTTTAAAACAAGTAGAATATAATAAAATTCACTTGATTTTTAAAAAATGCTCATTGATTTTTATTTTTCCTAAGTCTTCTTCCCTCTTCTCTGTATTTTCTTCTCTTTCGTTGATCTAATCTAGATCCACAGCTTCAACCATTAACTCTATGAGATGATTCATAAATCTATACCTCTAGTCTCAAAGATGTTTCAGACCCACATTTCCAACTGCCTCTCTGGTACCTCAAATTCAATACATCTGAAACTGAACTCATTATCATCCCCCCTCAAGCAAACTCCAATTCATGACTACCTTATTTCTATTAATGACACCATCATATTCCCTATCATTCAGACTTGAAACCTCAAAGCCATTTTTTATTTCTCTCTTTATTATCCCCTTCTCACCCCGATTACCAATTAATTAGTCTTTGAGCCCAGTTGATTCTATCTCTCCAACCCCTCTTTTTCATTTTTTCTACCACTAACCTAATTCATACAATCATTATCTCTTGCCCTGACCATTACAATAACCTCTTTTAAGTGATCTTTTTGCCTCCAACCTTTCTTCCTCTCTAATCTATCCTGTCCTCCCCCTCTTTCAATTCATTCTATTCATCCGTGCCATATTAGTCTCAAAGAATAGCTCTGACCATGGATCTCCTCAGTTCAAAATTTTCTAATAGCTATCCACTGCTTCCAGAGCAAAATCTTTAAAAGGCATTTCTGATAGACTAATGCCTTACACTGTACGAAGATAAAATCAAAATAGGTGCATAATTTAGACATAAAGGGTGATACTATAAGCAAATTAGGAGAATGTGGAATAGTTTACCTGCTAGATCTTTGGATAAGGGAAGAATTTATGACCAAACAAGAGGTAGAGAATATTACAGGATGTAAAATGGATAATTTTGATTATATTATATTAAAAAGGTTTTACACAAACAAATCCAATGCAGCCACGATTAGAAGGAAAGCAGAGAACTGGGAAAATTTTTACAGCAAGTTTCTCTGAAAAGATCTCATATCTTGAGTATATAGAGAATGGAGTCAAATTTATAATAATAAGTCATTTCCCAATTGATAAATAGTCAAAAAATACAAATAGGCAGCAGCTTTTAGATGAAGAAATCAAAGCTTTATCACATGAAAAAATGCTCTGAATTGCTATTGATTAAAGAAATGCAAATTAAAACATTGCTGAGGCACCATCTCAAACCTATCAGATTAGCTAATATGACAGAAAAGGAAAATGACAAATGTTGCAGGGGATGTGGGAAAATTGGGACACTAATGTGCTATTGGAATTGTGAACTGACCCAACCATCTGGGGAACAATTTGGAACTATGCCTAAAGGACTATAAAACTGTGTATACCCTTTGACCCAGCAATATCATTATTAGGACTGTATCCTCCCCCAAAAATTTAAAAATAAAAAAAAGGAAAAGGACTTTTATGTACAAAAATATTTATAGCAGCTCTTTTTGTGGTGGCAAAGAATTAGAAATTGAGGAGATGCCCATCAATTAGGGAATGGCTGAACAAGTTGTGGTATATAGTTGTGATGGAATACTATTATGCTGTAAGAAATAATGAGCAGGATGCTTTCAGAAAAACCTGGAAAGACTTACATAAACTGATGCAAAGTGTAGTGAGCAGACCCAGGAGAACATTGTACACAGTAACAGCAATGGTGTATGATGATCAATTGTGAATGACCTGGCTATTCTCAGCAATACGGTGATGCAAGACAATTCTGAAGGACTTCTGAGGAAAAAACGTTATCCACCTCCAGAGAAAGAACTGATGGAATCTGAATGCAGACTGATGCATGCTGTTTTTTTAACTTTCTTTATTTTTCTTTTTTTTTTCTTTTGATCTTTTTTCCCCCCCAACATTAATGTGGAATTATGGCTTGCATGACTGCACAAGTATAACCTTTATCAAATTGCTTGCCTTCTCAATGAGAAGAAAGGGGAAGGAAGGAGGAAGGGAATTTTGAACTCAAAATTGTAAAAAGCAAAGATTCAAAATTGTTTTTACATGTAATTGGAAAATATAAAATATTAATTTTTTTAAAAAGTGGAATTCCAGGTACTCTATGATATGGTTACAACACAAATTTCTAGCTTTATCTCCTCTGCATTTAATATCCCCACAAAACTTCACTAACTCACCATCCCCTAGATATTTCCCTCTTCTTTTTCCTCCCATGCTATTTTTTTGCACGTATTTTCCCCTCCACAACACCTTTTCTTTCATCTCTGCTATTAAAATCCTGTTCAGCATTCAAGGCCTTGTTTGAATGCTATCTCCTCCAAGACGCCTTTCCTGTTTTTAAGCCAGAAATAATTTCTCCTAGTTCCATTCCCCTCTAGCATTTTATTTGTAGTTCCTTTATGATCCTTATCTCATTATCTCATTTTACATCACATTATAATCATTTATACATACGCCTTTTTCTACGAGGCTAGAATGTACTTCATAAATGGGATTATTTTTTTTATCTTTATATCTCCAACAGTGCCTAGCATTGCATATTGCGTATAGTAATTGATTAGCAAAGGTTCTTTAAACGGCATTCTTAAAAGAGGTAGTTTTGAGGCAGGCCGTGAATGGCCTGACAGAAGGGAAGAGATAGAACAGCATTCTAGATGGGAAAGGAAGGGGAGGGGAGAGAACAAAACAATAATAAAGGAAGAAGAAATGAATAAGACATTCCACATGGACAAAGAACTCTCTCTGGGATAAGGCCTGTACCTGTGATTTTATTGGTGAAAAGACTCTTCCACCGATGTAGGTCGGTACCTTCTCTGAAACTTAGATAGTTGCCTGAAGCAGTGGTGTCAAACAGTCAGAAGTAGGTGTGGGGGGGGTGTCACTAAACCATAAATAAGCCTCCCTGAAGGTGGCATATTGACTTAGAACATTACATATTAACATTATTTATGCTTTATTATATTTCTTTAATATTTCCAATTACATTTTAATCTAGCTCAGGTCATGGGAGTGTTGTAGGGAGCAATGTGGCCTGTTTGGTATCTCTGGCCTAGAACATTAAACATTTAAATGATTTTCCAATGTAATACAGCCAGTATGTGTCAGAGGCAGGGCTGAACCCCAGTTGCTTCTGACCTCAAAATTAACTTGTTATCTCTTCCATTTTGCCTCTTGATAGCAGGTACCTAATCCGTATTTGTTGAATTGACATTGTCAAGTAGCTTGATTTTTTTTTTGCCTCAGTTTCCTCACCTGTAATGCTTGTAGAAACGACTTCCTGGGGCAAGGGATCAAAGGGGATAAAATATATAAAGTGCTTTTAGGTATTTAGAGCACTATACAAATGACAGCTATCATTGAATTGAGAAGTTATGGGACCAAAGTTAAATAGGTAGCTAGATGGCCTATTTGATGGAACGCAAAGAATGCAAGAGCTGAGGAATATAACGTAGGTATGACAGGCAGTAGGGAGCTGGTGTTGCTTCTTTAGCAGAAGAATAATATGATGAAAGTGGCTTTTGATAAATTTTTCTTGGCAGTTCTATGCCTTTCCCTTTTCAAAAAGTCTGACTCAGCATAGCTCTCCATCCGTCTTCTTCCCTGGGTGACTTCCAGTCTTCATCTCTCCCGTCATAGTTTTCCTCTATTATCTTAACTCTCCCTTTCCTTCTCTTTCTTTCAAACACATCTTGATATTCAGAGGCCTTTCCTGAATGTTTCCCCAGTACGTTTTTATTTAACCTCCAAACCTTAGTCATGTTTGTCTTCTTTCTGACTATCTGAAATACTATGAGAATAACAGAACATTTAAATACATATATGTTTATATACATATACATACATACATACATTATATATATATATATATATATATATATATATATATATATATATATATTATAAATCAGAGTAACTTTTTCATAGGGGTTGGATCTTTCCCTTGTATTTTTCATTAATCTCTGAGAAGGCCTAAAGGAATTTTTGTGTAACTAGAGTCCTTAATGAGGTTTTCAAGTCCAGTTAAAGGAATTTGAAAAAACCCAGGACCTCATTAGTTATCTTTCTTTTTTTTTCATTCAAAGGCTCCAAGCAGGCTACAAATAAAAGAAACTCTTCTCCATTAAGATACCATGATTAAGGAATCAATCTATTCAAATGACTGAGGAATATGTGCAGACCTTCAAATACTGTGACATATTTCCATTTCAAATAATTAGATATTCCCTCAAGTCACTGTGATGACACATCCTAGGCATCTTTGTTAAGCAAAGTAACATCTGACTAAAGGTGTAGGTCTCATGAATTATCCAGATACAAATACCATGGTAAATTTATAGCCCATGTAGGTACTAAGAGACTTATTAAAAGAGAAGCTAGCCAAAGGTTTTTAAAAAATATGCTCTATTGATATCTATGAATTATTGAGTTCCATCTAGCGTAAATACTCCCTATGAAAATCTTACTCAACTAAATGTCTTGCCAGTATACCTATGTAAATTTTCATTAGGAGATCTATTAAAATGATCAATAAATAAAAGCTCAGTGGAATGATTCACATTAGTGAGAGCAAATGAGTTGTCTAGTCTTATTTCTCTCAGCATGAACTGGAAGAGATGGTGACCATTTAAAATTTAAAGGCCATAATTTCTTACCACAGATAATTTTGGTATATTCTCGAGGCTGCCAGGCTGACTTTCCCTTCATTCCCCCTCAATTTTCTTCCAATCAGGCCAATAGCCAATGCTTTATTTCCTGCTGACTTTATTTCCACAGGCAACATCCATGTTACTTAGCCTATTCCAGGACTTGCTTATCTCCCATGCTCACCACACTACAAGAACTTTGCTCTCTCTCCTAATCACCCCACACAAGAAATTTTAAAAAAAAACCATGCTTAACACATTAATAAAAGGGGATCATGCCACACATTTATGAGCACTGGTCTGGAATCAGACACTAGATTCAAATACTGTCTCTGACGGTTACTACCTTGTCATCCAAGTCACCTAACTTCCCCAGGCTTCAATTTCCTCATTAAAATGAGACTTAGACCAGCTAATTGCTTTAACCAGAGCTTCAGACTCTAGATCAAAGATCCTTCATTAATGCAAATCTTGAACTTAGGGTCTCTCTGTTGGAGATGAAATGTCCAAGTTAGTCACTATCCTAGTGGCAATGTCATGTGCGCCAACATCCTAGGAGTATCCTTCTTGAGGGATGCTGCCCTACTTCTTCTCTGGGTGACATTCAGTACCAGGCCTCTGATGATATGTGGTACAACTGCCCCCATTGTTTCCCCAGAGTCCTTACATCATGACAATTCCTCTCCTGGAATTGCTTTCAGTGATAGCTGTTACAAAGGTGAGGGCAACCCTCTCTGGGGAGTTGTTGCAAGGTTGTTCCCTGTGCCACTGAGTCTTGCCTCTTCCCACCTCTCTGTCCTCATTAACTGAATTTTTTGAATGTGTTTTAGTTCTCTTTAAATGAGAAAATTGAAGGGCTGAAGGAGGTTAAGTATAAGTGTTCTCTATCGGAGTTTCCCTTATGGACTAGCTTATTTAGTTACACCCAGAGGAAAAGAAAGGAGGAGTGGTTGTGATGGTGCCACCCCTGATGCGCTCTGAGTCACAGGACTTAGATACTAGCAAAGCCTACTTATTGTCTTTCAGAGGCATGAATCCAGAATGTAACAGAGTACTTCCTGAAATCTATTAAAATTGATGACCCATTTTTGTGAGACAAATTTACATCTCAAGGTAGAGCCTAGAAAGCATTGCTAATGCTTATCAACTCCTGGGCAGAAATAAACAGAAAAATTTAACAAGAATTTAACATTAACTGCCAAGAGAGGTGATTGAGGAAGAAAAGGCAGATTTGGGAAGGTAGTGTCTGAGGGTGGGATTTGGCTTTCTGGACCTCAGTGTATAATACAGGTCTGATAGTCTCTTGGTCAGGGATGCAATGCACTTAGCCATGTCTGGCAAGAAACATGTTTGCTTAGAGTCCTGAGAATAGTGATAGTCAGAATTTATATAGCTATTCAAGATTTTTAGAGCACTCTGTACATATTATCTCATCTGGTCCTCACAACAAGTCTATGAAGTAGGTGCTATAATTATTCCCATTTTAGAGATGAAGAAACTGAGGCAAACAGAAGTGACCTGACTGTGGTCTTGTAGCAAATGAAGCAGGATTTGAACCCTGATCTTCCTGACTCCAAGTTCATTGCTCTAGACAGTGATGCACCTGGTTACTTAGGGTTTTTTAACTAAAAAGGGAGGGGAAGGCCGAAAGCTGCCATTATAGATCTGCCAAACCTAGTACCATTGAAAGTAGCAGAAACGACACAGGAAGAAGAGGATTAGAAAAGAGGACAATAATTTACAAGAGGTCAATCAATAAACATTCATTAAATGCTTATGTACCAGGCACTGTACTAAGTGATGGGGATACAAAAAGATGAAAAAGACAGTCCCTGCCCTGAAGGAGTTTACAATCTTACGAGGAGACAACACACAAACAAATATATACAAAGGAAGCTATGTACAGGATAAATAAGAAGGCACTAGAATTAAGAAGGTTTGTGAAAGGCTTCTAGTAAAAGATGGGATTTTTGCTGGGACTTAAAGGGAGCCAGGGAAGCCACTAGGCTGAGTTGAAGGGGGAGTGCTTTCCAGTCATGGGGGATAGTCCATGATTTACAATACAATGTGATTGCTTGGATAAAATTCAAGGACTTGCATGTCTATTCTAATGTAAAATGTAATATCTCTGAGTCTTCAAATAAGACTGATAAATGGAATTTGGATTTGCAAGGATGTGTGCTGTTCAAAAGGAATGGACTATTCAAAGAGGGCAGTGTATTAAGATATTCTCATGCGAGAAAATCCAAGAACCTGGGGGAGGAAACTTGCTGGAAAATATTCAGGAAATAATCAAGGGAGGCATAAACAGAAGTGATAGTGTCATTCCAATAAAGGTGTTGGGCATTGATTTCCACCAATACCAGTACCATACCAATGGGCTTTGGGACTCAGGTTACATATACTGTCCCAGACTCTGCAGAGAATGGGCTCATTTACTGCAGTCTCTATATAGCTTTGGGCCTACCAAATTAATGTTCAAATGCATTGCTGCTGGATGAATCCATGTTTCAACTACTGCTCGGCTGGGTCCCAAATATCATTCCTTTGGGGTCTTAATGGCAGACTCTGTGGCTACAAAACCAGGCATGGACTGTGCTCCTAGATCTTCTGGTGGCCTTGATATCCTTGTCTTTCAAAGCTCACAAGGTCATTGGTCATTTCCAATTTCCTTTAACTAAAATGAGAAAAAGAGGCAAAGAAGCAATGAGCTGAGGCCACATATGAGCAGATGGGGAGGATTGATCCCCTTACACTGTTAGTTCTCACTAGAACAAAGTTAAAAAGAAAGACTGGAGACCAAAACCAAAACCAAAACCAAAACCAAACAAAACCAAATGAAAAAACAAGATTGGCTCTGGCTAACTAGTGCCTTTTGAATTGAATATATCCTAATTCTTGCTCTACAGCCAATCAAAAAGGCTCCTCTTCATCAAGTGGCTGGTAGATCAGACCCAGTTACAGAGTGTCTGAGAAAACTCCAAATGTCTACAACACTTTCCCAATGCATGCCAGCAAGCCTCTCTAGAAGCCTTAGCAAGCCTCCCCAACTGCTTCCATATAAGGATTGAATCGGCTGAGCAGGTCTGCTCGTGAGCCTCCTGTTAAAGAAGTCACAAAGGAAACAGCTTTTCTGGACCTGACTCTGACTCAATCAATCAACAAGCAAATCAATAAAGAATCAATCGTACTAAGTACTAGGGATATAAAAAGAAGCAAAAGACTGCCCTCAAGGAGCTTACAATCTAATGGGGGAAACAACATGTAAACAAAGCTCTATACGGGATAAATAGGAAATAAGTAACAGGGAAGGCACTGGAATTAAGAGGGGTTAGGGAAAGCTTCCTGGAGAAGGTGACTCATGAGGAGACAGTGATTGCTGAAACTGAAATAACAGGAACATTCAGGGTGAGTGACCACTTCATTGTGGAGTTTCTGACAAAGAAAAAGAGGAAATTTCTGGATAGTTTGACATGCAATCCAATCCAGATTTTGGAAGAGCAGATTCCAAAACTTGCAGAAAAAGAATGTGTAGGATCCAATAATATAATATTTTATAGGGAAAGCTGGTTCAAGGTGGATGAAATTTTGAAGATAAACTGAGTAAGAAAGATAAAAAGGGGAGCTAATGGAGGGGGAGCAGAAAAAGAGCAAAAAGAAATGTGTAGCTGTACAGGGAACTCATCACAAAATTTTGAAGACATAGAAAAATGGAAGAAAGGGAAAAAAATTAAGGACGAATACAAACAAAAGTGGCATGGGCCTCTATGAACTGTGTCAGGAGTCCTAATATATACAATGAATTGAGAATAGTGATGAATGCTCAGAACAACAAAAAGTATTTTATTTTAACTATGTTGGGAACAAGAAGATTATAAAAGAGCTATTTCTTGGAGTAGATGGGAGGGTAATAATACATGTCTGAGAGGTTGAACTAGTCAAGTTTTTGTGTTTCTATTTTCTCTTCCAAGAAGAATGCGCTTAGACTGGTAAGACTAGAACAAACGTGATTAGGAGGGAGTGAAAACCCAAGTTAAGCAAGGAGATGGAAAACATCTAGATATCCACAATGAGCTGAAGTGAATCAGGTTCAGATGAACCACTCAACCATTACATTGTCACGTGAGGGCAAGAGAAAGGTCATTTTCATTACTTTTCTTATGAATAAGTTGCTAGTGTCCTTTCAGCCTTCTAACAAATCCTTTATTTGCTAGTGAAAGCCTTAAAAATTCCAACTTATGAGTCATTTCATTGGTTCAAGACTAGCTTAGGTGATCACCAAAATTATTCTGGAGAAAATGATACTTTCAGTTCCATGTAGTGGTGTGCTAGAAGTACATACATGTGAAAGAGCTGACTATTAAATTTTCAGTGTCATCATTTATACCTCAGAAATCAGCTAATGCTGTATATCATGGCCTGATTTATTTTGTTTGTTGTCTAGACTTAAGAAAGTAATGGAGAAAATCTCAATAATGCTAAACTTAAAAGTATGCACACACATATATTTTCCTAATGAGAGCTAACTATTAAACATTTATCACCTCTAATCTTATCTATCATAACATTTCAGTATAAAATTGTTTATCTGACTTTCTTCTATCCATTTAACATGTCAAGTGTGGTGGGAAGGGTGGGTTCCTTTAAAAGGAGAGAAGTACCCTGTGAATGGAGCCTGATAGGAGGACCATGACAAAGTTTCCTGACTTCCACAATTCCTCCAGGTTAGCCCTACTTGTATGCTAATGCCCTTCTGGCCCAGAAGGGCAGAATCAGGTTGACACTATGAGAGTGTAAAAGAAAGCAGAAAGGTGCTCTGTAACTAGGACCTTTTATTTTTGATAGGACATTACTTTTAAAAATGAACTCTAAGATATGGGAAGATAAATTAAGGATAAAATAGCACATGTTCGTAACAATGCTTTAATTAGTGAAAGGGTTTATTTGCTGCTGGAGAAAATTCCTTTTGTTGTGGCCCTGCTACTGTAAGAAAAGCAGATGGCTGTGTAAATCCCAGAATTCCCAGCAGGAGCTGTGAACAGATGTCTGTAACCAGGAATAGAATAACCCTTTCGGAAAGTCTGCACACTGGGAACTGAGCAGTTTATGAGATGTATAAAAATCTGTTTGCCTCCAGAAGCCTTTGAGTAAACAGTCATTTGTTCCTTTTCTATTGCCCCCCCCACCCCGGTCCAACTTCATTGTCTGCCTTCAAAAAAAAATGAACCCACCTGTGCTTTAGGATAATATCCAGAAGATGAGTGGGATCAAATCTTAGGAGGAAAGGAATATGCTTGGTGATCTTTTTGGCTGTGTGAGTAGGTGTGTGTGTGTGTGTGTGTGTGTGTGTGTGTGTGTGTGTGTGTGTGTGTGTGTGTGTGTGAAGGGGGAGGGGGGAGAGAGAGAGAGAGAGAGAGATGGGAGGGTGGAAGCTTCTTACATCATGATGTAAATACTGCGGATTTGCAGATGACATCAGTTTGAAGTCTAATTCATGTGCATAGGGGTTCTTCCAGGAAGACTGCTCTGTTTACTCTGATATACTCGGAGTCACCATGCTATCTCCCCTAGAAATCGGTTCCGGTTTGGTTAATGCAGCCACAATTCTTTTAGGTATCGTTTTTCATTTGCCCCTTCTCCTTTCCTGTTTTCCAGAACAGTGCATGTCTTGATTCTGATACCCTGGAAGGGAAGAGCCCTGAAGGTTAATGACGCCATTTCTCTTCGAACATTACATCAAACTTAATGCATGAGCATTCTGAGAAAGATCTACAACTGCCACAGGCACCGTTTAGTGCCACGGATCCGTAACAAAAGTTCAGAGCATTGGAAATGAAAGATCAGACATGTGGGATGACGCCCCTAGGAGGCTACTGAGTTCTAAAGCAGCCCAGCTCTAGATCTTGTGCCCTTAAGGAAGCATCTTTGATTTTCTCCTCCAGTTGACTTTCAGCCCTCTTAAATTGGAAGGTTATTAATATTAGTGCTTTATCACAACGAATCTGATGAATAAAGTCACTTTGAACTCTGAGAATTATAGCAGGGATTTCTGCCTTCGGTACATGAAATTGCATTCAACATTAGTTGTAGAAAATAATTTACATTCAATGAGGAGCCATGCCATTGAATTTTCCTAAAATTTTGGGTTTTTTAAACAATGTATTATTCTTCTGTTTAAAAGTGTTCGATGTTTTTATTTGTCAATAGGATAATTCTTAAAGTCCTCTAAGTCCTAAATTCTTTATCATGGTATTCAAGGCCTTTCACAGTCTAGTTCCTTTCTGTTTTTTTTCTTCTTTCTCCTGCCATTGTCAATTACAAATTTTTATTCTTACTAGACTTCGCCTCTTGATGAAGGGGGTGCTATATGCAAAGACATATCCCTTGTTTAGAATACCTTCCCCACTCACTTTTTCTCCCATCTAAATTTTATCCTTCCTTTAAGGTCCGGCTCAAGTCTGATGTTTTCCATGTAGCCTTCCCAGCTGAGTTCTTAGCAGTTGCCCCTTTATCTCCTGTAGCATTGGCTCTTATTTCTTAAATTAAATTTTTTTTTTAATGAACAATAGTCAATTTCCTCTTCTTCTCACCTCCATCCCATCGTAACACATACATGGTTAGGCAAAAGAAATTCCTACATCATCTATTTCTAATGTACATGCATAAATATATATGTGTGTGTCTCATCTTATACCCGAGCAATCACATCTCTGTCGATATTGACTCATGTTATACATTTGATAGAACACATTGCCTTGCACTGTGTCAGTTTTCTCATGTGCATATCTTGTCTCCCCAGTTAGATTGTGACCTCTTTGAGGTCAGATCCCATGTTTTCTACTTCTCCATCTGTTGCAGAACACAGCTGCACATAGTACATAGCTGTACATAGTAGGCATTTTAGAAATACTAGTTAAATGGATGGATGCATTCATCACACGTGTACTCTGTACATTGTTGTATATCTGTATATAATTCATACATATGCACACATCCAATCCATTTGTCATTTAAAAGGGATACAGACAAACTATTTGCTGAAAGTGCAGGTGAAATGAATAGAATATACCCATATAGTATGATTTGATGAGGCACTGAAGCATGTTGACTCTGGCCCAGACATATTCCCTTATCTTGCCTGATATACTTTTTTGTCCATTTTTCTGAAAATTTCAATGTTCTCTGATGGAAACTGGCATGGCCCATATCTACATAGCCAGGGCCTGTGACATTAGAGTTGGAAAAGCAATCAGATGCACCGGAGGGAGTATTCGCCTCTCCATATAAAAATAGGCATCCCCTATGTCATTGCGTGTCCCAGGATACAGGCAATGAAATATATAGGTGTCCCACTCATTAATAAGGAGGTGTGACAAGCCTGCCAGATACAGTGTGTGCCAAGTCTGAGGAAAAACCTAGCATATGACCATTGTTGATCCCTTATTCCTTTGCTAGTCCTGACGTCTACCATACTGGAGGTTCTGAAAACCTCCCTGGTTGCATCTTTGCTTTTTCTTCTTCCATCCCTGGGTATCCCAGTTTAAGTCTTATGTCTTATACCTTCCCTGTGTGAATTAGTAGCAAAAGCCTACTGCTGTCCTGAGCTGTGAAAATCTCTTTGAGTTTCTAAAACACTCTTATGGCCCCAGTAAGAAAAATTACTTTGGAAAACATATGGGTAGGAGGGGAAAGGGTGAGAATGAACACAAACTTTCCCCTCATGAAAACTTTACCAAGGGCCAGTAATACTTCTATGTCTCAAACTTGATAAAATGTAAAGTTTAAACAAAATTTTGATAATTTTACAAAGACCAATTGGTGTATTTCTGTGTGGGAGTTAAATGCTATTTTATTTTTGGCCTAAACTCATTAACAGAGAAGAGAAGCTCGACCATAAGAGAGAAAAGTCCATAAGCTCTCAAAGGAGAGATTCAGGATGCAAACTGATTTAGCTTCACTCTTGGCCAGGTTCATTATCAGCAAGAAAGAGAGAGGTAAAGAAAGCATTTCCAAATTAAAGGTAATATTTTCATGGTGTTTAGAAAAAGAGAAACAAAGGAACAAAATGGGAAATGGTAAGCATGATAATAAACCATTTAGCATACTCCCTGGAATTATTCTCCATAGAAAAAAGGAGGAAAATCTTGCTTATTGGTATAATATTCTTTCCAACTATACTGAAAACTGATCATTTGAATGAATGTGCTTGTTTATTTTATGTACCGACTCTCAAATTCTTGCCTCAACAGTTTCTCATTTCACCCTTTATATAAATGTTACTCATAAATAACCCAGACAGAGGTTATAAATCCACCTCTCTTCCAAGCCTTCTTGTTTATGTTTGCTCTGAGAGCAAAGCAAAGACGTTGGGGGCATCCTTTCCTAGTATTTCATGTAGAGCTGTGCCCTGAGGGTTCTGTTCTTGAGTCTGACCTTCATTCTCTCAGGCTTTTAGACCAGAATGTGATGGAGGAAAGGCAGGTCTTGTGAATATTTACACTTTGATTATCAACCATGAATAAGTACTCCTGAAATTACCATTTTGTTATGGGGAATTTCAACTTATGGACTAGTCTGCCTTATTCTCTTGGCCTGTGTTAGCCTTAAAATACCATCCTGGTATTGTTTGTTTTCTCTTTGAGAGTGTATGGCTGCTCTCCTCTATGGAAAGCTCAGTTCTCCTTTTGACATGCTCATCCTTTTTCTTTCTTCCTCTTTGTGACAGACAGTGGAGACATTAACAGAACACCATCACATATTAATCGATAATCATTCTTCACCTTATGCTGTGATGGACAAACTGAACTATATACCAAATAAAGCCTCAGGAAACTTAAACTCCTTAATAATGAAAATGCCTCAGTTACTCTTCAAATGTCAGGGCTATAGTTGACTGAGCTATTGCCAACCTCCTAAAGACTTCCAAAGAGTTATTTTGGTTCTCCATCACTGAGCCTGAATGGCCAAGATAATCTACTCAAATGTTACTCAGAAGGATGTAACATTTGACTATTACAGGTCAGTCATGACCTTGGTTTCTGGGACATTTAGGGGAAAATATGAACAGCACACAATTAAGTTTATAGGTATGAAATCATGTCTTTGAATAGGTTACAGCTAGTCATCAGGGGACCATTAGAGTCAAACCATGTTACTTGATAAATAAAATAAAATAAAATAAAAGAGATATATTGTAATGATAAGAGGGTGGTGGTAAAGAGAGGCCTTGGTTTTTGTTTTTAAAAAGCTAGGCCCTGGTTTCCATCCTTCTCATCTGCCTTACTCTGATATTCTGTTATTCTTGTTGTATTATTATTCCTTCAAAATCTGGAGACACATTGACTAGCTTTTTTGCAAACTGACTCTTTTCAACTTCAGTTCTTCTAATTATGTCAACTACTAGTTTGTATGTGTTAATATGCACGTTTGAATATTAACACCTGATTTGCTGGATTACTGAACAGATGATCTCAAGCTAGTGTCCATTTTTTCCATATTATGGGGAGTCTGAGATAAACTCAGCCAGAGAAGGTCACACTTTGACCTCCACTAATTTTGCCTTTGCCCAATATCTATGTTCCTCATGATGAGTCAAGAAAAGTAAACTTCTGTCCATGAGTTTTAAGGATGGCTGTGACAAGCTAATATGACGGTAATACAAGCTAAAGGTGTTAATTGGGACTTAGGTTCTAATTAAAATTTGGATATTAAACCACAGGAAAATCTATACCGTATGTTAATTATTTTTTTTCACACTTGCATGCTATATTCATGTTTGAAAACTGCTGGGGAAAAAGTACATTCAATAAATGCCTTTTTTGTTTCATCTGATTTCAACAAATGGTTATGAAGTGTTTGCCATGTGCGCAGCTCCATGCCAGATGGAGGGGATGTGAAGACAGAGATGATCTAGACTCTGCTTTCTAGGAGTCTGCACTCTAAAATAGGCAAAACAGTTTATTTATTAAATACCTACTGTGTGCTAGGTACTGGGATGCAAAGAGAAACATAAAACTAACCCTGTCCTAAAGGAGTTAACACAGTACGTACATAGGTAAGTAACCATAAAACATGTACGTGGTTACAGAAATAATCTCAGGAGAGAAAGAGGACTAACAACTGGGTAGGTAAATCAGGAAAAGTCTTATGTAGATTGAAACGACACTTAAGTGATGCTGTGGATGAAGTTACAGAGACTACAGGTAGAGGTAGAGGTGACAGATGTATTCCTAATGTTCAGCATGTAGTAGACACTTTAAAAATGTTTGCTGCATTCATAAATACTTGTCAGATTGGATTTAATTGTATTGGCATTTGCTTCATAAGGACAGACGCAGGATTACCTGTACTTGGACAGATAACATGGATAGCACCTATGGGCAGCTAAAATAAACAATTTTATAAATCCATTTTTACGAAGACAATTTGCAAGTAACAAGGCAGCTAGGGTTTCTAACAATGATATAGTAAATCTGATTCTTCAGCACAAAATATTCATAACAGAACATAAAATAGAGAATTCTGATTATACAAAAATGTTTTTGTACAAACAAATTTAAATGCACTAAGATTAGAAGGCAAACTTTAACTGTGGAGAAAAAATCATTGCTGCAAATTTCTTTGATAAAGTCTAATTTCCAAGGTATGTAAGGAATTGATTCAAATTTATTACAATGGGAGCCATATCTCAATTGATAAATGGTCAAAGAATATGAATAGGCAGTTTAAGGATAGAAATTCAAGCTAATTATAGTCATATGAAAAAAATGCTCCAAATCACTAATAGAGAAATACGAAGTAGAGCAGCTTTGATGTTGTATCTCACGTCCATCGCATTGGCAAAGTTGATGAGAAAAGAAAATAAGAAATGTTGGAGGATCTGTGGGAAAGCAGATACACTGTTCACTTTTGGTGGGGCAACGCACTGGGAAAGTCCTGTTTCAGAAGTTGGGATTTGAACTGAATCTTGGAAACAGGGAAGCCAGAAGGCTGAGGTGAGAAAGGGAAGAATTCCATGTGTGGAGGATAGCCAATGGAAATGCACAGAGTTGGGAGAAGGGCTATCAAATTTGAGGAACACCAAGAAAGCCAATGTGGCTAGATCATAGAGGAAGGTGATAAAATATAATACAATTGGAGAGTTAGGAAGGGACCAGATTATGAAGGGCTTTAAAAGCCAAACAGAGGATTTTATATTTGATGCTCAAGGTAATCCTGCTTTCTGATGGGTATAAACCTGTGCACTATGTATCTGTTTAATGCATGGTTGCTCAAGCTCTCACTCTTGCTCCATCTCTGTGTCTTTTCTCTGTCTCTTCTTTACAATTTGCTAAAACAACATCACTCCGGGCAGCTAGGTGGTGCAGTGGATAGAGCACCGGCCCTAAAGCTAGGAGGACCTGAGTTCAAATCTGGCCTCAGACCAAACACTTGACACTTACTAGCTGTGTGACCCTGGGCAAGTCACTTAAGCCCAACTGCCTAAAAAAAAAAGTTTGATAAAACAACATCACTCAGCTAATCTAATGGTCATTGACTCTTGTTCCCTGCTTCTGCCTTTTGGGTTCCCTGCCAGGGTTTTCAGAAACCTTCTGCTAGGGTGCAATTAGGAGAAATCACTTTCATGATTAGGGCAGCCTGAACACTCTTTACTCAAAGCCGGAGGGTGAGCTACCATACTCATCTAACTAAAATCAGACAGAATTTGGGAGAGAAATTCACAAGACCCACTCTAACTTGTCATACAGATGAATCTGAGGCAGAAAAGAAACTAAACAAAGGAGGCAACGCAAGGGCATAGCCCAACTGTACCATATTCCTGTCTTTATTATGCACGTTAGTCAAGAGCAAAATCAATGCTACTGAATTTGGCTGCCAGCAGCAGCACATCTGAAATAAAACATACAGATGAGTGTTGCCTTCAAAATAGACACTGAAAATCTGTACACTTACAATAAGGCTACTGAAGGCCAAAAAAAATCCAGAATGCCTCTTTGGTAATGGTCTTCAGGACCTATAGCACAGTACTAAGATAAGGTCTATCTTTTGGGGTTTTTTTTGAGGGAGTGGGGTTGGAATTTAACATTTAAACATAGCCCAAAGTCATTTGGAACTGAGCCTAGCAAATAAGGTGGGTCATAATGCTAGGGAATGTTATTTGGAGTAAAAAACCCAAGATGTAATTATAAAGAGATGAAACTTTTTTGTTTTTGTGATTCATAGTCTGACTCAAAAGTAGGAGTTATTAACCATTTTGTATGTCACAAACTCCTTTGGCAATCTGATACAACAGACTGCTCTCAGAGTAATATTTTAAAATTCATAACATAATATACATAGGATTTCAAAGGAAACCAATGATATTTATTTAGACCATTCTAATCTTCAAGGAGTTTGTTACCTGGCACCTCTTGTGCCAAGTTATTAATTTTTTTAAAATTCATTTTTCCATAGCTCTCATTTCTTTTTTAATTTTTGCTCTCATTTCTTTTATAAATTAAAAAAAATCTTTAAAAAAAACTCTTGCTTCATCTCTTCCAGGAATTCTAATTGAATCTGCCCCAAAAGTGCTTTTCATTGAGGCTTTGCTTGGAAATATTTTGGTGTCCATCTCTGTTTCTGGGTTTTTGTCTTGAGCATCCCTGTTTCCATAATAGCTTTTTTATGGTGGGATTCTTTTTTTCCCCACTCATTCTTCCAGTCTACTTCTGACTTTGGAGTTTATGTTAAGGCTGGGCTCTGTATACTGGAGGAAAGGTTTTGTTGCTGCTTTCTTGGTATATTAAATGTTGTGTTATTCCAGGGTCTCAGGGACAGCTCAGGCTAGGAACCTGTAAACTTTCAGTGCTTCCAAAGTGCTTTGATCCAAGGCAGAGTTTTATTGCTGATTTCCTGAACTTTGTAAGTTTCTGACCTGGGTTTGGGTCTGAACAACAGTAGACTGCTGTTGGACCCAGACCCTATCACCTTCTTACTTGGTAGCATCCGCTAGAGATTGTCTTCCACTATCATGGCCCCAGGATTGCCTACACATCTTGATGAATAATCAGAGGAAGATTTCAGTGGAGTACCCAATGAGTAATGCAACTTTTTTCAGCTCATATTGAATAAGATTAGTGTTCCACTAGATTTCAGATATCTGTTAATTGTAGAAGCCACACTGTGCTAAACTTTGATGCAAATTGCTCTTATTAGCTGTAGGGGAAATAAAACAAATATGTACTATGTGTCATGCACTATACTAGGATCTGGGGATACAAACACAAAGTACAAAAAAAAACTACTCTGGAAGAATTTACAATCTAGAGGAGATATTGGCATAGATCATTCTCAGAGGATTAATTGTAAGTTTCGTCAATACATGAATTTTATCTCCAAGTCTGGGCAGATCTTGTACCCTTTGTGAAATGGCAAGATATGTTGTTCTCTCAAGTTAATTTAGGAAAAAATGTCAAGAAAAACAGTGCAATTTTCTTGTTCTACTTGTGGATTTAACAGAAGCAATTGTTTTGATCAAGATGAGTTGTTGGTAATCCTACTAAAATTGATAGCTTGTAGAAGTCATCCCTTGTAAAAGGATGATGGCAAGAGTTGTAGACATAGGAGACACGGTGACAGTCAATGACTCAGATGACACCATGACTCATAGCAACCAATGGGAGCCTGTGCATTATTTGTGTCTGTTCTTCAGCAATGCCATCTATCTTCTTCAAGAGCTGTGATTCAAGATTGTGAATCACACTGAGCTTTTTAGGGCAGAAAGGAAGGAGCTCCATTCACAATGCTTTGATAAGAAAAGCAAAGTGCTGATGACAACTGTTCAAGATCATCTGATGATTTTTGCTCCTGTGGCTCATGATTAGAACAGAGAGCAAAATGTGAGCTCACATTGTAGAATCTGCTCTTCGCTCTGCTCTACAATCAGTGCCCCAGAACCACAGAGCCATAGGATGCAGTGAAAGAGCCTTTGAAAGTTGGAGTCATAGTTAGAATTGGAAAGGACCAGCTGACAGAGGGATTAGGTAAAGAGTGGTAAGGAGTGGTGAGGTTAGAAGCACAATGTTCTCCATCTTCATTGAGGTCACAATAAGATAAAAGGCTTCAAACTGGCAGAAGGATTTAGGTTAGCTTGATGCCTTTAAATCCAACTTTCTATTATACCATTACTCTTTTGATGGCTTTTGGCATGTAAAAAGTGCAGCAACTATGAAAATAAAAAGTAAACATTTTCCATTTAAGTAGCTCCTGTACTTTGCATAACTCAGGCACCCCTTGTGATGGGTGGAAGGGGTAGTGGGAAGGGAAGATGGATTTTAAATTGTAGATGAGAATACAGTGTTGGACAGTAGAAAACACTCTGGATGAGAGACAGAGGATTTGGGTTAAAATCCTAGCTCTTTCAACCATGTGACCTTAGATGAAGTATATCTCACTGAATTTCATTTCTTTCAGCTATAAAATGAGAAAGTTGGATCTCTTTGAGGTATTCTTCAGCCAGAAATAATGCCAGGCTCTGAGTCAAGAGGGATTAGGTTCGAAAGTTCTCTCCAACAGAGATTATTCACTTAACTTTTCGGAACATTTTCTTATCTGTAAAATGCATATAATCCAATCCAACACATCCATTAAAATTTGTCTATTATGTGCCAGGCACTGTGCTAAGTGCTAGGGTTACAATTAATAAAAAATTAATAAATAAATTAATAAAGTCCCTGCCCTTAAGGAGCTTATAATCTAATTGTGGTGGTGGGGAGACAATATTTAAAAAGAGATAGGAAAGTAGGTTGGAGACTGATACCAGGGGTTACCTGACCTAGGGACATCTTAATCCATGATGTTCAGACCAGGTAGAGCAGCAGATGCACACTGGAGTGAGATGAGTCCAATTTCTACCCTCTAGAGGATGGCATTGGGAGGAATTTGGTGCTCTATCCTCTAGCCCTGCAATTAGAGGGTAGAAGAGTTTGGGGAGGTGGAGTCAAGGCTTGAGTTAGCAACATGGTGATGAGATTAAAAGTGATTATTCCTGTAGTACCTTACCTATTTCACAAGACGAAAGTGATATTCCACAACACAATCATGGATGTGTTGTGTATTGAAAAGTTAACAATGAGACATACATATCAGTCTATGATCTTTGTGACCCCATTTAGGGTTTTCTTGGTAAAGGTACTGGGGTGGTTTGTCATTTCCTTTTCCAGCTCATTTTGCAGATGAAGAAACTGAGGCAAGCACGATTAAGTATGTTACCCAGGGTTATATAGCTACTAAGTGTCTGAAGCCAGATTTGAACTCAGGAAGATGAGTCTTTTTGACTTCAGAGCAACACTCTCTCCGTTGGGCCACCTAGCTACAACTAAACAGCAATAACACCATGATCTTAGCAGGATTGTCTTTACAATTACAAGCATGGGGTACTTGGTCCAGGGGGGATGATGTTCTCTACAATCCAAAAACAAGCAGAGCTACTGATAGAAAATGGAATTGGTTAGGAAGGTCGGTTCCTAGCCTTTTATATAGGGGAGAGTTTAGTGATCCAACCTTCTAATCAGAATGAAGAGGAAGCTGAAGAGGTTAGCAAGGTGTTGAGTATTCAAAATTGAGACCATCAGCCTGAAGATGAGATTTCAAGTGATTAGCTTAATCTAGGTAGGGCACGATATTCCTGGGGCCCAAATAAAGCAGAGCTCCTGCAGAAAATGGACACTCCCTACTAAGTGAGATTTGAAGTTTGTTTTTTAACCTGGTTTCTTTGCCAGGGTGACATCAACCCTTATGAATGATCATGGGAGATGACAAGGGAGTGTACTATAATGTCAAGAACACCAAACTGAATTAGGAGGTACAAATTCTGCTCCTGGCTCTGCTGCTTGATAACAGAATGATCTTGGTTAAGTCATCCCCTCTCCATGCCCTCATCTATTTAATGACTGGCCTGGTTTACACGTCCTCTTGGTCCTTTCCTTCTCTACCATTCTATGATTCCACAAAACTTCCTGGCTTCCTTCAAGTCCCGGCTAAAGTCCCACCTTTTGCAAGAAGCCTCTTCCAATTCCCCTAGCCTTTTCTCTTATGTCGAACCTATTCTGTTTATGTCCCATTTGTACATGATTGTTTCTATATTTTCATCCCCATCAGACTGTGAGCTCCTTGAGAAGAGGCACTGATTTGCCTTTCTTTATCTCCCAAGTGCTTAACACAGTGCCTGGCACATAGTAGACACTTATTAAATGACTGACTCTAAATAATGGTATGCATATGAAGACAATCAATTGTATGTATGAAGACCATTAAAATCACTTTGATTAAAAAAGAAAATGTAAGAAAATGTTATATGTCTCAGTCTTTTGGTTAAAGCTAAGTTAGCTAATCAGCAGATGGGTAAATGTTGCCTAGAATAAAAGAAGTAGTGGATATAATTTGTGCTCAGTCAGCATATTTCTGCAGAATGGATGCCACGCACCCTATCATGCTCGACTTTGCAACCCATGGACCGAGAACAGTTAACAAATATCCCCTTCACAGCATCTTTTGGGTACGAGGCAATTTATATAGTTTTCTTATGAAGGGTATAGATTATGAAGATTGATAGAAGTAAGCATGAGGAGTGGAATTGTCCTCCATGTTGTAAACCCTCTACAAGTCTGCTTCTATGATTATGCAAATAACGCTAAACACTCTGGACTGCAGCGGCAATGGATTTCTGTCCCAGACATCCAAGCTCATTAAGCAGAATAGTTTTTACAAACCACAAAACTAGCCTGCAGCTAATCTTTGAAACCTGGTTCCCTTCCATTCAGCTTCCCCCCTCCCTCCACTTCACAACTATAAGCTTTCTCTTCATATGGAGAGATGATTATGAAACGTTTGCATATCAACTGAGAGAGTAATTGATCAAATGAGTTGTTGGTGACCCGCCCTCATTGCTGCTTACAGATTCCTTCTCCTCCCAGGTCCTTAACCATTCAACCTCCAGTTATGCCCTAGAGTTGACTTGCATCAACAGGAAGCCTACAAGTGGCTTCCTGGCTGTGGCAGTTTGCCCCCGTGATGAAATTTCCTTGCTAATGGGGTCTAATCTCTGCTGCATAAATGCTTTCTCTGGATTCTTGACTTTTGGTTTTGGCCTTCTTATATATATAGTACTAATTCCTCACTGTGCCAACTCATTTTTCTAGACTCCTGACCCTATTCTTTGTGCTCTTCTTTAATTCCTAAGGGTTTCTTGTTCCTGAATTTCTGCAGGGCCTCTTTTTGCTTTTTAGGAACTTTGCAATTAACCAACGAGCATTTATTAAACATCTGCTGTGAGTCAGGTACTGCACTAGCCTCCGGTAATACACATAGAAAAAATGAGACAGAAATGGCCATAGGGAGCCCACATTTTACTGGGCATATAAAACATGTTCAAATAGGCAGATAGAATGAATACAAAATAAATTCAAAGTGATGAGCTCAATCTAGAAGGGAGCTAGGGTCCCAAGAAATGGAAGTAAAGAGGGAAAGTATTCCAGCCAAGGGAGATAGCTGTACAAAGAAATAGAGGCAGGAGAGGAAATGCCATATATGAGGAAGAACACAAAAACCCAGTTTCTCTAGAGCAAGAGGAGAGTAAAGAACAATAGCATCTACAATTGCAACAGTAATCATAATTGCGCAATTATAGCAGTAATCAGATCAAAAAGAATGGCTGGAGCTACATTGCGAAAAGCTCCAAATGGTGAGCACAGGAGTTTATGTGTAGCATGTAGTGCCCCCGGAATGGCTGCCTCAGGTTTAAAGTACTCAAGAAATCTATTTCCACTCAAGACGATATAGCTCACAAACCTTTTGCTGATGTGTTTGCTTTTCCTTTAGTCGAAGGACATGATCAGTTGAAGGAAAGGCATTGAATGAAATAGCTTAAGATTTGCAGCAGAACATTCTCCCTATAGCACATTGTCCTACAAATATAGACAGTAATCAAGAGGACGAATATAGGATCCTATGTGCAAGGCTCACAATGTAGGGAATACCTGCATAAAGGCTGGAGGAGACCTGATGCTTTCTGGTGGCTCCTCTCTACAGGCTGGTCATGGTGTCTCTTCAGGACATGTTGCTTTGTTGGGCTTCCCATGTAGTCTCTGCTAGAGTGTTGCCCTACTGTTTCTTGATGAACTTGCCATATAAATTTCAGCTGACGTCTCTACTGAGCATGTTGCTCAGCCGGGCTCATCTCTTTAGTGTCAATCAAGCAATTGTTAACTTCAGTCTGCTGAGTTGTAGCGGTTAGAATTTCTCCCTATAAAGGTCAGTTGTGGCTGTTCAGTCATTTCATTAGCGTCTGACTCTCGTGATCCCACTTGGGATTTTCTTGGCAAACATATTGGAGTGGTTTGCCACTTCCTTCTCCAGCTCATTTTACAGATGAGGAAACTGAGGCAAACAAAGTAAATGACTTACCCAGGGTTAAACAGCTAGTAAGTATCAGAGGCCACATTTGAACTCCTGTCTTCCTAACTTTAGTCCCAGCACTGTTCTCTACTAGCTCCCATAAAGGGCAAGCTGACAGCTATTTTAGTCATAGCTGAAGACAGATAGAATGCTGCCAGTATAAGATTGGTCGTTCCCGCTTGACCCTCTAGGTCTGAGCCAGAGATTGAAATCTTCTGTTGCACGAAACTATCTAATCAGATTACAAAAGTTACTCTTAAATCCTTTCTGGTTTTAGTTGCAAATGAATTTGAGCCAGATAAGGAATCAAAGTCTGTGTTCACTGGCTGACCTCATATCCATGTCTTTATTATGCATATCTGTCGGCAGCATTAGTTGGTGCTGTGTTATAGCTAGTGTAAAACCTTAGTCTCTCTCCTCTCTGGATACTTTATCCCGCAGCAACAGGGAGGGAGCCACTGAAACTTCTTACACAGGAAAATAACACGGTCAAACCTGTACCTTACACATATCAATTTGGTTGCTCAATAGAGGATGACTTGGAGACGGGGAAAGACTTACTGAAAAGAGACCAGTTAGGAAACAATTGCCATAGTTGAGATGAGAGGTGATGAGGGCCTGAACTGTGTGGTAGCTGTGGGAGTGGAGAGGAGGAGATATATGCAAGAGGTTTTTCAAAAGGGCTATTTGGCAAGACTTGGCAATTGATTGGATGGTGGAAGGGTGAGTGAGATGGAAACATTGGGGAGATTCTGGCACACTTTGCTGACTGCCTGGTTTGACTGCTACCTTGCTTTAAATTCTGACTCCAGATTTCACTCAGTGTATGTGATGTAGTCGTCAGAGCTATAGTTGGGGTCTGGGTTCAAGTTCTGGCTTTGACACACTGCTTGTGTGACCTATGATAAGTTATTGAGGCTTCCTGAGCCTCAGTTTACACATTTGTAAAATGAGACGGTGAGACTGGATAGATCTTAAATTCACTTCCAACTCTAAATCTGCAGTTCTATGATTTCTGGCTGCTTCACATAGTTTCAATCCACCAATTCTGTTGATTTCCAAGATAAGACCATTCCCTGATTTTAGGGTGCTTGCTTGGTTTGGGGCTCCTGGGTCTACGCTGTCTACTAGTTCTTTGTTTCCTATTAGGTCTGCCCCATTCCTGTGTAAGATTCACTTTTCATTCCAAGCCTTTACTTGGCTTTCCTGTTCCTTGTTTTAATTTCAATTTCAAACAAACATTACTTAGTGTCTACAATGCACTTTGCTAGACATGGGGGAATATAGAATATTAAATTAGATATTATCTGACTGCATCTTGCCCTTTTTACCTATCACCTACCCCACTCCTGGACCTAATAGCTATTCAAAAAAATATTTGGAGCACCAAACACTCAACTTCTATGATGAGTAGATTTTATGAACATAGATCTGGGGTAAACAGGGCCTTAAGAATCATCTAGTCCAGCAGTTTTCAAAGTGAAATCCACTTACTCTTTTGGGTCCATAAGACCCTTTTAAGACATCTATAAGGTCGAAATTATTTTTGTTATATTAGGTGTTATTTGCCTTTTTCCCTCTTGCAAGTACACAATGGAGTCTTCCAGAGATTATATAACCTGTGAATTAAAGATTTAACTGCAAACATGAAGACCAAGTTAAAAACTCATCTGCAAAATTGCATTTTTGCCTTACATATGGATAAATCTACAAATGTGGCTGGACTTGCTATTTTCTTATATTCATGTGGTTATCTGCATCAACTAATCATAAAAGACTATCTTCTTTTACGTGAATGCTTGACAAAAACATAAGTGCCACTGAAATAATCAAAGCATTAGAATAATTTTTGAATCCCGTGGTTTATCTTGAGACAACTGTGTTTTCATTTGTCCTGACGGTACAAAAACAAAGCTGGGTACAACTGCTGGTACGTTAGCATGAATCAAGAAAGTGGCATCAAGCTGTATTAGTAGTCAGCGAATCCCTCACTGCCCCACAGTGAAATACCAGCTCACTTAAGAATGTGCTTGATGAAGCCGTAAAAAATGATTATCATTATCAAATCTTGACCCTTGAGTACACATCTTCTTAATATTTATTCTGTTTGATGAAATGGGAAGTACTCATAAAGCCCTTCTATTGCATACTGAGATACGATGGCTGTCTCTGAAATATATTAAAATTTGGAAGATCAGCATATCTCATTGAACCTATGTTTTCCAATTGGCCAACAGATTATGTTATAAGAAAAAAAAAACCTACACATGGTAAAAGATCCATTAAAGTGAAAGATAGGTCAATGGATTTTAATATAACAGAATATGAAAAGTTTATTGACATAGGTTTCCATTCCACTTTGCAACTAAACTACTTATTCATTTTAGTGTAATATCAAAGAAGAATATCCACAATTATCTGAAAAAGCTATTAAAATACTCCCCCTTTTTTCAACTACATTGTAAGGACAGATTTTCTTCACATACTTCAACTAAAACAACATACCACAACAGATTGAATATGGGAGTTATGAAAATCCAGCTGTTTTTTACTAAGCCAGACATTAAGACATTAGCAAAAATGTAAAACAATGTTATGTTTCTCATAAATTTTTGTTGTTTTGGAAAACATAGTTTTTTTCTCATTAAATGTTACATCAACATGCTATGGATTTATTATTATTATTATTTTAAATGAATTAATAGTTTTAAATATACGTTTTAGCTTCTAGAACAGTAGATATCTATAGATATAACCCACAAAACAAAAGCTCTTTGGGGTCCTCAATTTTTAAGAATATGAGGGAGTCCTCACACCTTAAAGTTTGAGAAGACCCCAGGCCTTGTTCAATGTCACATAAACAGTAGGTCAAATTCAAGGCCTCTGACTAAGTTTAGGGAGCTTTCCACTCCCTTGTACTGCATGAGTTCTTACCTACAAGAGTGCTTAGCAGTGAATAATTGAGGCATATTCCATACCAATGGCTGCTGGAACCTAAATATATTAGATCAGGGGTAGGGAACCTGTGGCCTTGAGGTCTGGGTAGGTCCTCAAGTGAAGCCTTGTGATTGAATCCAAACTTTGCAGAACAAATCCCCTAATGAAAGGATTTGTTCAGTAAAATTTGGACTCAGTCAAAAGGCTGCACCCAGGGATCTAGAAGGCCACATGTGGCCTTGAGGCTGCAAGCTCCCCACCTATGCATTAGACTGAATCATCCGATCTTCTGTGCATTTATTGGTTTTACTAAGTCTAAAAGCCTTATTAACCTCATATGGGTACAAAGAAAGACATTTTGTAACAAATTAAAGGAAAGGAGAATACTTGTGTGAATTTGAGACATATATTCCCCCCTTGTTCCATGTTCACTTTGAGCCATAAGTTCAATGCATGGGCAAACTCTCTCAAATGTGACTTTTGACACTGTTTATTTGTCAAAATATGTTATTGGGGTATCCAAATTTTTATATTGCACTAAATTGCCAACGAATTATCCATGTATGTAATGGAGATTCTAACAGTATAACCAGCTTTCCTCATTCAATTTATGTCTATTAATCAAAGGGCTTGGGTTCGAATCTTACCTCTATCATTTGCTATTTGTGTGACCTTCGGCATGTCATTTAAGGTCTCTGTTCCTCAGTTTCTTCACGTGTAAAATAAAGGAGTGGGCTTAAATGACCTCTAATTTTTTTTTTCCAGCTCTAAATCTATAGTCCTAAGTATTAAGCTCTTATTAAGTGTGAAGAAGACTGAAGACATCACAGAATGATATCTTGACTTGCCCATAAATTGGATTTAAATGAGGCAAGAGTTATGCAAAGTCATCAGCCTCACTCTCTGTTCCAGACTCACTGAAGTCCAGTGGCAAGTGAAAAATCAGGACAGCTGACGATCACCTGGGATACAGCGGATGACCTCGGCATCTTTGATGTCAGACCAAACTTTAAGTGGTCCATAATGCCTTTGTGGCTGCTGGAACAAATTGTTCTCACCATCCATTCTCCATTGGGCCAGTTACTGAGTGATGGAGAAAGCTCCACTATGGGGATGAGATTGATTTTCTCCTACAGTAATCTCTTTGTTTTCAGAGAAATAATTATTCAGTGAATGACTTAATGGCAGGAGGGAGAACTTAAAGCCTTCTTATTGCTGGATACACATCTCATACATGTACATATCAGAAATTCGAAACAAAAGGATCAAGGTGGAAGGCAGTGATACCACTTGGCTTTTTAGTTGCTGCTGTTCTTCCTGTAATCTGCTCTTTTTTCATTTGCGTGGGAGACTCAAAGAATCTTGGGAGGGTGAAAAAAACAGTGTACCTATGGCTCAGACAATCTTTTGTTTGGTGGTAGGAAGTCCTGTTCTCGATTAGCAATAAATAAACAGGAAACTATAAGGTCTTTCTAACCATAAATGAGCTAAAATCTTGGAATGAGGACATAGACCTTGCAAACAAGAACAAACAGGTTCAAAGACAGGAAGCCCAAGGGCTGTAATGAACTGGCTGACTGTAATAATTACAAAAGATTTTGGCCCCTGGAGGCTAACTGTAAGTGCTGATGTACTTTTCTTACTGTATTGGGGGAGGGGGAGAAGAGAGAGACAGAAAAAGACAGAGAGAGAGAGAGAGAGAGAGAGAGAGAGAGGAGAGAGAGAGAGAGAGAGAGAGAGAGAGAGGGAGAGAGAGAGGGAGAGGAGAGAGAGAGGGAGAGAAGAGAGAGAGAGAGAGAGAGAGAGAGAGAGAGGAGAGAGAGAGAGAGAGAGAGAGAGAGAGAGAGAGAGAGAGAGAGAGAGGGAGAGAGAGAGAGAGAGAGAGACAGAGAGAGAGAGAGGAGAGACAGAGAGAGAGAGAGAGAAGGAGAGAGAGAGAGAGAGAGAGGGGAGAGAGAAGAGAGAGAGAGAGAGAGAGAGAGAGAGAGAGAGAGAGAGAGAGAGAGAGGGAGAGACAGAGAGAGAGAGAGAGAGAGAGAGAGAGAGAGAGAGAGGAGAGAGAGAGAGAGAGAGAGAGAGAGAGAGAGAGAGAGAGAGAGAGAGAGACAGAGAGAGAGAGGAGAGAGAAGAGAGAGAGAGAGAGAGAGAGAGAGAGAGAGAGAGAGAGACAGTGAGTGAGAGACAGTGAGTGAGAGTGAGAGTTGCTGAGGTTTTTGCCCTAGTCTGATTACTGGATGTGTGAAGGTCAAGTAAACAAGCATCTATTAAGTACCTACCATGTGCCAAGCACTACACTAAGTACTTGGTTTACCTCTGAGGTAAGAGCAAGATATATAGTGTATTTAAATCTTTTGGTAGATAATCATATGGTTCTCTATTTTATTTATTTTTTTTCAAATGGTTCACTATTAAGAGAGTAGGTGTGATAATGTAATAGGAGTCTCTACCTCTGTGAAGAAGTATGCTGGCCAAAGGAGAGGGCAATGCTATATATTACGCCAATATAGGGTGTCAGTTTACTAACTGTTGGTGCTTTCTCGGTTCAACAGTGTGCTCTTATAGACTTGAACTTTTCAAAGTTAATGGGTTTAGATGAAGGTGATTATCAGTACCCTTGGTGTGTGGGAAGGTTAAAGAGTTTTGGAATATAAACTTAGTAACAATTCTCATTGTGTGAAACAGTTCCAAGTAAGTCAGCCAAGGAGATCATGATTAGTCTATAATGTCTACTAACTTTTTTTTTTTGCTCTTTATTGAAACATGTAATAAAAGCATATTTGACCTAAAGTGATAAGTGCTTTTTTAGTTGTTGTTGTTGTTGTTGTTGTATTTTTAAGCTCTCCACCATACTTTCTAAAATTTTGGAGACTGCTTGTGGGTCAGGAGCGGTGGCACACTCCTGCTGATGCTTGCAGATCTCTTGAGATTAGGAATTCTGAATTGAAATAGGGATAAAGCCAAATGGGTAACAGCATTAAGTCTAGCACTAATATGGTGAGCTCTTTGGAGTGGGGGAACCAGGCTACCTGGTGAGGGGGAAAATGACCTACATCAGGAATGGAGAGGTCAATGCAGCAGAATAGGGAGAAGGCCTAAAAGTGGGAGTTGCACTTCCAGCTTGAGCAAGATGGAGAACCTCAGCCCTAAAAAAAATAGAAAGCAAACAAGTAAATAATTTGTAAAATAAACAGATTGGATGAGGTGGTGGAAATTGTTTGATTTCTGGGGGGCCAGAACTGCAACATGCTACATGCGTTATCACTCAGTGATCAGGTCTTTGATAATGGAAATCCATAAAATAAAGAAAAAATGCAAAATGGCCTTCAGTCCTATGTAGTACCCTTCTATAATGCTAATGGCAGGGTGGTAGAAAATGGGACAGAACATGTGAAGTTGGTTCTTACACCATTTAGAATTATTAGCTTAGATATTTGCATTCTAAATGTGCAATATATTTATCCAATGACCAATGGTGGATTTTCTATTAAAAGAACTGAACCTTATCAATCTTATGATTTTCATCATAAATGAAAGAAGAAGATAAAAGTAAGTTGCAACTAAATGGAGGGAAGATCACAGATTTTTCTTGGAGAGACAAAGGACTTGTTAAAATTGATTTTTATCTTGTGTCCAAAGGCAACTAGAAATACCATTTCATAATGCATTTGGTCATCTCCTATTCTAGTGCTCAAGCAGTATACTTACAAAAAAAACAACTGTGAAGAAAAATGTTGTTTATACTGCAAAATCTACTGTAGAGTATGCGAAGGCAAAGAAATTCTATGAAAAATTTGATAGGCATTTAAAATTACATCAACATACAGTAGAACATTTCAATGATTTCAATATAAAAGTGAGGATAGTAAGTAAAAATATTGGGAGCCATTGTTCAAGAGTAAGAAGCAAGGGAAGCCAAAGATTGTAAATTATATAGAGGTTTCTTGTCTGTATATTACATATACTTTCTTCAAGAAAAAAAGTTGAATGACTCTGGTTACAGAAAGTACTAATTAACATTTATAATTGGAATTCATCATATTCTGACAGCAAGCAAATGGTCACTAATGTAGGAGTCATTTCTGAATCAACTTTCTGCACAGACAATTGACTTGTTTGAGAAAATATAAAAACCAATATGAATTTAGAAAGAATAAATATTAGTTGATATGGTGTGCAACTGAAGAAAACTCCAACATGACATTGAAATAAGCCATTTACTTCCCCACAATTCAGATAAGAGAACAGATATTGCCACAGACGATCACCATTTCTCAAGGAAATTTAAGACATCAATTACCGCAATGAGCTAATAATAGGCTAGGCACCACTTCAGCCAGCAAACATGATCTTAAGAGCTAAGCAGAAAGATAGGGAAGTCAAGGACAGATCTGACTGACAAAATCCTACAGAGGAAGGTGATAGATTTTGAGCAGTATTACCTAAAATGGTGAGAAACCCTGAAGAGAAAAAAGCAAAGTTGAAGAATTCTTGGCAACAGATTTAATTAAGCCAGGTCATCGGATGAAGTAGAAATGACAACAAATGGATGAAAAATGGAAAAACTCTCAAGAACTCTATAGCAAATATTCTCTATCAGAAAAAGTAACAGTATCACACATAGACTCTATGATCAACCTCTGACATGTATGTCAGAACCGATACAAAAACAAAGAATGGAAGAGCATCTGGGTTACACAGAATATACACAGATGAGGCCCATGTAGGAGATGACACAGTGGTGAGGGTGCCGAGGTATTTATTTCTGAGATATCTGAAAGAGAAGATACTAAAACTCTTGGTTAAAAAAAATCACAGATATTATTACCTAACTCAAGAGCATATCTAAAACTACTAACCCATGTGCCTACATTCCCATCTCTGTAAAACCTTTATGAGAATAATATATATATAGGTATCAAGGGCATCCTTGATGAAAGTGTGATAAAGGGATGGGCAGGAAGGCTATCATTTAGCAAATCATAGTTTACAGTCACACAGTTGCCTGAAAAGTGCAGAGAATATAGCATCTTACTATGCCTATTTTTTCATGATTAAAAAAAGAAAATGATTTGGTAAAGGGCAATATTGCATTAAAAGCTCCTTTTCAATGTGGAGTTACCTACACTTGTTTTAAAATCATGTAAAAGTCCTCAAAATATTTAACAAGAGTGTTAAACTTTCTAGTCAAGTGTCTGATTATTTATATCAAGTGTGATGTTAATTGGGGGAAGGAAAAAAACAAACCAGGCAGCTAAAAGTGCCACTGCTGTGGAGGAAGTCCAGTACAGAAATCAAATGGAATAGGAATTTTTAATACATTTTGAGGTCTTTCAGACATTTCTATTTACAAATAAAGTCATGCTGATTGCATCGAGTCCCAGAACAATGCAGAGCCTTCTAAGTGAGATCTATAATTACTCGAAAGAGTTCAGTCTACTATCCATGTATGAAAAATGGAGTAGAAATAGGATGCCTCTTATTCAGGGTTTGATATGCAGTTGGAAAGATATTTGATAAAACTTGTCTACCAGTGCATATTATTTTGGAAAAATACCATACCTGGATAATAAAAGGGGTCCAGAATTGAGAAGAAAGAAGAGAGCGTGTTGAAATAACTTTGAGAAAATGTGCAGTACTTCTAATGATCTTAATGTCTCTTTGAAACAATGACAATCTTTTCAAAAAAAAGTATGCCTCCTGCTTTTTTTAATTAAAAAAATTATATTTTAAAAAATCTCTGTTTCAATATCATCTTCATTTCTGAATATTGTTCCTCTCCCCTACCCAATGAGCCATCTTTTGTAACAAAGATTAAAAAGGAAAGGAAAAAAAAATAAAAACAGCACAAGAAAACAGTTAATATACTTGATGTCTGACAGTGTGTATAGCATTCTATGCTATAGTCACCCACTGCTGCAGGGAAGGCAGGGAGATGGATTTTATCAAGCTTTCATTATAATTGTACAGTTTTATTTATTTATTTTTGTTTTCTGTGTATAATTTTGTATCAAAATTGTTTTTATGAATATTCAGAAGTATGTGAGACCTTTTGTTTCTATCTTTTACTTCCTTAAGGTACATACCTGGAAGTGGTATCTCTGTGTAAAGGGGTATGGAAATTTCAGTCACTTTTTTTTTTTGAGTCAATTCGGGTTAAGTGGCTTGTCCAGGGTCACACAGCTAGTAAGTATCTGAGACTGAATTTGAACTCAGGTCCTCCTGACTCCAAGGCTGGTGCTGTATCCGCGCTATCATTTAGCTGTCCCTAGAATTTTAGTCACTTTTAAAGAAATTCCAAATTCCTTGCAAAAAATTTGGATATTTGGACGAATTCATAAATCCATTATCATTGACTATTTTTTTTTTATCTTTGTGAATGTTCTGGGCATGTGATGAAACTCGGCTGTTTTGACTTGTATTTCTTCTACTAGTGATTTGGAACAATCTTCCAAATTATTGTTAATGGTTTACAATCCTCTTTCGGTAATGGTTTGTTCATATTTTTGACTAGCTAATTATCCATTTGGGAATAATTATTGGTCATATTTATGCTAATTAATTCCGTTGGGATTTCTTTTGGATGATAGACCACTGTCAGAGATATCTGGTAATACCACCAGTTTTTGAAACCTAATGTTTACATTTTAAGACTCTTTCCCCTTAAGGCTGTACACAGAACCAATAAAGAAGAATGAACCCCAGCCTTCATTTCTAATAAGGCCCCACACAAAGCAGTACTGTGAGTCACAGATACTGTACACATCCCTGATCGATAGTAATCCATTAGAAGGTAGGAGGGACTCTTAACACCCTATGAATCTTGATTAAATTTGACTGTTTAAATAAAATTATTCCATATGGGTGTAAGTGCCTGCAAGGGAAGACAGTGATAATGCCTGATAATGGAATTCCCATTTCAACCTGGATGAGGACAATGTCAGATAAGCGACACTCCTCTAAAGTGTGCCTAGATGTTCTGTGTGAACAGGGAGCTTCAGACACAAGGTTTATTTTTACTTCAACTTAAAATGTTTCTACTTCCAGCGGTATGGGCATTCTACTGGTACTCTTTTCCATGACACAGATGCCAGAGGTACTCTTTCATGATGATCACACTTCTCATGTTTTAGACAACAGTTTCATGAATTATTATGTCCATAAGACCTTGCTGACAGGTGGCCAGGCTTTTGGGATTGGGCCTCTTTGACCTTGGATAGGCTGGACATCAAAGGACAATTTGTTGCTGAGTCCATGCTGAAAGCCTTGCCAGGTTGACGCAATAGTCCAGAGCTTGTATGTCACTGGCATAACCATAAAGAATTCAAGGTTGCCTCCTCATTACAAGAGGGACTTTTAGAAAAATTTAGAAGAATTAGATATAATTTCCCAAAATCAACACTTCTGCTAAGTATGTGCCTGTTTCCAGTTACATCATTTGTTCCAGGTCTTGTAAATAACCACATTTTTAGAGAAATAAAAATAAGTTTACACTGTGTTCATTGACCTTGTAAAGGAAATTCAGTCTGATTGGCAAACTTGAGCCCTGACAGCTACTGAGCAAGTTTGATTGTGTCTAGAATTTCACCAAAATCCTAAGGGTATTCTATAATGATAAGGTAGGTCATGTCAAAGAAAATGTCACCCTGTTTGACCAGTGGCTCATCACAAATTCAGTGCATCATTGTTGCATAAGAGGCCCAGTCTTATTCAATTTATTCTACATCTTTCTGGGATACAGTATGAGAAAGAAAGCCTAGAAGCTACTGCTAGAATATACTTCCTTACTTTTATTTTATTTTATTTTATTTTATTTTATTTTATTTTATTTTATTTTATTTTATTTTTTTACCCAGGGAGAGGTTGGTTGTTGTCCTCCGTAACCAAAGGAGACCAAAACGACATTATTATAGTGGGGTCAATGTACGGTGTGTTTGACTGTGGCTGATCAGACCAATACAAGCTCAGAAGGGCTCTATCACAAATTGGGCACAAGAAGATAATGCTTTGGAAAAGATAGCGGCATAAAACAAAACAGAAGACAGTAATGTACACTAAAGGAAAGCAGCATTTTCATGAACGCGGCTTCTTAGACTGTGGCCTCTGTAAGAAGACAGGTTGCATGTAATTTCCATTCTTGGGATCCCATCCCAAAGAATCTATGTATTCTCATCTCTGGGCATCTTGTCACTGTAGTGATCTAACTTTACGTATTTTTCTCCAGCTTCTCGTGACCTTAAGTTGGATTGCTGGTTCTGATTTTCTTTCTCTTTCAGCTTGGTATTCTCTTTTAATTCCTCACTGTCATTGATTGAGTTCATAATTTGATTTTTGACTGTCTCTTCCCACAATTCTGAAATGCTAACAACCCCATTCTCCCCCTACTATTACTCGCTTCACCCAAACTTACAACGATGTCTTTAACTCCTACTAGCATCTCAAAGAGTATCTCAAGTAGCCCAATCCTTGACTATGACTCCTTACTGTTAATTAAATATTTGACTCTCATTTTGTCTCTGTCTAGTTTTAAGTTCAGGGCAGCAAACCTAAGTAATTAGTGAAGGATGCCAAATTCAAAAAACTTTATATCAGAATTGTAGATGACTCTGGGAGGTGAGAGTGAGTATGACATAGGAGAAAAAGGGGTTGTCATTGTTCAGTGATGTTCAATTCTTCATGACCCCATTTGGGGTTTTCTTGGCAAGGTTATTGGAGTGATTTGCCATTTTCTTTTCCATGAGGAAACTGAGACAAAAGGGGCTAAGTCATTTGCTCAAGTTCACACAGCTATTAAGTGTCTAATGCCAGATTTGAACTCAGGAAGAGGAATCTTCCTGAGTCCAGACCCAGTACTCTATGTACTATGTGACCTAGTTGTCCATAAAATCCATAGACAACACTTATTTAGTTATCAGTCTACCCATGGTGATGTTACTATCTTTGTGAAGCTGCTATACAGGGTAGGATGTAGGTTGTTATGGAAGGCTGAACATTAGCTAACACTGACATAGGCATTTTTAAGGTTTGTAAAGTATTTGCTTTTGGTTCTACTTGATTCTCACAGCATCCCTGTGAGGTAGGTACCACAGTTATTTCTGCTCCATTTTACATATCAGGAAACAGAAGCACAGAGAAGATAAATGACCTCTCTACAGTCACACAACTAGGAAATGATAGGAGCGGTATTTAAAAATGAAGTCTATACTGACTTGAAGTCCATTCCCACTACATCAAGCTGCCTTTCCTCTGAAGTGAAGCCAATCGCAAACAAAGGAGAAAGCCAGCAAATGTTAAGAAGCTATGAAGGCAGCTTTAGGTGACATAAGTACATATTGCTGGAACTCACTGAGTCCTTGGTGATTGGAATTGAAGCTACCTTTCTCAATAACCACAGTAGGAAAAACAAATCTGAGGAGCACAGGGCTAAACTGCCCCACGTTCTGCAAATATCAGCTACAGCCAAAGTTCAGTGATCGAGCTTCTAGCTATTTGAGCCCAGAGCATCTCCAAAGCCGATAATTTCCCTGTATTCTACTGGTCACCCAAGGAATCGAGGATTTTTACTTCTTAGTTTGGACACTTGGGAATATACTTTTCCCCCTTCACTTCTCCCCATTATTCTTTCTATGTGATGTTTTCATCCCAATACAATATAGTGAGCAACGTTTTGCATTTAAATCTTGCATGGATTTTTGTGTTTAGTTTATTGTCTGTACTAATCCAAGTTGGCAACTCCCCAATCTTAGAAAGTTGCCTGAGATACTAAAACGTTAAGTGGCTTTGACCAAGATTTCAAAGCTATGATATGAAACCAGGACATGAACCCATGTCTTCTTGAATCTAAATCTGTCTATCTATTGACTACATACCCTGCTGACTCTCATTAATTACACCCAGATAGTTTTATTACAGCTAAATAATATTATTTGATTTAGCTTAATACATAACATCGATTCTCACTAGCTCTTCCCCAGGCTGGTTGGATTATTGCTGTCATTTGATCTTCAAAGTTTCTTGCTAGCTCCTTGATCGATTCCTGAGTGACAAATTGAAACTACCTTCTTTGTACCTTTTGGGATGCTATAAGTTTGTAAGTGATTGATCAATACTTATGACTAGAAGGTGATAGTACTTGTGGTGGTGAGCTGAAATTGATTACATTTTAATGGATCAATCAGAAATTGTAATAGCAAGTTAAAATCTGATTTTGTGTTTTTAAATCAAACAAGAATGTAGAATCTTAACGAAGCAGCCATGCGACTACATAGGTCTGTGTTGTTTATGGCTGTCTATGTGAAAGCTCTTTTGCAATTAACAAATCACCTAAGGACAGGTAAAAGTGGCCAACGAAAGAATTGGAAGTACAGAATCAAGCACCATGGACAATGGTACAATGTTATTCCTCCTTCTCTCCCCCCTCCCTCCATCAGCATTGCTAGGTGTTGAGAATAAGGAAGACAGAGGAGACCTTTCACACCCTTCTTCCTCCTGGACCTGCTCTTCACTCACCTTCACTGTAACCTATTACTCCTTCTCCCTTTTTTTTTTTTAGTCCATCACTCCTGTTCCCTTTCTTCTTGGGAAACAATTATGTATTTTTTCACATCTTTGAATGCATGACCACTTGGACTTTTTGCAGTCTCTTCCTTGCTCAAACCCCAGCTTTGATTCACACTCATCATCCACCTTCTAATCTTGACTCTCAAATGGTCAGACAATGATTGTATCGTAACCTGTTAATTGGATTCACTAGAAAATTTCCACCTAACCACCACTGGCTCCTCACTGCTACATAGTAATCCTTCATTTTAACTCAGGGACAACATGGTACAGTGGGAAGAATTCTACCTCTCCTGCCAGAAAAAATCACAGTTCAACTTTCACTTGTGATGCCTACTACCCTGTGACCTGGATGAGTCACTTTGAGTCTTACTTCCTTCAAATAGAACATGAGAGGGTTGAAGAGATGTCCTCCAAGGTCCTGTCCAACTCTACATGTTTCTTGATTCTCTTTTCCATTTCCTTCAGATACTGTTCCATTCATTTATCCTCAAATTCTCCAGCTATATCTCCTCTCACTTTCTGCAGAAGACTCCCTCTCCTACTTTACTGTGGACAGGCTTTCCTACTAGAGCTCTGACATAATTATTCTTTTTTTTTTTTTTAAAAAAGGAAAACCCCAAACACTCTTTTCTGTGTATTTTTTTTCTTCCTTCTCTCTTGTCTCATAGCATGAAATAGTCCTTTTCCTTTCTAGGACAAACCAAGGTGAAAACCTGCTTGCACACACTTAACTCACCTTGTCTCTTCAGGGACTTTGCCCCACTGATCATTCTTGTCCTTTCCTCCTCCACTGTTATGCTCTTATTTAAGCACTTTCATGTCTGTCTCAGTTATTCCCAAGTTTCAAAAAACAAAAACAAAAGAAAACCCTTTCATTGACCCTTCTACCCTGTCAAGATATCATACTATTTCTCTTTTTTCCTTCATGATCAACTCCTAGAAAGAATTCTCTATACATGCTCATTTTACTTTTCATCACCTACTCTCAGTCCCTGAAATCTGGCTTCCATTTCCACTGGTCTGCTAAAATCTAATCTTATAAGATCAAAATTGATCTTAACAAATGCAAATGTTTCTTATTTTTTTGTTCCCCTTGATCTTTCTGTAATACCTCATCTTGCAGACTACTCCTTTCCCCTTGGTGCTCTTACCTGAATTCATTTAGATACATATCTTGATTCTAAGCATTATTCTTTCCTGCTAATCATCCTACCCTTTTTGAAAAGGCAGCTAAGTAGCACAGTGGATAGCATGCCAGACATGGAACCAAGAAGTCTCATTTTTCTGAGTTCAAACACTTACTGGCCTTGGGCAAGTCACTTCACCCTGTTTGCCTCAGTTTTCTCATCTACAAAATGAGATGGAGAAGGAAATGGCAAACCACTCCAGTATTTTTGCCAAGAAAACCCCAAATGGAGTCACAAAGAGTTGAACATGACTGAATAAAACCTTTCTTGTTACTTTTTATTAGGCTTCTTCTTTGATAACTATTCCTCCTCTTCTCAAACTATGGCTATTCTCAAAGTTTTGTTTTATGCCCCTTTTCCTTCATACTTTCTCCAATGAGTTAATGTTCCTCTATGAAAAATGGTTTCAAATATGTCTATTTTCATCAGTGAGCTCTAGTCACATATTTCTGAATTCTGGAAATCTCTATCTGGGAATTTCTCCAGTGTCTTAAAGTTAACATATCCAAAACTGAAAATACCATCTTCCTCCCCAAACTCAACTCTTCTTCTAATTTCCCTATCATTGTCAATGGCACTACTTTTCTCAGTCACTCAGGCTCAAACTTCAGACACCTTTTCCCTCTCACACTTAATTTACCATGCAGTAAAGTGCTAGGTTTTATTGTTTTTAATCTTATATATATCCTTTCTTTTCACTCTCAAGAACCTATTGAAATGGCCTCCTAAGTGTTCTTTCCCTTAAATTTCTACTCTTCTTCTCTTCAACTCATCTGAAGTAGTTTTACCGTTGCAGAGATTTAAAAAAAAAATTCAGCTCATGGAACAAAACAAGCATTTCCACAACATAAAAAAGATAATCGCCAGAAAAAGAAGTAATTATTTTTTTGTTTGCAATTTCTACCACAAATTGCAAATCTACCATGTAACCTATGTTACTCTCCTACTCAAAAAAGCCTTCATTGGCTCCTTCACAACCAAATAAAAAAAGATAAATTCATTACTTGACATAAAAGGGCCTCCATAATCACTTGTTTTTAAGTCTTAGGACCAGTATATACACATTTTCTTTAAAACATTATTGATATACAATACTTTACAGTGACTATCCCATTCATCAACAATTCCTTAACTAAATATAGTTGAGCAAAGCATGCCAAACACATGGGCCACCATTTCTCTGCTTGGTCACTTCACTGGTCAGAATTCTGATGTATTTTGATGCTATTTTTCTTTATGTTGTTTTCAACGTTCAAATTATTCTCTTGATTCTGCTCACTTAGCATGTCGCCAGTTCATACAATTCCGCCAAAGATTCTCTGAATTCTTCACAATCAGATTTCTTGTAGTTTAATTACCCTCATATGCTGCAGTTTTTCAGCGAGTTCCTTAATCAACGTGTGTCCACTTTGTTTTCATAAGTAGATGTAACCAGCTGGTTTTGTTTGCTTGTTTTGTTCATTTCCTATTTCTCTTGTAACCAACTGATGTTGCTATTGGGCACAGTTATTGTTGTTCATCCTTTGTTCTTGAAGAGGACCAATGACATCAGCAAGGTTAATTGGATTGGACTGGCAAGTTAATTGGATTTAAATGAGGGAGGGCTGTGCAAAGTCACCAGGCTCACTCTCTCCTCCTGAGCCATCTGGGTCCAGTGGCAGGATATAGGTCAGGAGGACTGGAGATGGCCCCGGGGGAGACCTTGAAGTCTTTCTCAGGTCTCAGTTTGTCTGAGAGTGTTCATTCAGTGATTAAAGTGGAGGACTACTTTTTCTGGCCCTTACTTTTGAAATGTGCACTATCACTCCTCCTGACTCGTCCTTAAGCCAGTTCCAGGGCCTACTTTTCCCTTAGTCTATAACAAACAATAAACACTATGGGCTCTTATATTCTCTTTCTCTTTCAGTAAGTTGTGTGATCATAAATATGAAGTCTACTATGAAATATCATTTGCAGAAGCATGTTTGCTTCCTTCGTGTCTTCACCAAGGATGTCCTTAATACATAGATTATTCTCATAATTTTCTATAGGTTGGGAAGTAGGAATATATGGTTACTGATAGTCTTTCATCATTTTCTTTTGTAATGTCTGAGATTATCTTCTCTACTTTCAGTTAACCTTGAGAATTAAGCCTTCCACTCTCAACATTGTGATACCTCTTCAAGATCTGGAAAATAGATCTTAGAATTAGTTTCTTCAAGATTGTCATCCTGAGTATGAATGTTTTTTCTCTGTGCATTTATTTGGAGCCAATAACTCAATATAGCCTCATATTCTTACATGCCTTTGCCACTTCTTCACTTAAGTACTTTGGGGGCTGAGGTGGTCAGGTACAAACAAATGTGATGGTTGTGCTTTTGTTGTAGATGAAAAGAGTTCAGTATAGAAACACAAGCAGACATTTCATTTCACATCTACTTGATCATTCTCCTTAGAGTTTCATTTTAATTTTTTTCCCTCTTACATCACACTCTCTTTAAGCTCTGTTTCCCTTTAATTACTTTTCAGTTTGGTGAAGTGATTCTGCTTGTAATCGATTTCCCTCACATTGTTTTGAAAATGAGATCACATTCTCCAATAGTGTTTCTCTTGCCTGCTGTGTCTTTTCACTTGTCCAGGAAATCAAGATCTACAGCCTGCCCCAGGATGTTTCCAAGCTTCTTTCAGCTTCCTCCTTGTAGAAACCATTTTCCAATTGGTAAAATATGTCTAGAAATGGTGCTAGTAAAAGTCAATGTCCTTACTTCTGTTTCTCACTTGTCTTAGACAACCTTTTACTTAAATTGGTCTGGTTAGAATTGATAGAATATCCAGTGTCTTCTCATCTTTATCCTTTGCTGTTGATTTTTTTCCTTTTATCTCAATTCCAGGTACTTCATCTGATTATACACTGACAATTGATTTTGTTTTGCCTTTTTTTTTTTTTGGCTAGGCAATGGGGTTAAGTGACTTGCCCAGGGTCACACAGCTAGTGTTATATGTGTGAGGCCAGATTTGAACTCAAGTCCTCCTCAATCCAGGGCCGGTGCTCCATCTACTGCACCACTTAGCTGTCCCTGACAGTTGCTTTTGAAATGTCTCCACTTTGGTATTTTGTTGCTCAGTTGTTTTCAGTCATGCCCAATTCTTCATGACTCCATTTGGGGTCTTCTTGGCACAGATACTAGAGTGGTTTTCCATTTCCTTCTCCAGCTCATTTTACAGAAGAGAAAATGGAGGCAAACAGGGTTAAATGACTTGCTCAGGGTCACACAGCTAGTAAGTGTTTGAGGCCAAATTTAAACTCAGGAAAATGAGCCTTCCTGACTCCAGGTCTTGCATGCTATCCACTATGCCATGTAGCTGCCCCCTCCACTTTGGTAACCACTTACCAATTTCATTTTCTTGTGATATTGTACTGTGCTTACCATGTCTAGCGTCTTCCAACTCTTCCTGAAGTATTCATGAACGACAGGTGTGGTATTTCTAAGTACGTACCACATAGGAAGATTATTAAACATGATACCCCACTAAATTGAAAACATAAAAGAGCTTGAGGAAATCAAGGTGCAGGCTACATATCATGGTGAGGTCTATCAAGCTGTTGAAGTTTCTTAGATATGATAATGTTAAATTTTCCTTCCATAGATTTTCTAGTATAATGTAGGGTGTTGGTTAGAGAAGGGAAGGGAACAACCATTTGTAAACCACTAACTATGTTCTAGGCATTGTTCCAAGTGCATTACAAATATCTCATTTAGATAAGTCAAAACTGATGGACAAGCAAGAGAATTAATGATTTATTAAGCTTTGTTTTTTAAACTTTTATATTCCTAACAACTACAAGTGACTATACATTACAGGAAAGTCATGGAGAGTGATTCCTTGAATCACTAGAATTACGACTTCTAACCACAAAACAAACAAACAAACAAAAACTCTGCAAGGATATACTTCACTCTGTTCTTTGGGGAAAAAATAATAATGTCATTAGATCTTGCTTAAAAGGTATTATTTGGTTATCCTAGGCTATCTGCCACAATAAATTGTACTCACTCATTTCTAATTTGAAATAGAGATGGGATATTAGAAAGATATTTCTAGAAATTTCTAGGTAGCACAGCATTTATTGCACTATTATTATTACTGAGATCTAGTAAATTTTTAAAAATAGGAATTTTATAGTAAGTTGTGGTCCATTCATATTCTGCTCTACAAAACAGAAGTTTTGTCCTCTGAAGAGTTTACTTAAAATGTTTTTTCCTAGTTAATTTCAAGGTCTGTAAATCCCTTTGACCTCTGAAGCTTAATATTCAAACAACAGATGGCTTTAATAATTTGTGCCATCTAGGATTTGCTATCAAGGGTGTTTTTTGCCAACAAATAAATAGAAAATAGCACATTTTTAATAACTATAAATCATCAGTAGGTTGACCTTGACAATAAAGTTTGTTTGTCTTCTGGAAATAGAAGAAAATCTATTGGCATTAGAATTCTTTAATCCCCTTTCTCTCCCCACCCTCAAGCCTGTCCCAGTGAAAATCCTGATTCTAACTCTTATTCCTTTCTCTCTAATTCACATCCCTACTGTAACTGGAGTAGGCAAAGGTTAGCTCCTTCAAATGTATCACCACTGGCAACATATTGAGATTTTCAGATTTTTCTTTTATTTCTACAGAAAGGAAAAAGTAAAATCCTTTCAAATAATAGGGAATAAAGGTTCATACCAATCCCTTGCTATAAACTGTTTCCTCTCAAAGCACTGAGAAATTTAGAGAAAAGTCAGATATTCTGAAATTTAAACATCATCATGAAATCTGGGAGGACAGAGTTTCTTCATAACAAGTAACCGATATAAAATATATCAATATTGTTTTTAGAAGCCTTGCAGGACAAAGATCTAACTTTCTTGCTTGTTTAAAACATCTGGAAGATGAATAAATACTCAGCACAAATGAACAGTATATCAGTTGTTAAACAGAGAATAGAAAATCCTATGTGGAATTGATAACTATGCCTTTATCTTTTCTAATAATTTTCATTGAATAAGTATTTATTAAAAGCCTACTATGTGCAATGCTCTGGGGATATAAGCACAAATGGAAAAAAACCCCACTATTCTTGTCCTTCAGGAGTTTATATTCTCTTAAAGCTATAGCATAGATGCAAATAAATGAATCTAAGTTAATTAGAAGATAGAAAGGGTACCAAGGACTAGTTAGGGGGATCTTGAAGATCTTCCTGCACCAAATAGTGTTATGTTGAGCTTTGATGGATGCCAAGAGGTACAAGTGAGAAGGGAGTGCCTTCCAGGGATATAGATGAAGGTGTACCAAAGCAAAGAAGTAGGTGATGGAATGATGGATTCTTTTTTTTTAAATTTTTTTATTTTTGGAATGATAGATTCTTAAAACAATTAAGAGGCCATTTTGTTTAGAATGCAGAATATATGATGGCAGTAATGTGAAATAACTGTAGAATGGCAGGCTGGAGCAAGAGTGTGTGAAAGGTTTTAAATACCAGCTGAGGACTTTGTATTTTATCTTAAAGGCAACAGGGCAGCACTGATATTTCTTGATCAGGAGAGTGAGAAGATCAGATCCATGCCTTGGGAAGATAATTTTGCTAGTTGAGGGGAACATAGATTGGAGATTGAAATCTGGGAGACCAATGACCAGGTTATTGTAATTTCCCCCTGTGTTTCTAGACAAAGTGATCTTTTTCTAGAAAAGGATAAAGAACATTTGGAGAACAAAAGGTCAAGAATATAAAAAAAAATCATGAAAAAAATGTAAAGAGGTTTAGCAGTACCAGATTTTAAACTATATTATAAGACAATAATTATCAAAACTATCTGGTACTGAGAAATAGAAAGGTGGATAAGTGGATGAGAGCAGACATATAATACACAGTAGTAAATGATTATAGTAACCTTGTCTTTGACAAATGTAAAGACTGAAGCTTTTGGGATAAGAATTCACTATTCGGTAAAAATTGTTGGAAAAACTGGAAAGCATTCTGGCAGAAATTGGGTATAGACAAATATCTTACACCATTTACCAAGATAAGGTCAAAATGGATACATGACCTAGATGTAAAGAGAGATATCATAAGTAAATTAGAAGAACATATAACATATTACCTATCAGACTTATGGATAGGAGAAGAATTTATGAAAAAAAAGAGATAGAGAGCATTGTGAGATATAAAATGGATAATTTTGATTATATTAAAAGGGAGTTTGTATAACCCCCCCCCCCAATGTAGCCAAGATTTAAAAAAAGGCAGAGAATTGGGAAAAAAATTTATAGACAATTTCTCAGATAAAGGTCTCATATCTCAAATATATAGAGAACTTTGTCAAATTTATAAGAGTGAGTTATTCCCCCAATGATAAATGGTCAAAGGATATGAACCACCATTTTTTTGTTGTTGAAGAAATCAAAGATATATGTAGTCATATGAAAAAATTTTCTAAGTCATTATTGATCAGAGAATACAAATTAAAAAAAACCCTTTGAGATGTCATCTCACACCTATCTAATTGGCTAAACTGATAGGGAAAAATGACAAATGTTGGTGGGGCTGAGATTGGGACACTAACATCCTGTTGGTGGAACTGTAAACTAAATCCAAACATTTTGGAGAGCAATCTGGAATCATGGCCAAAGAATTATAAAACTGTGTATACTCTGACCTAGCAATACCACTATTCGGTCTGTTTCTCAAAATAAGGGAAAAAGAAAAAGAACATATGTTCTAAAATGTTTATAGCAGCTTTTTTGTGGTGATACAGAAATGGAAATTGAGGAGATGCCCATCAATTAAGGAATGGTTAAACAGGCTGTAGTATAGGATTGTGATGGAATACTACTGCGCTTAACAAATGATGAGCAGGTTGATTTTAGAAACACATGCCTGCGTGAGATAATGAAGAGTAAACTGAGCAGAACCAAGAGAACATTGTGTAAAGTTACAGCAATATTGTTCCAAGAATAAATGTGAATGACTAAGTTATTCTGAGTATTACCAATGCTCAAATCAACTACAAGGGACCTATGAAGAAAGATACTTTCTATTTACAGAGAAAAAACTGACAAATAGAAGCATGCATAGTATGGCTTTACACACACACACACACACACACACACACACACACACACACACACATACACACACATAGATATGTATATATAGATATAGATACATATATTTATATATACACATACATACATATATTTGTGTCAAATGGCAGCCTTCTCTAGTCTGGGGTGGGGAGGGAGGGAAGGAGACAGTTTGAAACTTCAAACGTAACAAAAAATAAGATTAATGAAAAAAAAAAGAAGAGGATATGGTAGAAGGTCCATATTTACATATTTAATTCATAGATGGAGCAATGTATAGAATGATCACCCACTCATCAGTAGGAACCGATTTCAAATTCAGCCTCAGACACTTACTAGTTACGTGACCCTGGGCAAGTCACTCAGCCTCTGCCTTCCTCAATTTCTTCAACTGTAAAATGGAGATGGAGTACCTACTTCTCGGAGTTGTTGTGAAGCTCAGATGAGAATCTTTGTAAAGCTCTTAACAGAGGCTGGCACACAGTAGGTGCTTAATAAATGCTTGTTCACTTCCCCTTCCCCCACTTCACTACCTCAGTAGAGCTATGATCTTATTCCTTGTATTGGGGTGGGTCAAAGTCCAGCAATGCCTTAGCATATGACGACTTCTTGTCTGTAGTCTCTCATAAATCTTTCAAAGATCTCAGCATACTAGAGGTTGGTCTTTCGTGTCTTTTTAAATTCAGTGAAAACTAGTTCAGCCATTGGACTACCTTTCATTTTACTGGCTCACCTCTTTGTTCAATATCAAACACCTCAAGTGGTTGCTCTTATGCCATTCATCCATTCAATCAGTAATTATTAAGGGCCTACTGCATGTTAGACACTCTGCTAGGTATCAGAGATAGAGGTGCTAACAAAAGTCTAGCTCTTGGGGGCAGCAGTGGATAGAGCACTGGCCCTGAAGTCAGATGGACCTGAGTTCAAATACAGCCTCAGACCAAACACTTGACACTTACTAGCTGTGTGACCTTGGGCAAGTCACTTAGTTCCAATTGCCTAAAAATGAAAAAATTAAAAATTAAAAAAAAACAAACAAAAAGAAAGTCTAGCTCTCAAAGGTCTTATGTTGTTTTGTGGGAAACAGTAAGTTTGCATATGCCTAAATATCTATAACACATATATGCATGCATATACATATTCACATTTACACATGTATGTATGTATATGCTCTAGTCTACTTGTGCCCAACATAAGTATCTTCATTGCCCTTTGAGTCTCCCACATCTGATATTCGGAGATTATGGTGTCCCATATTGTTAATCATACAGCATTGCAAGGAGAACATTAATGCGTGTGTGTGTGTGTGTGTGTGTGTGTATTAGTATGTATGCACACACATGCACATATATTTTGGTCAGGGAACAATGAGATCATTAAAAGTACTGCACAATTTTCTGAATACAGTCAATCGTCACCTGCCTTTCTATTCTGGGCCTTGCTTATTATCTACCTGTAGTATTTGTCCTAGTTATATATGTTGATGAAGTCTAAGTATAATCTGGGCAGTAGATATTTTTTATCCATTTGTTTTTTTCTGTTTGGATTTTTATTCACTCAACTTAAAAAAAGAAAAGTAGATCATAGGATTTAGAGCTGAAAGCAAACTTAGAGGAAATCCAGTCCAACATTTTCATTTTACATATGAGGAAGCTGAGGCTTGGAGAGGAAAAGTGATATCCAAGATCACGTGGATAGTAAAGAGCAGAAGTCAGATTGAAAGCTTTGCTGTCTGTTGCCAGCTCTGATGTTCTTTCTCATTTGCCCTAACTTCCTTTCATTTCAACTCAATTTCAGCTCAACATTTATTAAACACCAGTTTCTATGTGCAAGGCTTTATATGGGTCAAACCAAAGGAGCCCTAGTGCCTCTAGGGAAAGATACAGTACTTAGCTTTGCTATTAAAGGCCTCACTTCTCCATTCTCTTACCTATCCTTCAAGTCTTATTTCATAGAATTTCCTTTTAAGCATATGTTGTTCCGATCAAACTTGCCCATCAGTTGATTTCGTTTCAATATTCCTTCTTCCACTCCCATGCCTTTGCTTGGGTGTCAACTTCATATTGGTAAGTAGCTCTCTCCTCATCTCTGCCTCACAGAATCTTGGACTTAACCTACTGCCATATACTCTGATCTAGTGACACTGGCCTCCTGGCTCTTCCATGAATGAGATATTCTGGGCATTTTCTGTGGCTGTCCCCTCCTGACTGCTAGGGTAAGGAGTTCGGATCTTATTTGATATGTAGTGGAGAGTCAATCAAGTGTCTATGGAAGATGGAGGAGTGGAGAGTGATGTTAGATCTATACTTTAGAAAGTAAATGACTTGATTATTCTTGGCAGGGATGGATGGGAAGAAGATGGGTTAATTAGAAGGTGAGGAGAATAATTCAGGTAACGATTGATAAATATCTGAACTGGGAGGCAGGGGAGGAAGAACCCAGAGTTGAATAGAAAAAAAATGTCACATGTTAAGGACACCAAACTCTTATCACACAAAGAATGCCCATATCAAAACTTAAGTACCATTTTAAATATCTTACCCCTCTGGTAATAGTTTCTAACAGAGTTGGCTTATTTTATTTTATTTTTTAACTAACCTTTCTACTGATCACTTTCATGATTAAAGCAAACTTCAAGCAATATTTTGTCATATGGATAAATGTTGACCTAGAAATTCTATGTCTTTGAGTATAAAAAGTGCCACAGGAGGGTAGCTCCCATTTATTTAGGTAATATAAAATGGTCTGTACTTTCAAGTGACACTAGAAGTCTACTTATTTGAAAACACAGAATTTGTTGTATCCCAAAACTGTAAAGACATTTATTGTAACTTGGGTATTGATCTAGAAAATCAATATGGCTTCTGTCAGGCCCATTTCTCTCTATATTTTTAATGTGAAGCTTTCTTTTTTCTTCTTTAAAGTTACTCTGCAACCACTGTTGAATTTCCAAGCATAAAGATTGCTGTGGACTTTCAATTTTGAAATGTAGGACTTTTAAATTTAAAGGAACAATACTTAGTAAACAGTTGTTTGAAAGGCAAAGACTAAGAAAAAAATGTAGCACCACAGAGAAAATTTCAGCCACCTCTCCAAGGTTTCTGATGACTGCATTATACCTAAAATATTTTACACAATTCAAGTCAGGAAAAAATGGAAATAGGTAAAGTTTCAGAAATAGTGGTTTACTATATGGAGTTAGAGTCAGGAAGATTGAGTTTGAATTCTGCTTCAGGCATTTACTATCTGGGTGACTTTGGACAAGTCACTTGACCTTTTCCACATTCAATTTCCTTCTCTGTAACATGAGGTTAATAGTAACTTCTATCTCTCAGAGTTGTGAAGATCAAAAGAGATGACATACGTAAAGTCCTTCACAAACTTGAAAATGCTATTAAGTTTCAGCTATTAGCATTATTACAGCTGGAGAATCTGGTTATCAGTATTTCAGGCTAAAAGCTTTTAATTTAATTCATTAAACAATAGAATTGACCAACGAAGGCTGCTTAGTATAGTGAATAATGTCCAAACTTAGAGTCATGAAGACTACAGTTCTGCCTATAGCAAATATAGATTGTGTGACCACAGACAAGTCACAAGCTTTCAGTGCCCCTAGGAAGTTCTCTAAGGCCTATAAAATCGGAAAAAGTTTAGATCTGCATTAGTGCAGGGATTTTCCACATTCAAACTTCTTCATACTGATGCAAATATGGCCTCAAATAATAAAATATGGGCCTTCAGTGATATCTCCTCGTTCAGACTTCCATTAGGAGAGAAGCCCCTCCTATTGCTCAGAGACAACTTGGTTTATGAAAACACCCCAGTTTTCAAGGAAAGCCTGAATTAGAATCTCCTGCCTCTAGGTCCAGTACTCTGTTCAACATGCCATACGCCAAGAAATATATTACATGACAAGTTCCCTAATGTTTGTTTTCAGGCTAGGGAAAGACTTAATCTATGAAGTTATGGTCTAGTGAGGACTATTTGAAATTCCAATGAAAGAAAAAAGTTTAGTATTCCACAAGCAAAAAAAAAAAAAACTCCCTGTCTACATTGTTATTAGCCTCACATGCTTGAATTCAGATCGGAAGAAACATTAGTTTCGCATCCTTGAATTCAAATTGTAAGAAATGAATGACTAGAAAATGGGCCAGACATGTAGGAAGAACAAATAAAATCATTAGTATGTTGATCCTTCTTGCATCATTGATGTCTATGGACAAGATTAATGCAGGTTGAAAAATCATTGAAGAATAATACTAATTTTTTTTAAAAATAAGTTTTTATTGGTGTATTCTGTTTTTTTACATCATCATGATTATCCCCAGTATTCTTCCTCTCCTAGAGAGCCATCTCACATAACAAACAGTATTTTTAAAAGGAAAAAAATATATCAGCACAATTAATTTTTTAATACATTGAAAAAAGTCCAAAAACATGTGCAATGTATAACAACTGTGAACCTCCCACCTCCACAAAAGTGTGGGTTGGAGGTATCTTTTCCTATCTCTCCATTTACATGTGGCTTAATTTTTATAATTTCATTAGATCCACTTTTGTATAAGTTTTTGTTTCTAATTAAATTGTAGTAGTTATGAATGTTGTTTTCTTGGCTTTGCATACTTCATTCTGCATGAGATCATGTAGATCTTACAAATATATTAATGATAGCTAGCATTTAGATTTGCATGTTGCTTTACAAATACTATCTCATTTTGTCCTCACAACAACCTTGGGAAGAAGATGCCATTATGATTCCCATTTTACAGATGAAGAAACTGAGGCAAAGGTGAAGTGATTTGCCCAAGGTTAACCTGCTAGTATCTGAGAATGGATTTGTACTCAAGTTTTCCTGACTCCAGACCCAGTGCTCTACCTATGGCACAATCTTGCTGCCCTATCAATGAGATCACAGATTCGTTGAAGTATTAAAATATCAGTGTCATAGTTTAAGGGTAAGGAGAAGAAATCCCAGTTTGTTTCTAACATGAATCTCGTTATTATAGCTTATAAAACAGGCACTATTTTTAAGTGAGGATTTACATGAGCAATAAATTTAAAATGAGAAGCCAAATTCTTAGCAGAATTTCAGATAATTTGGCAAGAATGATAGAGGGGGAAATGGCAAGTGTTGGAGGGGATATGGAAAAATTAGGATATTAATACAGTGTTGTGGATCTGTGAACTGATCCAGCCATTTTGGAGAGCAATCTGGAATTATGCCCAAAGAGTTACAAAACTGTGTATACATTTGACCCAGCAATATCACTATTATGTCCATTTCCCAAGGAGATCAGGGAAAAAAGAAAAGAAACAATATCTTCTAAAATATTTATAGCAGCTCTTTTTGTGGTGCCAAAGAATTGAAGTTAAGGGTATGCCCACCAATTGGGGAATGACTGAACACCTTGTGGTATGTGATTGTGATGGAATATCACTGTGCTATAAGAAATGATGAGCAGGTTGATTTTAGAAAAACGTGGAAAGTCTTGCATGAAATAATGAAGACTGAAATGAGCAGAACCAAAAGAATGCTGTATACAGTAGCAGCCATATTGTTTGAAGAATAATTGTGAACAACCAAGTTATTCTGAGTATTAGAAATACTCAAATCAACTACAAAGGACCTATGAAGGCAGATGCTATCTACCTCTAGATGAAGAAGTGATCAATAGAAGTATGCATAGTATGGTTTTATGTATATTTATAAGCCTGTGTCAAATGGTGGCTTTCTCTAGTGGGGGGCAAGTGGGGAAGAAGACAGTTCAGAACTTAAAATGTAACAAAAAAAATTAAATTAAAAAAAGAAATTTCAGATAATTTGCAAAGTATCTCCTAAATGGATTCTCTAGGACACTTTGTGTGTCTTGGTATTTTTTGTTTGCTCATAAACCTTCATATCTGGATGGCAAGGTTCTCCTGTGAGATTCCTTTGTCAAGGTTAATGCCAAGGTTAAGAAGATTAAGTGAGGTGTTCACATTCTTCGAGCACCCAGGAAATCTCTTCGGTAAGCTGTGAATTCACCAACCTAATTACTCATCCCTTAACACAATATTTGACATCTGATATACCTGCGCTCCATTTTTTGGACTTGATCTTTACAACAAGGGGGTGGTAGTATGAGCAAAGACTTGGTATCAACTTAAATCCTGGGGCAAGTCACATGTGAGAAGCTGGTGTTCTTTTATGTCTCCTCCATGTGATAAAGAATCTATCACTGTTGGAGCCTTCATGTTTTCGGTGCTGTCCCTGCTCGTTGGCACCATTTGGCTATATCTGGAGACACACTGTGAACTGAAAAGATCTGGCATTACCCACCACATGGATCAGATCACTGAGTTTAGAGATAAGCCCATATGAAGGAGGGAAGAAAAATGTTGGATTTCTGATCTTTGTTCTTTCATATTTTTGTAGCCACTTCTTAAGGGGCCATTACATTTTATGAAGTGTATTTTTTTTGGGGGGGCTATCTTTTTCCTTATGTTTTTTCTTTCCACTTTTTCCATTTAGAACTGCCTATGTTAGGCTCCCTGTATTTACAAAATTATGTTTGACCAGTAACAGAATAAAGTCATTTAAGTGTTGAAAGGTCCTCCAGATTAGAAGGCTTTAAGGACCAAGGAACAGAGTAGGGTGGGGGCAATATCCTAACTCCTTCCTTCCTTCATGTTAGGCTAGTTTTTGTTCCTAAAAGTAACAAAGCCATGCCTGGGACTTGATGTGCCTGGGGCTAAGGTTTAAACTGTTTCTCTATTGATAGTTTTCTGGTAGCCTGTGGACTTGCTGAATTAGCTTCCTGCTCACCTAAGGGCATAGAAAGCTCACATTCCCCAAAAGGCCCAGCCATATGGAGTTAGGAAGGCCTTCAGACTTGACTGATGTCTCAGGATAATAAATCACCACACCCTTCCCTGCTGACAAGACCTGTTTCCATGGGATGTATCTACCTTCAACAATTATCCTTTCTATTCTGTTTGTAAGCCTCTTTTTGCTCACTGTAATGACCTACAAATTTCTTATTTCATTCCAACATTGAAACTGAACTAACATTTCTTTGATTGAGTTAAACCTTCCCAATCACATACTCCCTTCATGGAGTTTTCTCTGATTCCTCCTATTTGAAATTATGTTTTCCTTTCAGATTCCTCCAAGCTATTATGTCATTATTTTAACTATTCTTATATTGCTTTGATGAATTACAGTTAATAGTATTTGTGTCATACCTCCCACTAGACTCTAGGAGGGTCTTGAGCCCACATATGGCCCTTTAGGTCCTCAGGTGTGGCCTTTTGACTGAATCCAAACTTATTTGTTCTGTGACTTCAGATACAGAACAAAGGATTATAAAACTGAAAGGGTTGCTATCTAGTTCAACTTTCTCATTTTACAGATGATAAGACTGAGGTCCAGGGAGGGCTAAATGATTACCTGAGGACTCACAAGTAGTAAGGAGAACACAGTTGGATTTTGAACCCAGCTCCTCTGACTTCAGAACCAGAGTTCTTTCCTCCGTATATTCTTCTCCTTGCTACAGTGCATACAGCATACTAGCTACTTAATAAATAAATGTGTGTCGAATTGGTGAGTATTAATGTAACTTTGAGTTCTAAGATTCTATATCTAGATCATTTACGTGACACAGTGGATAGAGCTCTGGCCTTGGAGTCAGAAGGACCAAGTTCAAAGCCAATCTCAGACATGTGACACTTATTAGCTGTGTGACCCTGGGCAAGTCACTTAACTTCAATTGCCTCACCAAAAAAACCAAAACCAAAAACAAAAACAGAATTACTGAGTGAAGTCATTTGGAATTTCAGTGCCTAATTCAGCTTGGGAAACACCAACTCATGGAATTGGGACCCCTCCTTACTAGAAGTCACAAAAACATAGTCCAAATTTCTTGGTTATCTGCCTGAGATCTTGAAGGATTAGCTGATACTTGTTAAAAGGTCGGTTAAACAGACTTGACTCCTATGGCTGGTTTCTAATGCTTTCTAGTTGACAAAGTCTCAGTTAATACAAGCTTTCTGTCATGGCCTCAAAATGAGAGCTTTAACTCTCAGACTTTCTTTAGAAAAGTTGAGTCACTTGTGGAGAATTAAAGTCAGGTCATCGTCTAGAATTCAGCTACCGAACTCTGGGTCATATGCTGGGGATTACCTAATTGACACAGAGAGGGAAATTTTTAAAGGCAAAATCCTTAACTGCAGCTTAAACAAACTATGTGGTTCCTGAGAAAATCTTACTCCTTTGAACCAGCCTTTCTATCCTACTTGGTGAGCAAATTATCTTAAGCAAACTGGGTAACAAGAGTGAGTTTAGAAGGACTTCAGGGTACTCTTCTATGCAGACGCTGTGTTTTGTCAGCTTCAAGCTAAAACTAGCACTGAAGGTCAAGATTAAAGTCAGGTGTCTCTGTTAGCATTTCTTACTTGTTAACTTAGCTCCCCAGTGTGAAGTAGGTCGCTTACAAATTACATACTGCGCAGGCTTTTATTTTTCTAAATTAGAGTCAAGAATGTGGCTACTATTTTAACTCTTCATGATATTTAATGGTTGCAACAATAACTGCCATTTCTACATCATCTTAAGGATTTTTTTTTTCAAAGTGCATCATTACATTATCTCAGATAGACCTCCCGATAAGCCTGTGAGATAGATATTTTGAGTATTATCTCCATTCTACAAACTAAGAAACTGAGGCCTAAAGAGCTTATGGTCACATAGTAAGCATCAGAGGCTACATTAGAACTCAGGTCTTCCTGTCTTTAGTCTAACACTGTAATTTCTGTTTATGATAAGTTGGATTATAATGCTCATAAACCATTTTTATTTATAATGACTATCCTTTCACTGACACACAATTGTTTTCATACTAATATAAAAAAAGGTTCCTCAGAGAGTAAACATAGCTTGAACAGGGTGACAAATATCTTCAGAAGAAATGGGGGAAAGTTATATGAGACTGAGGGCTAAAGCCAAAACATCTCCATCCCATTGGTATGTTTTACTATGCATATTTAATGCTACTGAAATGTAATAAAACCAGGGATCTGTTGCTTAAAACTCATAACTTCTTTTCTTCTTATTTGAACTTTATCATTTTTACAACCCTGGTCACTTTAAAGGGTTGAAGTTTTCTTGCTTAAGAAATACCTTTTATGTCTCCTTTGAATAGAAGGCCACCTACATAACACAATCTTTATAATTTCTAGTGAATCTACTTTTCCCTTTGCTCCTTTATTCTATAATTGCCTTGAGGCTCTGTCCTTGGCCTCCTTCTGCTGTTGTGCAGTCTTCTCTCTTAAGCAGGCCTCTTTCATTCTGAGGTCTATTGCTGATCGATTCTTTTGTGAAGATGGCAGTGAACTTTGTATCTCTAAGTAATAACAATAATAATGAAAAAAACCACTTTTCTAAAGTAACTTTTCCAAAGCCCTGGACAACATAGATACACTACAACCTAATGTAATGTACATAAAATCCAGACTTTCTTTGGCTGCATGCATTTTTAACAATGAAAATATGAAGATAACTGAATTTAATACTTTTAAGAATCCATTTGGGCAGCTAGGTGGTGTAGCGGATAGAGCACTGGGCTTGGAGTTAGGAAGACCTGAGTTCGAATTTGGCCTTACACACTTAGTAGCTGTGTGACCCTGGACAAGTCACTTAAGTCTGTTTGCTTCAGTTCCTCATCTGTAAAATGAGCTGGAGAAGGAAGTGGCACACCACTTCAGTATCTTTGCCAAGAAAACCCCATGGGGTTACGCAAAATCAGATACAATTGAAATGACTTGAACAACAACGAAGAATCAGTTTATTGTGTTGTATATAATAAGCAATCTAGATTCTTTGTTTTTGCATTCTGAAAACTAAAACACAATCTGCAAAATACAAGAAATAAGAAACAGACATTTATTACAACCTGCCAAGTGATTTTCCTGTTCTCCATTCTCCCTTCCTCCCAGACTTCTAGTAATGGGAACATGAACACTGTGGAACCAGCTCATTCCATTACTGGAAAGCTCTGTTAGGAACTATTTCATTAGGGTGACTGGAAATTTATCTCCTTGTTGCTGCTATGAATTTAAATTAGTTCTGTCTGCTAGGGCTAAGCTGAGCTAGGGCTAATCATTCTTCTACAGGAGGACACATCAAATATTTCCAAACAACTATTCCTAGTCCCCCAGACCCCAACCCCAAATCTTCTCTTCTCCAGGCTAAACATTCCTAGTTCCTTCAGCCTTCCCTATAAATGACCCTTAGTTGAATCTCCACACCTGAATACTTTTCTTTCTTTGGATATGTACTAGCTTGGTCAATGTTGCAACTAAAATTTGGTGCCCAGAATAGCACCAAATATTTTGTGTGTTATGACTAAGGCAGGGAACAAAGGACTATCATTTCCCTCTCTTAAGAATGCATAAGGTTTTTTTTTAAATGCCTTTCATGTGGTTGACTCATACTGTTCTCAAATCTATTAAAACATCTTGAACATTTTCATGTTTTCTTGTCAAGTTATTCCACTATTCCAATCCTACACTTTCAGTCATTTAAAAATACAAATGTAAGAAGAATTATTTATGTTTATCCTTATTGAAATTTATCTTAGCTTCAAAAAGTTTTTTGGATCCTGATTGTTATCCACTGATTTCGATATACCTCCCATAGTTTTGTTATTTATAAATCTGTTAATCCTGCTATCTATATCTTCAAACAGGTCATTGATTAAATTGTTCAACAGAACCAAGGCCAAAGGGCACTCAAGTGCCCAAGATCTATGGGCACTCTACTGAAGACCTTCCAGGTTAATATGAAGCCAAATAACTACTTTTTAAATCTGACCATCCAAACAGGTCCAACTCCAACTAACTGACCTATTATCTAGCTATTATTTGCGGTTTTAGTTTTGAGTATTTCAGTATTTCAAGACTGCCTTTTGTCATGAGGGCTTGAAGAACAAGAGTTTGTTGAATTTGGTACACTTGTTTATCTTCTTTAATTTATTTCCTCCTTCCCCATTTTCCTCAGCACTATGAAAATTCTGCTTTATATATTCTCCCACTAGCCCAGGTATAAAATAATTGTGGATTATTAAGGCCTTCATATAGCTAGGATGTTACATAGCTTAATTTTTTTTTTTTTAGTGAGGCAATTGGGGTTAAGTGATTTGCCCAGAGTCACACAGCTAGTGAGTGTAATATGTCTGAGGCTGGATTTGAACTTAGGTCCTCCTGACTTCAAGGCTGGTGCTTTATCCGCTGTGCCACCTAGCTGCTTCTAAAATATTTTTTAATAAAATCAGTGGAATGATTATAGGTATCTACTCTTACTTGGGAAAATGCTTAGAGAGAAAAAGACAAAAACAATTTAACTCCCCATGGAATTTTGATTTTGACCAAACTCTTCTAAAATTCTAATGGTGCCCTTTGTTCAACCTACATTTAACATGAAGCAGCAACTAAAAAATTAACTAAAATCACAATACTCTTTTGTTGTATTAGGACTTCTCTTTTGAATTTTTATTTTAATACTTAGTTTAAGAACTTATTCTTCTATATATTTCCATCCCAACTCTTCATCCTGCTGTAGAAATGCTTCCGATTTCTCATAGAGTATTCCAATGAACCCCAAATCCCAGCAAGTCCATTCAGGTGATTTCATAGGATCTCAGTCTGGTTTCCCTCCCTCTACCCCTCCTCCTTCTCCGTGCCCCATTAGAGATTCCCAGAGTCACTGTAGCTCTTTAGTTTTTCACAGTAGTTTGACTCATCTTGGGGGTCATGGTGGTCCAGCATTAGTCTCTCTTTGGGGAACACTGACACTTCAGTGATGTTATCAGAATGATTAAACTAGCAAAGGATAAGCAAAGCAGTGGTTAGATAGTAACAAGCAAAACCAGGAAAAATCAGATAGTGTCATGAAAGCCCAGACAGGAAAGGGCATCCAGGGGAAGAGACAGTCAATAGTGCAAAATGCAGCTGATACATTGAGAAGAAGGAGACTTGAAGAAAGACCACTAGATTCATCAATTAAAAAACATCAGTAATTTTGCAGAGAATAGTTTCAGTCAATTTACAAGGTTGGGAACCATACTGCAAAGAGCTGAGGAATAAAAGGAAAGGAAATGGAGATAGAAAGTACAGACAGCTTTTTCTAGGAGTTTTCCTGAGAAAAGGAGGAAAGGTATAGGATGATGGATTAAGGAGATGGTAGGTTGGGTATAGGAAAGGTTTTTTTTTTTTTTAAGGATGGTGGAGAGTTAGACATGTGTGAAGATAATAGGGAGGAACTAAGATAGGTTGAGGGACAGGGAGAGAAAGGGAAATTGAGGGGGAAGAAGTTAGAAGGACAGGAGAAGGAAAGATGGGGTGGGTGGATATTAAAGTTCCAGTATGTTGGAAAAGACGGGAAGGGATAGAATGAAGTGCACATGGAGAGGGGTTGGCCTTAACAAAAAGAACTACCCCTTTGTCAAAGACTGAAGAGATAGAAAGATTCAAGGTAAAAGTAGAAAGACTGCCCTGTCTTTGCAGAAGACCACTGGGAACCCACATCTAGAATGTTGTATTTGGTTCTGTCCAGATGCCTCTAGAAATAATGGAGCTGGATAAGACATGGAGAGGAACAAACTAAATTAATTCAAGAGCTCGAGTAGCTGGGTCTTTCTTCACTCTTTTAAAGGTGAGCTATGATCAGACAACTTTATAACTACAATATTTTTCATTAGATCTGTATTATCACGGCCAGGTTAATTTACAAACTAAACTTCCACTGCTGCTTTAGAGTTCAAAAGGTCAAACTAATGTTAAAATTCAGCATGAAGAGCCCTTAACTTTAATTTTCTGTGAAATATTATTGCACATTTCAAAAGCATGTGTTTGTTTTCCATCTATACTATGAAAGATACAAGAGAGGAAGTTATAATAATGCCACATGATGTGATACCCTGTATTTGGAAAATGATTTACAGTCATAGATTTCATTCTGGTTAAAATTGAAGAGTAACTCAACCAGGCTACAGGGCATTTTTTGAGAAGGGAATGTGTTGCATTTAGAAAAAGTAATCTGCCAGCATGCTATTCAGCCCACATCTAGTTTTGGCCAGTTTTGATAGATGAGTTAGACAGCTGGGCAATATCAAAGAATTGGAGCTAATATTGAAAGCAGTTCATTATTGGCCTCTTGTTCAAAAAGCACCAAACAGTGTAGGTAACAAAATGTGTTTTCCAGTTTTTAGTGCAATTATTTTATTCCAACAAATGGAATACATTTAGACTCCTCTCTCCATCAGTCTGTGGCTTCAAAGGAATCTGTTCTGCATTCTTTCCAAGCGTACAAAATAACTAGGTTTTTGCCACCACTGAGCTGAGTTTCTGATAACAGACTGTGAGGTAATGGAGGGTAGAAGCACTAGCAACGCCCTTTTCCTAAGAGATGCTATGTGGAGTAGTGGAAAGATCATTGGATTGGGAGTCAAGAGAATTGGGTTCTGGTCTTATTTCTGCTGTTTGATCTTAGGCAAATCATTCCCCCTCCTCTGGATTTCAGTTTCATAATTTGTTAAAAAAAAAAAAAGGAACTTGGGCTAGATGAGATGATACTTTCTATCTCTAAAATGCTGTGATTCTGTGAGAAAAGAAGAAGTGAGTGTAGAGAATGGGGGAAAATGATAGCTGCTTTCAAGTATTTGAAGAGTCATTGGGGGAAGAAGGTATAGACATAATCACCTTGATCCTCAGAGGGCAGAATTAAGAATTAAGGTGTAGAAACTGAAAAGAGGTAAATTTAGTTTTTAATATTAGGAGAGAATTTGTTACACCCAATTTTTTATCTTTAAGGTTATCCAAGAGTGGAATGACAATCCCCAGTGGTGACATTGGTGACAATGACACCAAAAAGATGGTGCCTTTTGACAGTCTTATGAAGCCTATGGACTCTTCAGAATAAAGTATTCAAAGGCATAAAATAAAATAATTAAGATTACAAAGGAAACCAATTACATTTACATACAGTTGTCAAAATGTAAAAAAAAAAGTTCAAAGACCTCAGTTGAAGAAGCCCTGCCACAGAAGCAGTGGATTTTGCTGTCACTGGAGGTCTCTAAGCAAAGGTTGGATTGATGGCCACTTGTCAAGTGGGTCGGGAGTAAGGGAGATATTTGTTCAAGTATGGATTGGAGTAGATGGATTCTGAGGTCATTTTCATCTCTGAGATTTTATGAGTCTATGAAAATAGTAAATGAGTCTCTCACGGAGACCAGGTATATTGGGTCACCAGGCTCATCTTTCTCACTATCATCTCTCCATCATTTACTCTCCTGCTTGCTTATACTGTATTGATTTTTATTCATAGATATATTTGTTCATAAGATTGGTCTTCAGTCATTTTTTGGTGTTTGTGTACTTCCCTAGGCAGGTTATAATCTTCTGAAGGGCAGAGATGCCTTCTATTTTGTATTGAAACATAGTACAGAGCAGGGGTTTTCCAAGACTCACTGAATTACTTGAGGTCCAATTCACTGAATTACATGAGGACCAATTCACTGAATTACTTGAGGACCAATAAATTCTGTATGTGTATCTGATTAAACGGTTATCTTCTTAGCAAGAACTCATGAGAAATGACACCAATAGGTTGAACTACTCTTATTCAAGCAATCTTGAAGGCAATTGACCTAGAGAAAGTGTTAGAGCTGAAAGTTACCTCAGAGAGAGATCCTTTATTGTAGTCCAATCCCCTTACTTTATAGGTGAGTAAAATGGGAATATTTAGAGAGAGGAATCAATCTATCCAAGATGGCACAGCTAGTTAGTGGCAGAATTGGGACTAGCCAGAGCCCTCTGGACTTGAGTTCTTCTATAAACTTGCCTCCTGGCTTATCCTTCCACGTGATATTTTATTTCCCACCTCTGGGCCTTTGTACAGGCTATCCCTTCCATGCCTAGAATGTACTGCTTGCTCACCTCTGAGAATTCTGGTTGTTCAAATGCCATCTCCTACATGAAGCCTTTACTGATTTCTGTACCTCCCCCTGCCAGGGTTCCTTCACTGAAATTACCTCATAATTATTTCACATCTATTTTATATAGATTTACATTGGTACATGTTATCTCATCAGATTGATTGCAGTGTTCCTTGAGGACAGGGAACATTTCTCTTTCTTTTTCTGTCTTTGTCTCCTCAATGCTTGGCCTATAACAGGTGTTTAATAAATGCTTGCTTGATTCAGGACCTAAGGTGTGAGAGATAAAGTGAACAATGAGAAAACAGGAAAGGAAGAAGGCCATTTAGGACAGAAGGTCCTAAAAGGTTTGAAAGGGAAAGAATAGACCAGACAACATTCCTTTGTAATGGCAAAAAAGGGAAAGAATAGACCAGAGAACATTCCTTGTAATGGCAAAAAATAAAAAAAATTTAAAAAAAATTTAAAAAAAATGAATAGATACTGTGATCAAGTTGGAGAGTGGTTACTCTGTTTTTGTGTGTTTAAGCCACCACCTCTGTGCCAAAAGGAAGTATGTAGTTCTCCTCCTGGACCACTGGTTATTGAAATTGTGGCTTTGGTGGCATTGAGTTCAGTGGCTCTTTGTTGTTCCTGAATGTATCCTTAGAGTCATTGTACATGGTGCTCTGTTGGTTTTACGATTACTTTATTCTGCATCAATTCATATAAATCATTCTATGTTTCTGTAAACTCATTGAGGGCAGGGAAGAGGCACAATACAATAGAAAGAGATCTGAGTACTGACTGCCAGTAACTACCTCTATTTGACTTTGGGCAAAGCAATTATCCCTCTGGTCCTCAGTCTTCTCATCTGCGAAAAGTTGGCATATGATTAGATAACATTGAAGTTATCCATCTCCAAATCTGTGATCCATTGCCTTTCCCCCCTGTCCTTGTATTCCTAGACACTATCAAAAAGCTGTGTACTTATTAGGTTTGAAATAAATGCTTGTTAGATTGAATTTGATTGTTATGAATTCCTTATATTCATTGTTTATTACAGCATGATAATATCCCCTCACATTAATATATCACAATTTGTTCAGCCATTCCTTAATCGATGGGCAGCTACTTTGTTCCCAGCTTTTTGCTATCACAAAAAAGGGATTGTTGTGAATATTTTGATACACATGGAGACATTTCTTTCTTTGACCTTGACTTTCGAAAATAGAAAAGCTCAAATAGGGTTTCCCTTATAAAAAATAATGGGAAATAACAGCCTGAATGTAATAGATTTCTTATATCACTCCTATATTTATGTCAACATATATTTCCCATCTGTATTGGCAGATAGATTGAATGACAGGATACTCTTGATAGAGCCACATGCAAATAAGTGATTATACTTGTAAATACAATTAAGTATCAAGAAACCAGACACATGATACCTATATCTCTCACCCAGCTTTAATTTCTAGATGCTAAAAATCAATACTTAAGTTGAGATCTTTTCAGCTATTTGAGGTTACCCAAGACAGAGGAAGTGATGGTTGAGAAAGTCAGGGAAGGAACAGAGGGTTTTTACCCTTGTTTGTTGCTACTTATCTCCTTAGCTTAAATAAAGAGGTTCATGGGATCCCAATTCTTGGATGAAATCTTTTAGAGCAGGAGCAGGGAAGGCAGATGGTTAGGGAATGTTAGAGCAGGCAAAGTCTGGAAAGATGTGAGTGTCAAATGGAGAAGGGAGCAAAAGATTTAGTTAGAGGGAAGTATAGTGGAACTGGGCAACCGTGGGCCAAGACCATGAAGGGATAAAAATAGGATTAAGGCAATGGTGAAGGGCTATTAGAAAAGGGAAAGAGAGAGGGAATGGAGGATATAAAAAGAATGGGAAATAAGTTTAGGAGGAAAAGAAACAGAGTGAGATGTAAAAGGCTTGGAAAATTATCAGAGAAGAATCTCAGAATTCAAAATCATGGAGGTAGCAGAGTCACAGGTGATGTTCAGACCTAAGATGGGATGTGTACATGTTCCTTCTCCATCATCCGCCCCCCCATCAGTAGAATATAAGCTCTTTGAGAGCAGATACAGTTTTGTTTTTGTCTTTGCATTCCCAGAGCCTAATACAATGCTAGTAGGTACTTAATAGATGAAATTGGTTGAATGATGTCATTCATGGCAGTTGAAGAGGCTGACTAATTGGGAGAATCGAGTGTTCAAGGAGATATCAACACATATTTTCAAGAACAAGATTATAAGGATAGGGATTGGGATTGAAGACTATAATCCAGGTACTTAACTCTTTAAGAAAGGAATAATAAGAACCTGGAGACTGGCAGCTAATAAAAAAATGATCAAAACTAGTGATACAGATAAATAATAATGTTGATGGTAACACCCTCAAATGCTGGATTCTTCACATATGTCAGGATCCATGGAGACATTCTCTACCTGAGACTTTTAAAAAAGTTAAATATCCTAATTTTTAAAGATCCAATAAGAAAAATTATCAATTTATTTTCTTTCTGTTTTGATCTATAATTTCTCAGCCATTTTCCCCCAGTATGTGTTTCCTTTACAAGTCAGACCAGTTTGTTTTGAGATGATTTTTGCATAATTGAATGTTTTAGTATTGAGACCTACTGTATTACCATATCCTTTAATAAGTAGTGAAATTATGTCCCTGAAATGCTAGTGCCTAGCTGAAAACATTCAGATTTTTCTTTTAATTTTAAATAGAAAAGACTGCCTGCCTTATTGTTTTCTCCATACTGCAAGTTGATTGCAAAAAATTTGTCTACTGGCCTAGAAATCTTAAGGAATCAACCGAAGCATTTAATTCCTTTGGGAGCCTAACACTTGTTTCAGGCTTGCCAGAGACTATTCTTTTCAAGCTCACCTTGTTTGTTGCATTGCTGGGTGAATTTGGAATTCAATTTGGAATGCCTCTCTAGTTGCAGTGATCCATTGGAAAAATTTCAGTGTGCTGTGTTGTTTCAGAGACCCAGAGAATTTTTTCATGCCCTGTGCTGAAAGGGGCAACTAGAGATTTGGCTGGATCTTTGGCTGAATTCTCTGTGAATTTTAGGGACCCTAGGAGAAAATTTGGGTGCTTGGTATTATTCCAGGGGCCCAGAGGAATTTAAAACTACTCAGTAAGCATGAGTACAAAGTACAGGATGGGGCAAGAAGCTTAGCAGAAGAGGGAGAGGGCAAAATACCCTAATTCTTCCTCTCTTACCGTTCAGAGCAGGTTTGTAAGAAGCCCCAAGTGACCTGGTTTATCTAGCCCAGCAGTGGATAAATATTGAGACACTGGTTTCTGCAAGTAAAGGTACTGTGATAAACACCAGCTCTCCATTTAAAAAAAATATTTATTTATTAATTTATTTTTAGTTTTCAACATTCACTTCTGCAAGATTTTGAATTCCAAATTTTCTTCCCATCTTGTCCCTCTCCCCACCCCAAGACAGGGTGCATTCTGAATACCCCCTTCCCTAATCTGCCTTGCCTTCTAACCCCCACCCCCTTTTCTTATCCCCTTCCCCTTCTATTTTCCTGTAGCGCAGGATAGATTTCTATACCCCATTGCCTGTATATCTTATTTCTCAGTTGCATGTGAAAATAGGTTTTACATTTGTTTTCAAAACTTTGGGTTCCAAATTTTCTCCCTTCCTCCCTCCCTACCCACCTTCATTGAGAAGGCAAGCAACTCCATACAAGTTATACTTGTATAGTCATGCAAAATACTTCCATAGTAGTCATGCTGTGGAAAACTAACTATATTTGCCTTCATCCTATCCTTCCCTTCATCCTATCCTTCCCCTTTTATTCTATTCTCTCTTTTGACTGTCTCTCCTCAGAAGAGTTTGCTTCCGATTATTCCCTCCCCCAATCTGCCCTCCTCTTTATCATCCCCCCACTCTCTTATCCCCTGCCCCCCCCCCATTTTCTTATAGGGTAAAATAGCTTTCCATACCCAATTGAGTGTGTATGTTATTCCCTCCTTAAGCCAAATACAATGAGAATAAGATTCACTCATTTCCTCTTACCTTCTCCCACTTCCCCTCCACTGTAAAAGCCTTTTCTTGTCTGTTTTATGTGAGGTAATTTACCCCATTCTACCTCTCCCTTTCTCCTTCTCCCAGCATAATCCTCTCTCACCCCAATTTTATTCTCCAGATATCACCCCTTCATCTTCAACTCACCCTGTGCCCTCTATGTATCTATCTATCTTTTTATCTATCTATACATATATATTTTTTCTCCTCCAACTACCCTAATAGTAACAAAGGTTTCATGAGTTACAAATACCATCTTTCCATGTAAGAATGTAAACAGTTCAACCTTAATAAGTCCCTTATGATTTGTCTTTCCTGTTTACCTCTTCATGTTCTCTTGAGTCTTATATTTGGAAGTCAAATTTTCTATTCATCTCTGGTCTTTTCATCAATAATACTTGCAAGTCCTCTATTTCACTGACTGTCAATTTTTTTCATTTTTATACTTAGTTTTGCTGGGTAGGTGATTCTTGGCTGTAATCCTATCTCCTTTGACCTCTGGAATATTATATTCAAGCCCTGTGGTCCCTTAATGTAGAAGCTGCTAAATCTTGAGTTATCCTGATTGTGTTTCCACAATACTTGAATTGTTTCTTTCTGGCTGCTTGCAATGTTTTCTCCTTGACCTGGGAACTCTGGAATTTGGCAATAATATTCCTAGGAGTTTTCCTTTGGGGATCTCTTTCAGGAGTGATTGGTGGATTCTTTCCATTTCTATTTTACCTTCTGGTCCTAGAGTATCAGGGCAATTTTCCTTGATAATTTCTTAAAAGATGGTATCTAAGCTCTTTTTTTGATCATGGCTTTCAGATAGTCCAATAATTTTTAATTATCTCTCCTGAATCTCTTTGCAGGTCAGTTGTTTTTCTAACGAGATATTTTATGTTGTCTTCTATTTTTTCATTCTTCTGATTTTGTTTTAAAATGTCTTGATTTCTCATAAAGTCACTAGCTTCCATTTGCTCCATCCTAATTTTTAAGGAAGTATTTTTTTCAGTGAGCTTTTGGACTTACTTTTCCATTTGGCAATTCTGTTTTTTAAGGCATTCTTCTCCTTATTGTCTTTTTGGACCTCTTTCGCCATTTGGGTTAGTCTATTTTTTAAGGTGTCATTTTCTTCAGTGTTTTTTTTTTGGTCTCCTTTAGCAAGCCGTTGACTTGTTTTTCATGATTTTCTTGCATCCCTCTCATTTCTCTTCCCAGTTTTTCATCAATTTCTCTTGCTTGCTTCTCAAAATCCTTTTTGAGCTCTTCCATGGCCTGGGAGTGATTCATGTTTTTCTTGGAGGCTATGATGTAGGAGCTTTGACTTTGTTGTCTTTTTCTGGTTGCATGTTTTGATCTTCTTAATCACCAAAGAAAGATTCTATGGTCTGACCTTTTTTGTACAGTTTGCTCATGTTCCCAGCCAATTAGTTGAGTTTTAAACTCTTTGTTAAGGAAGCGGTCTGCTTCCAGTGTGAAGAATATACTGTCCCAAGCTTTGGGTTTTTTGTGCAGCTGTTTTCAGAGATACTTCTAGAGACCTGTAAAATTTCAGTTCTTCCAAGGTGGTACAATCAAGGATGAGGTGTTTCCTCCTTTCCTGGTCTGTACACTGGTCTGTGAGTGACCACAAGCACTCTTTTCTGCCTTGGAACTGTGAGGAGGATTCTCTCTTTACCACCACTACAAGCTCCACCATGCCAGCGCTCCTCCTCACCCCAGGACTGCCACCCACAACTGTGACCCAGATCCAAGAACAGGCAAAGCAAGAGAACCCTGCCTCAGTACCAGCAAAGAGATCCCTGCAGTCCCCCTTGGATCAGCCACTCATTTCGCCCTCAGTCTGTGGGTTGGAAGCAGTCCCTGCCCCGGGGCTGTGCTGGGACTGGGACTGGGATTGAGCTTCTCTCTGACCACAGTCACAGATCTTTCCTACTAACCTTCTAAGTTGTGTTTGGTGTTTGTGGGTTGAGAAGTCAGGAAACCACCACAGCTGCCCATGATTCAGTCCCCTGAGGCCTGCTCCAGGTTCTCTGAGGCCTGGTCTTTGCCTGTGCACCCATGCTGAACTGTGTTCCTCTCCCAGCGTGGTGCAACAGACATTTCCAATCAACCATCCAGGTTGTCTTGGGCTGGAAATTTGTTTCACTTTATCTTTTTGTGGGTTCTGCTGCTCTAGAATTTTTTTAGAGCCATTTTTACAGATATTCAGAGGGTTTTAGGAGAGAGCTCAGGCAAGTCACTTCTTTTACTCCACCATCTTGGCTCTACCCCTCCATTTTTTAAAAAAAGTACATTCCATATACTCAAGTTTAATCTGTACCATTACATTTTCTGCATCACCTGAAGTTTGGGCCATCAAGAAAACAACAAATCAAGCCCTGATGTTGTAGTGTTTGCCAGTTTCTGAGTTGTAAATGTTCACACTAAAAATTTAACAATTAGCTCTTGTGAGTGGTAAGAACTACTTCTAGCACATCCTTGTGCAGAAGCAACTCTCCTTGAACACTAGGTAGAAGGGGAAGGTGAGGAGAACAGGAGAGGCTTGTCAGAAGCCTGAATTTTCAAAGATGTCAGTGGTTTTTGATATTAATAGATAATTTCATTCTTTTGATCTGAGAAATGCAAAATAAGGACTTGCAGTAAGTATGTGCTCTATTGTAATCTTTTCTACCAAACAATGATTTTTTTTTTAAATTGTCTTGACCTAAGATTTCATCTCATCAGCGTGGCAATGTCCATAAAAGGACATTCTTTTTATCAAGAAACTCCCTCTACCATTATTGGTGGGCATTTGTTCTATGAGTTGTCTATATGAAATTAAGTGACTTGCCCAGAATCTCATAACCACTATGTGTCAGAGGTAAACAGGGACTTGAATGCAGACACTTAATTTCCCAATTTTCTCTGATTACTATATGACATTCTTGGCACCAGGTAGATAGGACAAGTTTTCCCTTCCTCCACAAGTTGTTTTGGGGATGTATGGACAGCCTGATTGAATTTTAGATGAAAGCAATTATAGGGAAAGACCATAAAATGAGCATCTTGATGAACCTTCCTTCAGGCCACACTCACACATATCTAATGAATCCTGTATCTAAGGCATATTCTGTTAAATTTTCCCATCATTTACTATCCCTAATCAAAGCAACAGCATTGCTTTTCTCCTCTAGTTATTGCTAGGAGCTTCTATGAAGTCTCCCTGTACTTTGCCACGGTCAAATATCATGTGTAATTTGGAGTGCCACCTTTTTGGAAGGATGTTGACAGGTTGGAGTGTGTCCGGAGAAGGGTAACCAGGATGGTGAACAGACTAAAAACTATCATATGAGGAGTAGCTGAGGCAATTGTGTATCATTAATCTGCTGAAAAGATGACTGAAGGGAAACATGATCATTCTACTCAAGGAGTGAGCATGCTACAGGGGAAAGAGTTCAAACTCTTGGCTTCAAATCTGGCTTCTGATGCTTGTTACCTGAATTGACTTGGACAAATTACTTCATCTTCTGGGGCCCCAGTTTCCTCAACTGTATAATGAGGGCATTAAACTAGACACCTTTTGAGGTTCCCTCCAGATCTATGGCCTTAATACCCTAGGTTCTCACAGGGCTGTCATTTAGAAGAAGGGTTTTTGTTTGCCTCAAGAGAGATGAATTAGGAGTAACGGGTAGAAGTTGTAAGAAGGACATTTTATGTTTGATGTAAGAAAAACTTCCTAATGATTGGAATTGTCCAAAATCCATCTTCAAGTAGAAGCCAAATAACCATTCTTAGAGATGCCAATAAAAAGGGTTCCTGTTCAGGTCTTGGTTGGAGACTTTGAGATCTCTTCAGATTTAATAATCCAAAGGGTAGAGAGCTTATTTATATGTGTGATCACTCTGGAAATAAAGGCTAGAACAAAATAGTGTTGTACAGAGACCCAAGAGGGATAGAGCTAACACAGAAGGGTATGAAGAAATGGGAAGTGGTAGCCAAGGAAAAGAGTTTTGGTGTAAGCAGGTAACAATTCAAAATCATGGAAATTCTGACTGAAATTGTAGAATGATAGATGTCATGTTCCTCCCATGCTTAGACTCATAGAATCCAAGAGTTGGAGCATATTTTGGAGATAATCTCTTCTCAGCTCTAGTATGTTTCATGTACAATATTGCCAACCATTAGTTAGCAAATGTTATGAACTCTCCCAAGGGGTGGAGAGGCTGTGGCCTTGAGGCCACATGTGTACCTCTAGGTCCTCAAGTGTGGACCTTTGATTGATTCAATCCTAGGGGTCACTTGGGGCTTAGAGGCTGTAGGTTCCCCATCCTAGCTCTAGGCAAATTCTATCTATTTGTTTTGATAACTTTAATTGGTAGGGAATTCTTTTTTTTTTTTACTTTTGTCAAAGTATTATTTCCTGTAGCTTCTACCAACTGATATTGGTTCTACCTACATTGACCAAGCAGAATAGGTCTGATTAGTCTTAAAAAATTAAATTAAAAAGTTAGTCATGAAAATGCTGTCTGTATTTAAAGACAGATGTCATGGTATCCCTATATCTTCTCTAGTTGACAATAATGTTCTTATAGGATTGTTTCCAGACCCCCATTCATCCTTCTTTGGATGCTGTACAGATTTTCAATATTCTTCCTAAAACATTACCAGAACTGAATATTATGTTCCAGATGTGGTCTGACCAGGGCAGGTTATATATTAGGAACACTGCTGTCTGATATTCGCAAAGCACTTGATACAGTGCTTGGCACGTAGTAGGTGCTATATAAATGTTAGCTGCTGCTGCCGCCACCAGAATCATCCCATTTCTTGCCTGGTTGTACTCCTGACTCTATTGAACTTTCTCTACAATGCCCCAGAAACCTCTTTATCCTGTAATCTGCATGTTTGAAGTATCCTTTTCCCAGGGGTGTACTAGTAAATGTTTGATGACTGGCTTTCTGGAAGAAAAATGTATGCAGGACATACTTTAAAGTTTAATCTGCACTATTAACATTTTCTCCATCCTTTTCTTAAGTCTAGCTGATCAATCAACAAATTAATAAATCTAGCCCTGATTTGTAGCCTTTGTTAATTTCTGAGGTGTAAATGCTCATATAGTGATTGGTTCTCTAGCAGTTGGCTGTCTTAAGCAAAAGGCTGGCTCTAGCACACTTCTACCTCCAGCCCTGTAGCCTTTCCCTCTGATGGGCTGGTTCTTCCCAGAATTTCCATTTTATGGAAGAGATATAGCCCACAGAGAGACTTACTTTATTTCTCTCATGGTTGCACTATAAAGCTCACCTGATTTTCTCTCTAATGACTCCCAAATGCCTACAGTAGCATTCTCTCTCTCTCTCTCTCTCTCTCTCTCTCTCTCTCCCCCCTCCCACCTCCCTTTCTCCTTCTCCCTTCCCCCCTTCTTTCTTCACAAAATTGTTTTCTAGTCATTCCCTCTGCCCCAATTCTCCCTCCTTCACTCCCATCATGAGCTTGTATGACTGATTTTTAAAAAAAATACAAATATATATTTTTTCCTCCTTTTATATTCCATTTTATTAGATTTGGCCTATCATTCTAGTCTTTTGAATTCTGATTCTACAATCCAATTTGTCAGCTGTATTTCCTAGCTTTTTGACATCTGGAAATTAAATGGGTCTGCTATTTATGTTTTTATCCAAGTCATTAGTGTGCTTATCACATTATTATTATTTAAAAAAATCTATTCCTATCCGAACAAAAATTAACATAAGATATTTTCATGTCAAATTTTAGGAAAGCAAAAGCATTTCAGCTACTTCTAGGAATTTTAAATCTGTGGGACAATGGGTTTGAAATGAACATAATATAAAGCTTGCCAGCTGAAACCTGAAATTTAGGGGGGAAAAACCCAAAATTTTCTCAAGGAGTTATCGCACTAGGACTTATTCCATTGTGCATAGAGCAACAGTGTGGGTGTGGGTGTATTGGCTTACTCCAACCCATACTTTTGCACATCTCTGATTCCAACAGGCAAATGTTGGATGAAACATGGTGTGTTAGGCACATTTCCTGGTAATGCAGATAGATTTTTATCTTTCCCCATCTAGGCTTAGTACTTTCGTGAATAGTGCCCCAAAATGTACTGCTACAGTCATCTGTTGGTAAAGGAATAATGCTATAAACAAAAAGGCACTCATCATGAATTGAAATTTTCAGCCAGGTTTTTTGAATCCAAAGGCAGCTTTGCTGAGATACTTAACACTACCTAATTCACTAGATTGTTGCCAGAAAAGCACAAAGCAAATTACAAAACAGAATGTGAGCTGTTATTATAAAAATACACCGATCAAATAGGAGGAAAATATTTTTGCAAATCATTATATGTTTGAAAATTTCACATCCAGAGTTAAGGATCATTTTAGTGTCTTTGGATTTTGAACTAGCCCTAGTCATATTCTCTTATTTTAAAGCTACAACAACTAGCAAAATCTCCAAAGAAGGTTAGTTGAATTGAACCTTAAAGGGATCTAGGGATTCTAAGATGTTACCTGGAAGAAGATAATGCCATAGGAATGGGGCTTATGCCTATGCAAAGGCCTGGAGGTTGCAGGTGGCCATATTGTACATGGGGGCAAGACTGGCTGGAATTTGACTGCAGCGCTGAGTGCGGCAGGGGAAATAATGCGTGATCACTCTGGAAATATAGGTTAGAACAAGATAGTGTGGTACAGAGACCCAAGGGCTGATATAGAAGGGTATGAGGGAATGAGAAGTAGTAGCCAAGCAAAGGAGCTTTGGTATAAGCAGGTCACAACTCAGAATCATGGAAATTCTGACTGAAATCATAGGGTGATAGATGTCATGCTTTTCCCAGTAGCTATGGTGCTATCAATAATTATTACTTGGTTTTTCCATGATCAAGAGATGTTGAGGATGGGGATGTTCCTGAACCTTGAAAGAGGACAAGATGTCACATACTTTCAAAACCCTCATATCCTGAGAGGGGTTCCTGTTTGGAATCGAGCTTGGGCTGGGTTGACTGGATAGAGAGGGTTGGAGTCAGATTTCATATACTCTATTTCTAGTCTACAGCCAAGTTTGTACTGCCCCTGGGCAAGTCTCAGAATTGAGTCAATTAATTTTTCTAAAATGGGAAGTAGGTTTTTTTCTAGGCCTTGCGAATAAAAGACAAAGGAAAAAAAAAAGTAGTTCCTGTCCTCAAGAGATTTACATTCTGCTATCTACTGAACAGATAAATTTACATATGATACTTTGAGGCAGAAGGAGAGAGAGCATTAAAAATTGGGGGGTTCCCTAAATGTTTTGTATGGTAGATGGTATGTGAACTGAACCTTGAAAGAAGCCATGTATTGTAAAAGCAGAGAGTAGGAGGGAGTATATTACTGGCTTGAGAGGAGAGGGGCAGCCATCATAAGAATTCAAGGTTTCTGTAAAATTTATCATAAAACAAATTAATCATACTTGACTTGGCTCTTCCCACCACCTTCCATCCCTTTCCAGGTTGAGTTGAGAATTAGAAACTATGTGGTATATGAGAACTAACATTGGATTTGGAGTTAGAAAACTTGAACTTGAATCCTTATGCAGCTCTGTACTATTTGTAGGTCTTTGGGTAGGCTACTTACACTGTTACTGGCTTAATTTTCTCTCTTGTAGAAGGAGCAACTTATATGAATACCTCTTCCAGGTTTAAATCCTCTGATTCCATGAGTTAAATAGTATTACAGTAGTTGAGGGTATGAATTGTTTTGTTTAGAAGGAAAGTTAACTATGCCCTCTTAAATGGCCTCCTCTGGCCTGGAGGAGTGGGAGAAGCATTTCATATTAGCTTCTCCCTTTAGATAATCCCAGACGTGTGACTTTCTTTTGGTCAATGCTTCCACTCTGTCCTTCAGGGACAGATGAGGTCCCTTGGACCCATTAAAGGAAATGGAATGACATAAAGGAGAGTTTAAGGCAGTGATTCAATTCTCTGCTTACCAAGCCTCCTTCCCCTCAATCCCACTGTCTGGGCTCATTCTTTTCCTAGGGGACGTCCATAAAGGTCTAGATTCACGTACTTACTTTCACCTTGCTTTTGGAGTCTTACAAAGCTACTTATCAGTAAAAAAATCTTTTTGGTTTGTTTCAAGCCCTTGGCCAAGGAAATCACAGAGATTTAGAAAGGACTTCCAACATGCCCTCTATGTAGTTGCCCTATCTTCCATCCATCTAACTACTAAATACACACAGAACAATAAAGCCATCAGGCAGAGAGATTCTCCCATCCCAGTGGAAGAAAAGTGTGTGTGTGTGTGTGTGTGTGTGTGTGTGTGTGTGTGTGTGTGTGTGTGTGATAGCTGTAGAAATCTTATTAACCAAGGCTCTTAGGCTGAGTGGCCATGTAGGAAGCTCTGATATCTCTCCTTTGATTTCCATGACATTTCCGTAGAGTGTAACATCACTTTTGGTGTCACAATTTTATCTTAACACCAGCTTGTAGAAACTAAGTGAAAAGCAATGAAAAATATAAACTTTAAAGAAATACGTACAAGATTTAGAACAGATATTCACTCCCTAGGAGAGATAAGGAGAGAGAGGAAGTATCACCATTATCGTTTTTGGGCAAACCAAGCCAATTCCACTCCAAAAGGGTTCCTCTCCTTTTCCCTCCTGGTTCTCCCTCTTCCTCCTGCTACCCTTTCTGCCTTGGAAAGAACAGAGAAAGGCTACCCCTGGAGTTAAATAGCAAATTTGTCTTTTTTCTGGCATCATCCTGTTTACTGGCATGCCTTCTCCCAGTCTCATCCTCCGATGAGGGAGACTCACTGCCTCCATAATGTCCTCTGGATGGATGGAGTCTTTATTTTGTATCTTTTCACTAAATTGATAATGTTTAGTTTATACCACCTCCTTATTATTTCTCCTCCCCAAGCTTCCATGAAAATTTTAAAGCACTATCTAAATGTTAGTTACTATTATTTATTATTATTATTATTATTATTATTATTATTACTCTATAATTTGGGTTCTCTTACTTCTGGCTATTATGCTAACATAAATTCTATTTCAGTGTTTTTAAAGATTTCAAGTATTATCAGCATGGATTCTCTAATGGTGGACTTCACAACCCATCCATGACACCACATTCTGGATTATTCTTGCCCATGTTTCCCAGTACATTTTCAGGACTTCTGTTAACATTCTATGAGAACCAAAGAAGAATCAGAACCAGAGTGTGTTGGAGACAGGAGGCTTAAATTTGAGTTCCACTTTAGACACTTCGTATCTGACCATGGTTAAGTTACTTAACACCTCAGAGCTTCAGGCCAACTGCATGAGGAAGCTGCTATTTTTCAGTTTAGTGATGTGCTGGAAAGATCGATGACCTAAAGTCATGGGAAATCAAAATTGAAATCAGGCTTCAGAAATTTGGAGTTATTCTTGACACACTCTTACCCTCCATATCTAATCTAAGTCTTCCCTCAAAATTTCTCTCCCGTTTTCTCATTCACTCCACAATCCTTCTAGTTCAGGTCCTAATCACCTCTCACCTTGACTTTTGCTTAATTAGACGCCCTCCCTCACTCCCTCCAGTATCTCTGCTCTCCAGCTCATTTTCCCTCCTCACTTAAATCCAATTCACTTGCAAGTCATGGCATCACTTTTCTATGCTGTGATCCTCTTTGAGAATAAGTGACAAACAACAGTTTCCAGCCCATATTGCACACATCTGCGAAGTTAATATTCCTAATGCCCAGGGATGACAGTATCACTTTCATACTCATGTTTTTTGGGTGGCTCCTTATGCTCTTTGGAAGAAATGCAATCTCATTTGGCATTCAAGGCCCTTCACAATCTTATTCCAACTTATCTTTAAACTGATTTTACAATAGAGCACTGACCCTGAAGTCAGGAGGACTGGAGTTCAAATCCTACCTCAGACCAAACACTTTACACTTACTAGCTGTGTGACCCTGAATAGGTCATTTAACCCCAATTGCCTAAAAACAAAACAAAACAAAACAAAAACCCAACTAATTTTACAATTAAGCTGCCTCATGATCTCTATAATCCAGTAAAACTGCCTATTTGCTGTGCCCTGTACACAATATTTCACAATATTGTGCCTTTCCACAAACTATTCATCATCCTTAGAGGTTTCTTTGCTCTCATCTGCATCTCTTGGAATTACTGTTGCCTTTCAAATCTCAGCTTCATCACTGCCTCTATACGAGGCTTTTCTCGATTATCCGTTATGATTACTTGATATATACAGTGTGTCTCAGTCTTAGTGCAATTTTAAACCGTTAGAATTTACTTTTATATTTATTCATTTATGTATATTTTGCTTAGAATGTAAGTTTCTTGAGGGCAGGGATTATTTCATTTTTGTCATTGTATCCTTAGTGCCTTGAACGTGGAAGATACAACTATGCTTGTTGAATTGAACTGCATTATCCTGGCTAAGTCACTTAAACTTTTGAAGCCTCAGTTTCCTCATCTCTAAAATGGGAACAGTAATGCCTGTAGTTCCAGCTCAAATGAAACAGTGTGGATGAAGTGTTTTTTAGTTTAGTTTTGTTTTATGTCAGTTCCTATTGTTATTTCGGAAGCTTCTGTTAAGTTTAAATGGCACAATACAACATTAAGGCTTAAGCTGCAGGTCATTATCTGGTTTGCACTATACATTGGTCTCAATAAATTGCATTAAATGAGTTCCATTTGCCAGAATGAAGATGGAAAAGAGAGAGTCTTTCTAATTCTCAAGCCTGAGACTTTGCTCTCAGTGGAATCAATCCTCAGAGGTATGCTAGTAAAGGTTAATGAGCTTTCAGATTTAGTTGGAAGAATGGTCTATTAAAATAATGCTAGGCTATCATCTGAGAATGCTAAATGGCCATAAAGTAATCAAATATTTATATCTATGTGCCAGACAAGGTGAAGGGCACACCTGAATTTACCACCTTATCAAGAACCAAATGAGCTGAAAGGCCACAGGTAGCATATGGTGGGTTTGGGTTGTTTCTAGCCATGTAGATGAGAAGCTTAGAATCATTGAGTATATTTCCTTGTTTTATACAATCTGATTGGCATCCTATATACTGGCTAAACATCCTCAGCTGTTCCAGTCTTTAACTTTTTCAATTCATTATGGTTAGTTAGTCATTTTGGTCAATGTCCCCACAAACTCATCTGAGCTCAGAGCTTCCATCTGGAGCCATTAAAATTAGTGCCTGAATGAAATATATCTCGGTGAGAATAACATCTTGTGATATAATAAAAGACAGCATGGTGTAGTGCTGAGGTATCAAACACCTGGCTGTAACAATGCTCCCAAGTGCAAGCTGACCAGATTAAAATGCAACTGGGAAATATTTAAGAAAAGAAATAAAATACAATAAGGCATAGATAATGTTAATGTGTGGTTTTCTAGGTCAATATGCCTACCCCCCCCCAATCCTTATGTACTGGTTAGCTGCCCCTGTTTCTATTTGAGCTTAACATTACTGCCTTAAGAAACACTCTAAGACTTTTAGTTGCAAAAAGGTGCTGAATTGCATGGATAGAGGGAATTTCCTCTTCTTTGAATTGCCTACCCCAATGAAGTCACAGGTCTAGCCCATACTCCAATGTATGATAATGTAGTACCCCAATATTTGCAACCCTTTTTGCACACATTATCTAACTTGAGTCTTACAAATGCCTTTAGGGTAAGACTTCATATATTATTGTGTCAGGGTCAGAGAAGTTAAATGATTTCCCCATGGTAACACAGCTAAGTGTCAAAAGTCAAATTTGAACCTATGTCTTTCTGACACTAAGTCCGTCATTTTATCCACTATACACATTGATACTGCAATTAATCAATCAATCAATAAACATTTGTTAAGTGCTTTCTACGTGCCAGGCACTGTGATAAGCCTGGGGATACAAAAAGAGGCAAAAGACGGTCCCTGACCTCAAGGAGCTTACAATCCAATGAGGGAGACAACATGCAAACAAATATCTACAAAGCAATTTATATACAAATCTATATGAAGCAAGGTACTGGCATAAAGGAAAGGCCAGAAATAGCCCAGACTACTAGACATTTTGAACTAGAAGTCTGGTAGGCATCTCAAATTCAATATCCCCGAAATAGAACTCATGATCTTTCTCCCCGAACCCACTTATTTTCCATATTTCTCTGTTACTGTTGAAGGCATAGACCATATGTCCAGTTGTTTATTTTTAAATTGCTATGTCTTGTTTTTATTTCCAAAGAATTTCTCACATTTCTTTCTATTATAAATACAGTCACCTCTGATTCAGTTCAGGCCTTCAGTAGCTCTTACCTGGAATTCCTGACTTGTCTTCCTGCCTCAAGGCTATCCTCAATCCAAATCAACTTTCACATAGCTGCTAAAATGATTTTCCTAAAGCACAGTGTCATTCCCCTGCTCAATATACTCCAGTGGCTCCCTATTACCCCTGGAATCAAATATAAAGGAAAAAAGAAAAATGAATAAGCTTGCAGAGGAAACAAGCACCTGTTTCTTGAAATTCTCCTCACTGCTTACATAAAACTTTTGATGCTCCTCCATTGGCTGTTTAAATCTCTTCACAACCTATCCCCTTCCTACCTTTCAGGGCCTTTTTACACATTATTCCCCCTATATGGGGTCCAGAGTGCAGCCATATTGGCGTCTCCCCTGTACCTAGAATGCAGTCTTTCCTCAGTTTCCCTCTAGGAATCTCGAGCTTCCTTCAAGACTCAGTTCAAGCTAGCCTATATAAAGCCTTGCCTAATCCTCCCTGCCCCTCCTTCTCTGAACTAACTTGTATTCATTTTGTATGCATTATGTATCTATTTATGTATGTACATGTTGTTTCTCACAGCTGTTCCAGGGTATTTGCTCTAGTCTTAGGCTGCCTTCCAGTTTGGGAAACAGTTGCTTTCAGGATTTTCCTGAGAGTTTCTAACAGCTTGGATACTGAGGAGGGCCCCCAGTGTAGGATATAATATAATATAATATTTCATCCCATCCTTTCTGTTCCCATTGCTATCACCCTAATTAAAGCCTTATCACCTTATGTCCAATTGATCTCCCTGACTTCTATCTTTCCTCATATCTAGGGCCTATGTAGTAATTTAACAATTCACTGAGTGGGTATGACATGCACAGGGGATGTAACATGGAGAAGTGAATGAGCATTTTATTAAGCTCCGATTTTCTGCCAGGTACTTGGGTAAACACTATGCATATTCTCATTTGATCCTTACAACAACTCTGGGAGGTAGATGCTGTTATTATCCTACAGTTAGGGAAACTGAGGCAGACAGATCAAGTGACTTGCCCAGGGCCACACAGCTAGTAAGTATCTGAGGTTGGATTTGAACTCATGACTTCCTGACTCCAGGCCCAGTAGTCTATCTATTTAGCTGCTTTTAAAGGAACACAGTCTCCAGCATAGAAGTTGTTTTGAGATTTTTCTGACGTGCCCATTGTTTTCCTTTAGTTGTATATTTCTCCCTGTGCACTCCCTTTTATACCTGCCTGGGCCCTCTGATTTTTTTACCTTTAGCTTAGAAGGATTTCCTTTTTACTATGTGATGTCTGAGACCTTGGATAAATATGCTCCTTCTCCAAGGCCCTTCTGAGATAGGACCTACATCACTGGCATCTTAGCCCCATATACTCACTTGGGCTCAGGGATTCTACAACTTCCACCAATCCACTCTGCACACTGCTGCCAGAGTTGATTTGATTTATTTTTTTGTCCCGTTGGCATAATGAACTTGCAGGGAAGAAAATCCCTCAGCCAATGGAGATCAGGCAACTGCTCTACAATTTCAGGGTCTTAACAATTTCTGTATGACTTTTGCAGCTCCATCTGTCTTTCTGGTTTTACTCACTGTCAGAGTATAGACAGGAGGAAAGAAAATGTATCAAAAATTTTATACCAGCAAACTGAGGAGAAATTGTGAATATAAGTCCTTGTTTCCTCTGTAATCCCACTCATTTTCATTTTTCCCTTTACCTTCAATTTCTAGCCTGCAACGATGTGTGTGTGTGTGTGTGTGTGTGTGTGTGTGTGTGTGTGTGTGTGTGTACCTTATATATAATTCATTGAGAAGGCATTCTCAGGACCCATTCATCTTTGCCCCAAACGCTTTTGAGAGCTGTAGTCTAAAGGGACACAGGTTCACCACCAGTCTACTGGGGAACAGTGGTCCTTACCTATTCACTTTGTCAGGTTAGGTTTTTGGTTTGGTTTGGTAGCTGTCCTTTGCTCTCGAAGAGGACCAAAATGATGTCACTATATTAGTGTCAAGTTATAGTGTATTGAGTGTGGCTGATCAGACCAATATGAGCTTGGAATGCTTAACCACAGGTTGGGCACAAATACTCCATGTGAACAGTTCTCTAAATTCGTGCATCTCCCATTTCTTTTGAGCTACTTTATTTCTGCTTTGCATAGAGCACAGCACCTTCTCTTATGAGGGCATGCTATGTTGAGCAGTCCTGTGCCAGTGTCTCCCTAATTCCAAAGTTCTTAAGAGAGACCCTGAGAGTGTCCTCATATTACTTCTTCTGACACCATGTGATACCACCAAGTTATACTTGGGTCAAATCCCCATATTTCAGGCTTTGTTGTTTTTCAGACATTTAGTCATGTCCTACTTTTTCTGACTTCATGGACCATAGAATGCCAATATTGTCCATAGGGTTTTCTTGGCAAAAATACTGGAATGGTTTACTTTTCCAGTGGATCAAGGCAAACAGAAATTAGGTGACTTGCCCAGGGTCACACATCTAATAAATATCTGAGGCAGGATTTGAACTAAGGTCTTCCTGACCCCAGACCCAGAGCTCTCTCCACTGAGCCACTTAGCTGGCCCCTTTAATTAGAGCTTTGGATTACTCAGTCCTTTCATGAAGACATTTCTTCTGAGTTCCACGTTAAAACTACTCTCTCCATAGCTACTGAACTGACTTAGTAGTTCTCTCCCTTCTGGGATAATGCCTTATTCTCAAATCTCTTTTGCTCTTTTTTCTGTCTCCCCATTCTTGCTTCTGGCTCTCACAGTCTTCTCTAGATGACTTCCCTCTGGTCAGTTAAGGTATCTGAGATGTCCCAGGAGACTTCCAGTCTGCACCTAATCATTCTGCTCTCCATTGGGTTTCACTCACACAAATACAATTATTCTTCACATCTCTGCCTTTCTCCACTTTCACTTTATTTCAAACAGCTTCTGTTTGAACTTGAATTCTACCTTGCCTTCGCCACACCTCTTTTTGACTAGTCGCCACCTACACACACACACACACACACACACACACACACACACACACACACACACACCACATTCTACTTGGGGAAGGCTTGATTTCATTATCAACTCAAATCCCCACCTACAAGCCAAGACTATTTTTATTTCACAGATATGATTATGCTTAGATTCACAATAATTTGGGAAAGTTGTTTTATTTGCTATACCCTTGTAACTGATGATGAATTCTATCACCTTTTATATGCCATTCTTTAGGTTTGGTTTTCAATTGCTTTAAATTTAATGATTTGAAATTTTACATGCGGTTTGAAGTGTGTGTGTGTGTGTGTGTGTGATCCTGCAATGCCACTTGTGGAGTTTTAAACCCTCTTTGGGTTTACGTTCTGTTTCTTCCAAGTCCTTATTTTACCTCTGAATCTCAACCAGCCAGAGTTATGTACCCTAAGCTAATGTCTACATAGCACTTTAAGGCTGGAAAATGCTTTCCATTATGTTATCTCCTTTGGTCCTTACAACAACCCTGGGAGATGGGTGTTATTATTATCCCCATTTTATAGATGAAGAAACAGAAGCAGACAAAGTTTCAGTAACTTGCTCAGGACCACACAGCTGGTAAGTGACTGAGGTTGGATTTGAACTCAGTTCTTCCTGACTCCAAGCCCACAACTCTATTCACTATGCCAATGAGCTGCCATTATAATAATGCAAAGCATACTTATTTAAAACAAAATGTCAGATAACTAACAAACAGCAGACATTTTTGGCACCTGCACTACTAATGATAACCTTCAAATGTCTCTTGTTTGCATTGATCAGCATGAGATCTTTGATATGCTCTATTTCTGACATGGGCAGGTTTGCCCCTTCTTAGGTAACCTGGTGGCCAGCTATTTCCACTTTGGGGTGGGAGGAATTTGCCATATTAATACCAAATTTTGTGTGTCCACCTAACTGGCATAGTCCTCTGCAGCTCATGACTCTGAAAATCAAGATGATCTGTCAGGCTCAGTCTCTGTGGTTGTTGAGATTATAGGCTTGTACTATCATTCCTGATACCATGTTGAATTTACACAACACTTTAAAAATATTTCCAAAGCAATTTCACATGTGTGGTATGCTGGATCAAGCCATGGAGTGAAAGGTAGAGGACCTGAGTTTGAAATTTAGCTCTGTTCTTTGCCATATAGAAGATCATGGGGGGCAACATTCAGCATAATACAGTTAAAAGAGTACTGAGTCAAGTCAGAGGCCTTGGGTTCAAATCATACCTCTAATGCTCATTACCAACGTGAGGTTAGGAAGGTCACAGCTACTCTGGGCCTCAAGATTCCTTATCTGTAAGATGAGAGGATTGACCCAGATGGCCTTGAAGGCCTTCCGGTTCTAGATCTAGGATGGCTCTAAAACCCTCAGTTTCCTCCTCTGTTGGACCAGATGATCCTTAAGAGTCCTTTTGTCTTCAAATCCAATTTATTTTATTCTCAGAACAATTGTATGTGGTAGGTGAAGACAGATGTTATTTTCCAACATACAGAAGAAAAAAGGAAGTCAAATGACTTGCCTAAAGTCACAAAAATAACAATTGAATTAGTAATAACTTAAGATGTAGAATGAGATGTGGCCAATGCATTAGTTTGTTTTGTTACTAGAGAGGGCTTTTACTTGGGGAAGAGGCGATGAGGGAGGAATGTTAGTAGGTAGTGGTAGAATCAAGAAATCATCAATAAAGCAGTTTTTTAATTCACAGAAGAAAATAAAAAAGCGATGAAGGAGACCTAAATAAAGCAGGTTGCTTGTTATTGTTATTATTCTGTTGAAGATATATGTGCACATACTTCTTGAAAAAACTGCATAGCAGAAATTCATTTTCTCATAAGTCTCGTTCTTTTTTGTATATTGAAATGTTTGCATTTGTTAGGTTCACAATAGAAACATAATGGCAGCAACAACTCCTTTGTATGATATTTCACGTGTACTATGCAATCTGACCTCCATAACAATTCTGTGAGGAAGGCCTTATGATGCCCATTTTGCAGATGAGGAAACTCTAGCTTTAGAGAGGTTAAGTTTTAACCCTGGGAATTCAGAGTCAGTAATCTTTCCACTACTTCACACTTCCTTGGGAGGGCTGCAACTAGAGGCCTAGAACTCAGCTAAAACCATCCTTTGCTTCAGCCCCAATTTCTGTAATGTTGGTAATCCTGGCTAGATAGTAGATAGAGTGCTGGGCCTTAGAATCAGGAAGAACTGAGTTCAAACCAGGATTCAGACACTTACTAGATGTGTGATGCTGGGCAAGTCACTTAACCTCTGCCTCAATTTCCTCATCTGTAAAGTTTGTTGCTCAGTTCTGTGCAGCTCTTCATGACCCTATTTGGTGTTTTCTTGGCAAAGATATTGGAGTAGTTTGCCATTTCCTTTTCCAGCTCATTTTACCAATGAAGAAACTAGGCAAATAGGGTTAAGTAAGTGACTTGCCCAGGGTCACATAGCCAGAACTGAAGCCAGATCTGAACTCAGGAAGATGAATCTTCCTGACTACAGGCCTAACATTCTATCCACTGAGCCATCCAACTGAATCTGTAAAATGGTGGGGGTGAGGGGTGGGGAGGGGGAAGAGATAATAATAGCACCTGCCTTCCAGTGTTGTTGAGACAATCAAATGAGATAATTGTAAAATGCTTAGCACAGTGCCTGGCGCACTATATAAATGTTAGCTATTATTATTATTATTATTATTATTATTATTATTAGGTAAAATCCTTCACCTCAGTGCTTGCTGGACTCCTCTCTGTCGCAAGATGGTGGGTTCTTTGGCACTTCATGGGCTGTGCCAAAGTCTACATAAATAACATTTACATAGGCTCTTAGAGTTTGCAAAATTCTTTATATGTTATTTCAATGGCTCCTCAACCCTAGGAAGTAAGGGCGATTATTAGCATTATTATCCGTATTTTATAGATGAGGAAACTGAGGATGAGAACAGTTGATAACTTGCCTAGGGTTTCACAGCTAGTAAGTGTGTAAGACAGAATTTGAACCCAGGTCTTCTGGATTCTAGGTCCAGTGCTATCTACTATGTCATACTGTTTATGATTTGGATTTTAGTTGCATTCAAATCTCTGTTTCACTAGGTCTTTTACCTCCCTTGAATGATTTTCCCTTGACTTTCTGTTCTTTAACTGTAGTAGATTTATTTGAGTACTTACTTGACAGCATAGGGAATGAAGTAACAGATTGTATTTGTTCCAGTAACCATCTAAGTTTTACAGTGGATAATTCAAAGACTCATCTTTCAGTACAGCTCAGTTCCCCAAGAACTCTGTAAGTCATTCAAACATTAAGCAGAAGTATACAGAAAAAAAGCACAATGCACCAAAATAGAATGGCTAATTAGATTATAAAGAACAGCTGTTTCCACCACAGTGAAAGGTTTTTTCCACTTCACAGAATAATGGCTCAGATTCCTAAGAATATATATAAATGTGTCCAAAAGTTGGGTGAATACTGTCTTTGGCATTGATAATTCCAGAGACATTGCTGATCTAATAAAAGGGAAATGCTGTTTATGTATTCCACAGCCAGGATTTGAGATGACCATCAGAAAACCTTTCAAAAATCTCTTTCTAAGGGATAACTGATGCTTTTGAAAACATATCCCCACATCAAAGACCAGATGCTTCTTATTTCACAAAATGGTAGCTAGAAATCAGGCATTACAAGAGCCTCTCACCTTCCATACCTTTCTAGTCATTTCTCAGTCACGTCTGACTCTTTGTGACTCATTTAGGGTTTTCTTGACAAAAATACTAGAGTGGTTTGTCATTTCCTTCTCCAGGTCATTTTACAGATGAGAAACTGAGGCAAGCAGGGTTAAGTGACTTGCCCAAGGTCACACGTCTAGTAAATGTCTAAGGCCAGATTTGAACTCAGAAAGATAAGTCTTCCTGATTTCCAGGCCTGGCACTCTATCCACTATGCCACCTAGCTGTCCTTCCATACCTTAGTCAACCTGAATTGGTCCATTATTCATCAGCATTACCCTGGTACTTGAAAGAGCAGGATGAACTCCTATGTGCTAGGAGTTTAAAAATTCCTAGCAGAGTCAAGAAGAATAGCTATGTGATTAAGCTAGATATTGGTGTAGCCCTGGAGGCTTTCTTCACTGTTTCAGGTTTTAGGTACTTTGTAGATCAGAATCCTCCCTAACCTATAGATCATGAGACCTCACCAATCTCTAAACTCTTTCTGGTTAGCCTGAGGATCTCAGCTGCCAAGATAGTGATTTTCCTAAAGCATATGTCTGACCCTAATCAGTAAACTCCAGTGATTCTTTTATCATTTCCAGGATCAAGTATAAAACCTTCTGTTTGGTATTCAAAGCCCTTCGTAACCTGCCTCTCTTCCCCCCTTTCCTGTCTTCTTAACCTTTATGCCTCTCTCTGTATTCTGTGATTCAGTAACGCTGGTCTTTTCCCTCTGCAAACAAGACCCTCCATCTCCTGACTTTGGACATTTTCACTGGTAATCTTCCATGCCTAGAATTAATTCCCTGCCTCCTCATCTCCACCTTCTAGCTTCCCTAGCTTCGAGTTCCACTTTCAAAGAAAGCCCTTCCCAATGCTATTTAATGCTAGCTCCTTCCCTCTGTCGACTCTCTTCAACTTATCCTGTATGTAGCTTGTTTGTGCAGTTTGTGTACATGTGGTCACTGCCTTTGGACCTGAGCTCCTTGGAGGACAAGGACAGCCGTTTGCCTTTCTTTGTATCACTAGCACTTGGTACAGGCTACATGGTAGGTGTGTGATAAATACTTATTGACCAACTGACACAAAACACATGCTTCAAATCAATTAATTTATTTAATGAAATTGCATAGTATTATAAGTAACAGCAGAGCATTCCCTACAAAAGCTTTTTAGTTTGTCTTCCTCAAATACCGTAGTAGGGAGAGTGTACATTCTTATAGATGACACGTGAGGCACCTACATATGGGAAACAAGTGTGGCGGCTACACATGAAAGGAACACATATAATTAGGACAACGGGGGAGGGGAACCTCACACCTCTGACACTGCAGTGCTACTGGTGCCTTCTGGTGATACTGTTATTCAATTCTCTGCTGGGCCTTTTCTCTACCAGATATTGCATCTCAGCTGTTCCCTGTTGGGAGCCACATAACTGTTCCAACCAGTTTTCGACTATCCAGCTATCACCATCACCTGATCCCCTGTTCAACCTAGATTTAAGGATGCTGTGGTTAATAAGCCTTTCCCCTGCAAGGGAGAAAGGAAGTTCTTCCAGGCTCCAACTGTTCCTATGCTATTGCTTTCAGCTGTTACTATTTGAAGGTCACCTGACACTCTTTCCTCTATCCACTGGGGCCAGAGAGCAGTGGTTAATAGCCTCTCCCTTTCTGGAGAGAGCTGCCATTTTCTTAGTTAACTCAATGGCAATGCTTCTCTTTCCTTCAGTCAAGCTGCTCACAGAAGGTAATGGGCATAGACTGAGAGTGACTGTATTTGGGGTGAGGGGTTGGGGAGCTCTGCTTTATGGAGTGCCATATTATGTTTATTACATTGCTATTTCATTAGAGGCTCTTGGTTTAAATGAAGTATGTGTCTTCCGACGATAAAGTATGGCTGTCTAGTAAAAGTAAGCATATTGGTGGAGACTGTTTATGGTTTAGAGAGGATCTAACGCACAATGTACCTAGAACCTAGGGTAGCTTTATGGGAGCCCGTGGAAGATGAGTGCCTCAGGTACCACACCATCAATAATCCTGTTGCAGTAGAAAGAGGTTTGGTGAAAAAGGACTTTGATTAAAATCCCAGCACTGTTACTTTCTATTTGTGTGACCTACCTTGGGCAACTCACTTAACTTCCTCATCTCTAAAATGAGGAGGTTGGACTAAATGACCTCTAAGGTCCATTCTGGCTAAAAGTCCACGATCTATCATCTAACATAGAATTATTCAAGTTTCTGGGTCTCTAGCAGGTTTCTCATCCCACTGTGTTTATAAACATTCATGCACTCACATTAGTTGTCTCCTCTCCACATGTGACAGAGTAGAATGGGTATTCTGTGGCAACTGACATAATTATGTTCCTTTGAGGGATAGCATCGCACTGTCCTGCAGCACATGGCATTTCATCTCCTCTGTTTGTTACTGTGGCATATCATACTCTGAAATTCTCATTTTATGTTAGGACCATGTTGTTGGCTTTTTGTTGTTATTGTTGTTATTTTGTGAAGCCCAAGTGTGTAGTTAGATGGAAAAACAAGAATAAAAATGCATTTCTTAGTGATATCCCCATCATCTTGCAGCATGGTATACTCTGTGCAGCAATTTTTTAAAAAAAGTATAATACTATACAGAAATTTGCTTAGACCATAGGGATCACAAATGGAATACATATCTATGGAATGGATGCTTTATTATTAATTTCGGTGAGGGAATGAAGTGTGATGGGAGACAGAGTTAAAAAAAATATAGCAGAAACAGAGCTTGGGCTCAGGAGAAAAGAGAACTGGAATGACCTCTCTAGCACACTCAGACCACATTAATTTCCCCTTTAACCTCATCAGTGGCTTCCTTTCTTTTTCTAACCTGCCGTTGCAAGGTTTAGGGAGGTTCCATTAAGGACTCTATGCACTGGAAAAGACAGCTCTAGGCCTAATCTTCGCTCGAAAAGATATGGCTGCCACCAATGCCTAACCACCAAGCAACACTACTCTTCATGACTGAGGAATATAAAATGTCTTGTTTCAATAAACTAAAATCAAAAGGTATTTGTTGAGTGCCTACCATTTGCGGTCAGGTCCTGTTTTATTTCTGTCTTTTTAACCCCAGAACTTGACACATAATAGATGCTTAATAAATGTTGAATTAGTGTAGGTCCAGAGAAGGGTAACTAGACCAATGAGTACAGGAGAACATAATTTATGAAGATTACTCAAAGGAACCAGGGTTACTTTGCTCAATGAAGAGAAGAGGATGATGTGATTCAAGTATTTGGATGGTTGTCATATGGAAGAGGGATCGGGCTTATTCTGCTTGATCTTAGAATCACAACTAGTAGCAATAAGTGGAAAGAGAGAGCTGTAGGACTGGTGTAAGGAGAAACTTTCTAAATAAGGAAAGAAGTCCAAAAGTGAAATACGATACCTTTCAAAAGGGTAAATCCTTCATTACTGGAGGTGTCCAAGTAGATGTCATGTAATCACTTGTCAGAGATGTTGGGTAAAGCATTATTGCTTAATTACAACTTGGATCAGATGACATCTGAAGGTCTCTTCCAAGGTATTTCTCTGATTTTATATAACAGTGCATTATACTCTGGAAAATGGTTCCTGTCAAGAAGCTCACAGAGTAGATGAGGAAAGTGATATAAACGGTGAAAAGTTTAATAACAATAAAAATTTTTTTTAAATTTGAAGACTACAAAAGAAGCAATGTTCCAAGGGGACATCACACGATTAATTGTCAGGTAGGTAGTGGCAGTGTTCAGGAGAGGCAGTGAGCGCTCAAGCTAGGGAGAGGCATTCTGTTGGGGAAGTTGCTGGGGGTTATAGGAATCCTGGAAGGTTTTGTGAATGAGCATCTGTGTTCATGTTATTAAGGAGACAGCAAGAGTTTTTCTTGACTGACTATCTGATGGAAATAGAAATTCCCAAGATCATTTTTGGCTTCACAGGAAAATTAATTTGGATCAAAGAAAAAGCCCAGCAAGGAGACAAATCATTTGCTACGGCCATCCAGGTGGCATTCTTGCCTGCATTAGGGAGTGCTGTCAGCAGTAAAATCTGAGAAAACATGTATTTACTGTGTTATGGAATTTTATATTTATTAATTTTCATACTGTGAATAACCACCCCCAAATATTTTGGACCAAAATGCCTGCCAATGCAGGTCTAGTTAGACCACTGAATGGAACTGAAATCATGCAGATTTAGTGAAAAGAATGCCAGGTTTTTGTAGATTCAGTGAATGCTAAAATAAAACATTGTGGGTGTTCTCTGTCTTTGGTGTTTAACAGCCATTAAATCAAAGTTTGCATTTTTATTTTTAATCTTTTTGGGGAGCAGACTAGTGCTGAACTTGGAGATGTGAGGGACAAGATTTCCAATTCCACTTTTGATACTTACTTACTGTGTGACAAGCCATTTGGCATCCTAGACCTCAATTTCTTGAATGGTAAAATAGAAACTATAATAATACTGGTAATAATAGACATTATGAAACATTTTAAAGTTGGTGAATCACCTTATTTCATTTGAGCTTCAATAGCCTCAGGAGATGGGTACCACAAGCTTTTATTTCCATCTTACAGAAGAGGAAACAGAGGCTTAAAAAAGCCAAAGCTCCTACCCTTTGTGAGTGTCAGAGGTAAGATTAAAATCCAGGTTGTTTTGCCTCTAAACCTGGAATTTTAAGTGTGATTCTTTAGTATTTACCTCATTGGGTCATGTTGATCACATAGATGATATATGTAAGATGCTTTGAAAACTTTAAATCATTCTGTGAATATCAGTTATGATTGTTGTGTTTATTGTTGAAGTGTTCAGTGGAAATTATTCAGTAAGCTTACTTGTACCACAACTCTGCACCATAGAGGTTCATGTAATAATGTTGAGGACTGGCAACTACTCTGGATGCTACAGACCTGAAGAACAAAGCAGAGTGAGCCTGGCAGCACTTAATCTGAGGGGCCAGGATATCAGTCAAGAATAACCTCAACGGCTTTAGAGGGCATCTTTCCCTATCAACTTGGCAAAAGATTTAAAGCTAGTTGTGGATGGAAGTACAGTCTTATACAATAAATTGTTTTCTTTCCTTTTCTTAATTGACAAAAAAAACTTGACTGTTAGAAAGATTTAAGCAGAAACAAGTATTTTAAAATTCTCATTTAAACAGAAATGTATGATAGTTACATACATCTGAAGTAAGTCAAAGGGTAGCAGGTCAGTAGCTCTGCCTGATCCTCCCCTTGCCCCTGAGCAGGCACTTGTGAATTCATTTTAAAAATGTTATGTGTCTATCAGTCCCTTTAGCTTTCAGCTTTCAGATATTTCACTGGAGTTTTGGAATTGAAAAAAACAATTGCATATATAGCTGCCTCCCAATTGCTCTAGTTGTGCTCTTCTCCATTTGTTGGGTAAAGCCCCCCAATTCCCTCTTCTCCTGTGCCCTCTCTCCTCTCCTAGAGAGATCCTCCAGAATTCCCATACTAGGGAGGAAACCCTACCCTCCAGTCCTGATCTGGAAGAAGAAGCTAATTTCTTTCTTCCCATGATGGGAAGAATTACAGCTCCCAGAGTCTTTAGTGACTTGGGTCCTCTTGCAGGCAGCCAACCAAAGCTTTGCCACACTTACAAAAGAAATAGCAAATGTGATTCCCAAGACATTGTCAGTGATATTTGAAAGACCATGGAGAATAGGAGAGGTACCATAAAGCTAGAGAAGTATAAATGTTACATTTTTCAGAAAAAGGAAAGAAAATGCTCTATAAACCCAACGCCAAGTGTGGTGAGAGCAATATCCTAATTTCTGCCCTCCATGAACATTACACTAATTTTTCCTTAAGAAGAATTGAAACTATTCTTGGGACTTTATTGCTTCAGGGAACAAAAGGCTCAGACTGTTGGCATCATTTCCTAATTCCTTGAGTATAAACCTTTGTGAGGAGCTCCAGGTGTGTTCTGATGCTTGACTAGCAAGCCATGATAGGCAGCTCAGGTAAGGGATCTTCATTCAGCTGAATTGATAAATGTCCTCAATGCATGTTCCTGTGAAACATTCAGCATCTGCCATGGCTAAGTAAATTTCCTTTTGTTAATTGTTGGGTAACCTATTAATGTCTAATTTCACTCCAATAGTGAACATAAACTACCAGGAGATTGGCCTGAGTCAGGCTTAGCCCAGAATAAACAGTAAACTCAATTTTGATTCCTGAAAAAATTCTAGAATGAATCATTACAGAAATGGTTAGTGGATATCAGAAAAGAAAATGGTAATGATGAAAACTCAGTATGGATTTATCAAAAACAGATCATGCCAAATGAACCCTATTATTTTTTTTCTCCAGAAAGCATAAATCTGGGGAATGAAGTACCATTAATCTAGATTTTAAGAAAGCGTTTATTGGAGTCTAGAGCCTTTTACATTGTCAGCACTTAATAAATGCTTGTTAGTTGATTAATTCATAAAGTATCTCATAATATTTATGTGGAAAAGATAAAGAGATATGGGATCGATGACAGTACAATTAGATGGATTCGAAATTGGTTGATTGGCCAATCTCAAGGAATAATTTTTAATGTCTAAAGATCAATTTGGCAGAGGCCTTCAATAGATTATTCTGTAGATAGGTGGTGGTTGGTCCTGCACTGGTAACATTTTTATCAGTGGTTTAGATGATAGCATTGGTAGTGTCCTTATCAAATTTACAGATAATTGAAAACTAGGAGGTATGGTTGACATACTGTCATTCTTCTCTGGGCTTTGTCCCTGACTCTCTGAACTTCTTTCTCTATCACTCTCCAGCAACCTTCTTATGTTGGACAATTCCTCTGCTTCTGTGGCTTCTTCCTCTGGTTGGTCAATTCCTTTCAGAACCTCCATTTTAAACAAAGGCCCAGGCTAGCCTTGTTCACTCCTTCATTTCTCTCTGGGCTTTAGTCTCGACACTCTGGATTTTTTTCTTTATCATGTGCCCATGTTGGTACCTTCTCCCTTTTACCTTCCCTGACCCTTTCCCCACTGTTCAGATGCTTTTTGTGTGTTGTCTTCCCCCATTAGAATGCAAGCTCCTTAAAGGCAGGGAATAACCTTGTTTTTCCTTGTATTAGTATTCCCAGCACTTAGCAAAATCTTAGCATATGATAAGTGCTTAACAAATGCTTGTTGACTTGACACATTGGATTGTAGTTTCATAATAAAAAAAGATTTTGACATTTTAGAACAGTAGGCCAAATTTAACAAGTTCGGTAGGGACAATGCAAAGAATGTTCAAAATATCAGCTTCACAAGTATCAGATGGAAAAGACACATTTAGACAGCAGTTTAATCTGAAAATGATCTTAGGGTTCTAGTGGACCACAAGCTAAATGTAAACCAGTGGGATGATACAACATTCAAAAATGTACCATGGACTGCATTGAGAGCTATGAATCCAGAAATAAAGAAACGAAAATTCCTTTTCATTCTGTCTTACGCCATATCTGGTATAGGATTCACTTTTAAGCACCACCTCCTAAAAAGGACATTAATGAACTATTGAACATTCACAGCAGGGCAAGGCAGAATAAGGAAGGGCTTTCAGTGCAGGCCATATAAGCATTGTTTAAAAGAATGGGAGATATATAGCCCAGAGAAGAGAAGACTTAGTGGGGCCATGATAACTGGGCTTAAATATTTGAAGACTTGTTTTGTGGAATAGGGGTTAGACTTCGGAGGACAGAGCCACGATCAATTCATGAACATTTAAAAAGGGTGATTTTAGACCTGACATAATGAAAACTCTTCCAAATAATTAACCAACTAAAAATGGAAAGGGTCCCCTCCCCACCTACCTCCATATTTCTTGGGTATGTTATAGAAGGGATTCTTTTTGGAGCCTAAGTTGCACTAACTGACCATTGAGACCCCTTCCTGTATTTCTGCAGTTCTGTGCTTCTGTGACATACTATTCACTACCAAGTACTTAATCTTGTCTTCTGGATTCCAATAGTGGCATCAAGGATAGAACCTAAATCCCTTTCTTTCCATTTTTTGAAAGGTACTAACATTCATGCGCATATAAGAAAGAGTGATGTGACAGGGTATTAATTATATCAAAGGCATACAGAAAAGGAGACTTTTCCTCTCCTGGCATTTTACTATATCATGAATTTAGTTTACATCTGCTTTTCTGCTATCTTGGGAGAGAAAACTGCCTGTCTAATTATTCACTTTTAATACTAGAGATAATCATAAGGCTTTGTATCAAAGACTTTTTGCCCTTATGCGATTGCTTAAGTGTAAAGCAGATCCATAAGCAGTAGTTTATTACTGTGGCTTAAAAAGAAAAACAAATACGTAGGTGGCTAATTTAAAAAAAAAAAGTGAATTCAGTTACCAATAATAAACCAGGTTCCTGGTGATCTTTTAAACCAGGCATGCTTTTTTTCAACCTCTAGGTGGTGCCCTATGCTAGTTTTCTAAACACTAGAAAAGTTGCTATCTGAATACAATATCTAAATTGTAAAATTTCTGTGGTTGAGGCTGCTTAAAATTTTATAACAGCGTGCTTTCGATGTGGGAGCTAATGAAAACTGATAGGAGTCTTATACTCTTTAAAAAATCATATTTATTTTCTCTAGTGGTGCAAGCTTCTCTGCAGGAGCAATTCCATCCTTTTCACACCCCCCATTCAGCCGTATAAAATGTAACAACGAGGTTAGACAAAAGAGGATGTCAAAGAGCTTCTCCTCCATAAATAGTTTATGCTGTGTTCCAGTTAGCCTTGGACATAGAACCGTCCTCCATTTCCCGATAAGAGTTTTTCCTGACTGATTAAGCTTTTCTCTCTGAAAGGCGTCTGCCCTCAGCTTTGAAGAGGATACATACATAATTGTGCCTCAGAAAAGGTTAAAGGACTAGCTGTTAATGGAAGCCTTAATTGTCAATTTATCCGAACTTCAGTTTGGTCAAAGGTCTTTGAGAGTATGCATGTGTACCTTCCGGTCTCTTGTACTCAGACACTACCTTAGTTCTGACCTGTGGGGCCCTACTCATTAATTTCCACACATCCCTGCCTACTCTCTGCCATTTTCCTGAATAAAGACCACCCTTGTGCTCATTTATATGCTTCAGATGTATTATTTTTATGCCTGGAATAGAAATTGAATGAGCGGCTTAAAAAATGTTCCCCTAAACACGATAGTGTCCTCTGTTGACTTGTTATGATTCATCTTAGGAAGGAGGAAGGCCTCTGTCTGTCTATCTTTCTGATGCTTGTCTGAAATGAAGTTATAATCATGGGCTGTTTACAGATGGCATAGCTCTTCCCTAACACCTAGGAAAAACAATAATGCAGTTAGAAGGAATATAAGAAACAGTAGCAGTAAAAAGGAGTGCCTTGCGAATGGGGTGGGGAGTGGAATGTAGATGATGAATTTCTTGGTGTTCATATAGAGAGAGTGATGGAATGTCCAAGAGATTAAAATCGACAATCCAGGTGCAGTACAGGAAGATGCATTGCTGGCTTCCTAGTACTGTGCTATCAATATACATCCACCTTACATTGCCAAGATCTGTAGACACCAATTTCCTCTGGGACACAAGTGCCTTTATACCTACCATAGAATATATTTTTAAGTAACTGAGCAAAGGATATCAATGTGTGGGACACTGTGGGCAAGAGAATGAAGACAACAACAATGTACTCGATAATTTTATGCCTTTCCCCAGTCTGTTTCTCAGAATATAATTTATTCTTATATTCAAAATTAGAATCCTATCTAGAAGGGTCCTCAAGATATTATCTGGTATAGTCCTCTATCTTTAGATGGCTAATGTGTTAGTAACCCCTATTATAGATTCAGCAATGGAGGCTTAGAAAAGCCAAATGACTTGTCTAAGCTCACCAGGCTAAAAGTTCCCTTCTAGGGAATTGGCTACATTTTGCTGCTTTTTTCCTCCCTCTTGATTGCATTATAACTTCTTTTTCTTTAGTGTTAGAGGAGAGACTAAAACCCAGCTCTTTTGATCTGGATGTAGTGTTCTTTTACTCCTGCAGGAGATCAATAGAATTAGTTGGAGGGTGGGTGGGAACTAGAAATAACAAGGTAGGACAGGAGCAAAGGGAGGTTAGGTCACTAAGGAAGATTGTGGTTTTGTAAAGTCATCAACAAGAAGGTTGAAGGGTTATCAAGAATTCCAAGAAAGGTTCTTGTTGTGGGGCATGTTTTAAACCCAGCTACCAAGGAGGCTGAAGGTGGTTATGCTAGTCACCGTGGGGGTTCTGGGCTGCAGTGGCATATGTTTGTCTGGTGTCCTCACTAATTTGGTATCAATATCATGGGCCCCTGGGATCAGGTGGCTGGCAGGTTGTCTGAGGAAGGGGTGAACCATCTCAGGTCAGAAATGGCATAGGTCAAAGCTCTTGTGGACATGTTAATAGCCCCACTATTCCAGCCTGTGCCAGATAAGAGACAAAGTTTTCAAAAACCAAACCAAAACAAAAGAATTCCTAGGATGTCAAAGGGTTTTTTTTTTGGGGGGGGTTGGGGTGGGGGTTAATATTTGAATCTTAGGGAAAGAATTCAAGGCTTCTTTTTGGCTGAAAGATAGCTCTACAGAGAGTCAAGATCAGGAGTTCACCAGAATGCCAATATAGATCACAAGGAATTCCGATGCCTCATCTTAAATTGACCTTTTAAAGATATGGAAGAGTATTGATAAGGCTCACCTAAGATGGCTATTTTAGAATAGGTATAGCTGCTCCATGTTAAACCCTCTAAGGAGCCAATAGACTTTCAACTGCTTTTTTTTCCTTCCAATATTAGATTTGTTTATTTTGTTTCATTATCATAGGTGGGAAGCATCCCTTGTTACATCCACCTAAACAGAATCACATTGGCCTGCTTTCTTGCCTATGTCTTATATTACCAAGAGTTATATGCAACCTTACTCATCCTGTTTTAGACAGCATGCATAGCAGCACACAATTTCTGTAGGTAAATTTACCAAAAATCCTAAATATGCCAATTTACTGTGTGTGTTGACCATAATGCTAAAACCAGGAGTGAAGTGAGGAGGGATTCATGCTTCAATGAGTACCCATCCACAACTTCTTCCACTGAACATGACATAAAGTCCCTCTCCACCCTTTCCTTCCACACATATCAATTTCATTTGGAAGCAAGTTCAGATCTATAGTCAATTTGAATTCACTGATGTGGTGCTACATTGTGCACTGGAGTTGAAACTGTAAGGATGTTTGGTTTCATGTTTTATTCAATGTGTTGCATAGCTAATTATTATAAGCCACAAGATGGCATACCTTTTCCCATTCAGTTAGATATTAGTTGAATACCTACTATGTTAATAATGCTTTCTTTGCTAGGTAGCAGGAGAGACACAAAGTTTAGACAATTAATAAGTATTTATTAAATGCCTGCTATATGCCAGCTGTGTTGCTAAGTGCTGGGGATATAAATAAAAAAAAGGAAACAATCCCTCCTCTCGAGAATCTTACAGCGTTTTCTCTTTATCAAACTCCTCTAGCCTTCACCTACTACCTACTTCCCAATAAGTACATACATGCATATAAAACATCACTATCAAGAGAAAAATATAAAATGAATGCAAAGTAATGAAACACAAAATAGTTTGGGAAGGAAGGCCCTGGTACAATGTTGAGAGTGGAACAAAGAGGAAAGGCTTTGTGCAGAGGTTAGTATGTGAGCTGTGTCTTGAAGGAGAAGAGGGATTCTAGAAGATGAAGAAAAGGACAATATATTCCAGGCATAGAGGATAGCCAGTGCAAAGGCAAGAAGCCAGAAACTAAAGTACTCTGAGGACCAGAGAGAAGTCCAGTTTCAACTGGATTGTAATGCTGGCCAGGTAAACATGTATAGTGAGACTGGAAATATAGTTTGGGTCCAGATAGTGAAGGGTTTTAAAAGCTAAACAGAGAAGTTTATTTTTGATCTTGGATATTAGAGTCAATAGGGAGCTACTTGAGTGTAATAAGTAGGGGCTGCCAGAATCAGACGTATACATAAGGAAAAGCACTTGGACAGTTATATGAATGGTGGACTGGAGTATGGAGGGATGATACCAACTAGACCACTAAAACTCAGAGAGCAGTAGGATACTCTCATTTCACGGAGCTATGGAGGCACATATGGCACATCAACAAATAATTTTAACATAAATAATGCTTGATGAACATGAGAGGTTGAAGCAAAGTGCTAGTTGAGAATCAGGAGGAAAATGTCCTTACCAGCTGGAGGTTTTAGGGAAGACTTTCTAGAAGATGGAATATTTGAATTGGGCTTTAAAGGATGAGGAATTTTTCTGCTAGCAAAAGGGTAGGAGAAGGTATTCCAGGCTTTGGGAGCAGTGTAAACCAAGAGATAGAAGTGGGAAAGCATGGAAAGATGGAAAGTAGACCATTTGTTCTGAAGCACAAAATATATGGAGTCAGTCAGCAAAGATTTATTAAGCTCTTGATATGCGGAAGACGCTGCACTAAATTCAGGGGATACAAAGAATAGAAGAAAAGAAAACAAAAACCAGTCCCTGCCCTCAAAGAGTGTATATTCTAAAGGGAGAGACAACATGTAGATAACTAGGTACATCAAAAAATACATACATACATACATGTATGTATGTATATACATTTATATATATACACACATATATGTGCGTGTGAGTGAGTGTGTGTGTGTGTGTGTGTGTGTGTGTGTGTGTGTGGAGAGAAAGAGAGACAGAGAAAGAAGAGAGAGAGAGAGAGAGAGAGAGAGAGAGGAGGGGCAGTTGTGGGGGAAAGGCCTTCTGCAAAAGGTAGGCTTTGATCTGATTCTTGAAGGAAGGTGAGGAAACAAGGGGGCAGAACATTTCAGATACAAAGCCTCAGAGAAGGATGATGTCCTCTTTGAGGAACAGCAGGTAGACCACTGTAGCTGGATTATAGAGAATGTGGTAGAAATAAAGTGTAAGACAATGGGAGGGGGATGTAATATTCATAATAAAAATAATAACCTCTATAGCCCTTTACTAACAGTGAGGTAGGCATTGATATAAGACTGGAAAGGTTTTATGTTGTCACGTCATGGAGGGCCTTGAATACTAGACTAAAATCTGAGATGCTTTCCTATGAACAATGGAAATCCACTGAAGCTTTTTGAACAACGACACGACAATCAAATGAGATAGCGCACGTGAAAGGAATTAGAGACTAGACCAGTGCTTTTGCTGGCACAGAGAACTCCCAGGTGAGGAAACTCCCTCTACTGCTGCAACTAGAACAGTGAGACATTTGCCCAGGATCACACAGGCAATATATGTGAGTATGCTTGTAAATTATAAAGTGCTTGACAAATGTAAAGGAATAGCTGGAGAAAGAAGAAAGAGTGTTTAACTGTTTAAAAAAAATTTTTTTTAAAATGATTTTCCAGGCTGGAATTGCAGGGACTATTCCTGGGCTTGATCTCACTACTGATCGATCTAGGAGCTTTGACCTTTTCCACTTCTGATCTAGACCAGTCACCCTTACAAAAACTGGTGGACCCTGCTCCCAGAAATTCAACCTACTGAAGCCAAACTTAGTGTGGTTACCTGATTGGTTTAGGCCACTGCAGTTCAGAATTTCTAGTTCTAAAGCTCTTCTACCTTTAGCTTCCTAGGTAACTGGGATCATGAAGTTAAAAAGATGCTTGCTCTTTGGAAAGAAAGCTATGGCAAATCTGGACAACATTCTAAAAAGCAGAGATACTACCTTGCTGACAAAGGTCCATAAAATCAAAGCTGTGGTTGTTCCAGTAGCAATGTTTGGCTGTGAGAGGTGGATTGTAGGGAAAATTGAGTGCTGTGGAATTGACACTTTCAAATTGTCGTGTTGGAGAAGATGTGTGAGAGTCTCTTGGACAGCAAGGAGATTGAATCAGTCAATATGAAGAAATTAATTTAGGCTATTCACTGAAAGGTCAAATGCTGAAGCTTAAAACTTTGGCCACATAATGAGAAGATGGGACTCATTGGAAAAGATCCTGATATTGGGGAAGATTGAAGGCAAAAGGAAAAGGAGATGGAAGAGGATGAGATGTATAGTGTCATGGAAATAATGAACATGAACTTGGAGAGACTTTGAGAGATAGTGGAGGATAAAAGGGCCGGGTGTGTTATGTTCTGAGGGGTCACGAAGGGTCAAACGTGACTGAACAACAACAAAAGGCCAGCAAGAAACTTGAGGTTATGGAAGATTCATCTGGCAGTGGTGCATGGTTAGACTGGAGGGGGAGATGATAGTTTGGGTACAGGGAGACAAATTAGGAGGTTGCTACAATAACCAATGAAGGAAGAGGTGGAAAGGGCCTGGATTAGGGTCACTGAATAATACTATGATGCTCATATCACTTATTTTCTCCCTACATCCAGAGAGGCAACTCTGGATCAAAGGGGATGATTATATGATTTCATATATGATTGGTCCCATAGTCAAATCCAACTTCCAAAGACTCAGTGATCCTAACTTTTGGGCTGTAACATCCTCTTCTTCCTCCTCTTCCTCCTCCATCGTCCTTATCATCTTCCATCTTCATCACTAACATTTATATAGTACCTACAGCCAGGCATTGAGCTAAGCACGCTAAAATATTATTTCATTTGATCCTCACAGTAATCATGGGAGGTAGGTGCTAGTATTATCCTCATTTTACAGATGAGGAAACTGAGGCAAACAGACTTGCACAGGGTCACACAGTTAGTAAATATCTAAGGCCATATTTGAATTCAAGTCTTCCTGACTCTAGGTCTGGCTCTCTACCCAGTTTACCACCTAGCTGCATATATTTTACTAACTTATCTGACAGTTTTCCAGCAAAAAAAAAAGTTTCTTTGCCTGTTTATTGTTTTGATATTCAACTAATGTGGGCTGATTTATGGACCATGAGAATGCTCTTTCAGTTTGGAAATGTTCAGATTCAGAGTTGGAAGGGACCCTTTAGCCCAATCCCCTCATTTTACCAATGAGGAATCTGAGGACCAGAGAAATTAAACGACTTGGCTAAATAGCAGGGTCAACATCCAAGCACATGTCCTTTGGCTCCATAAGCAATATTCTTTCCATTAAGCCACAGAGCCTCTCAAAAGATCAAACTCCCCATTCCCTTTTTTAAGCATGAAAAGTAACCTCAGGAGATGACAGTTCAAATATGGAATTTCAATGTCAGGTGGACTAAACAGATTTAAAGATTTTTAAAGAGAAAATTGTGGGTGATCTTTTTACAAAGCACTGTGGCCATGGTCCATTGTTTCCCAATGGCAAAGGTAATTTGCTGGAAGACATGTTAATGACTGTTTCTTAGACACCAACTTCTCATTAACTGGTGTCTGTTCTGTGTCACAAATACCATTGTCATCTTAGCTACAGGTGGGGGGAATTCTCAAGTAGTTTCTGTGAAATTGTCAGTTACCCTGGCTCATTAACTATCGATGGCTCTCTTTCCTCTGAATGGAGGCAAGACAGCAGTAACTTTATTTTTAAAGGTTGATGGCATCATCTTCTCAGTCCATTGATTATTTACAGAATCATTTTTACTATATAAACAGAATACTTCACATAAGTGGACTTGTTCTTTTCCTTTCTTCTTTCTTCTTCTTTCTTTTTCTTTGCTGCCCTATTTCACCTTTTCACTACCATGCTCTCTTCCTTTCCTTTCACTCTTCCTGCTCCATTTTTCTTCTTCCTTCCTCTTACTCTTTTAAAATTATTTCCCCCTATTTCTTCTTATTTTTCCTTCTTCCCTCATCAGTTCTACCATATCTCTCAGCAACTTCTCCTTTATGAATGACTCTTCTTCATCTTCTATAAGAGGAAATAGCTACAACCTGCACAGAAAATAGGTCCAGTAATAGTTTCTTGCTTGTAGAGGTTGTTTGAAGCACAAATCTTAGAAATAGTGCTGCACAGTTCAATAGTAAGAATGATTTGTGGAGAGTGAGACCTACCTATTTAAACTGATTTTGGTCAAGGCATTTCAGCTCTCTACAACTCTTTGGAGAAGTGGACCTTCTACTGGTGGTGGGAATTATATGTCATTGCCATTTGTTTAAATTAATTTTAATATTATCAAGCTAAAATGATAGGGTCCTGGACAACCAATTCTACTTTGGGAAAAGAGTACTTGAATGATGAATCATCAATCAACAGTTACCTTAGTATATACCAGGAATTGTGTGGTCATTCAAGAGATTTCTAAAATGAGGAGGTAGGACTAATTAAATTCTAAAGTATATTCATCCTATGAAGGCTTGAACATCCTATGAAGCCCAAAGTAGTGCTAGAAATTTGAACATGGGAATTGTATGAACATTCATTGAGTTTAGAAAATGCTCAAGTAGAATAAAGATGGCAGAGTAAATGTGGGGACTTGCCTGAGCTCTCCCAAATTCTCCTCCCAATAACTTTAAAACAATGCCTCAAAATGAATTCTGGAGTGGCAGAACCAACAAAAGGATGGGGTGAAACAATTTTGCAACCCAAGACAATTTAGAAGGTTGGCAGGAAAGTCTGTCTCACTGAGGTAAGAGTAGAGTGCAGTCCAGTGCAAGCCACACTGGCAAGCCAGCAGTAGGCTTTAGGGGTGACTGAATCAACAGCTGTGGCTTTTGGAACTCTCAACCCATCGATGGTAAGGAGGTCAGATCAACTTGTCATACGGAGATTGCATGGGACACTTTGCTGGCACTAGGAGCAGGACTTTGTTGCATTGCACATAGGTGGTTCTACCTTGTAGTAAGGGTAAGGAGGAGCACTAGAAGGAGTAGGAACCATGGTCATAGTTATAGGAGGAAAAAGAGTGCTTGTGATTTCTCACAGAGCACAACACAGGCCAGGGGAGCAGTGATCTCATCTCATATTAGATCATACCACCTTGGAAGAACTGAAAACTTACAGACCCCAGAACCACCTCTGAAAACAGCCTCACAAAAAACCTGAAGCTTGGAATATTGCCCCTTCCACATTGGAAGCAGAAACTCCTACATGTAAAGCCTCAGAGAAAAATGTGAATTTGTCTCAGAATCCCTAGAAGAGCTCAAAAAGAGTTTTAAAAATTAAATAAGAAAGCTGGAAGAAAAATTGGGAAGTGAAGTGAGACTGATGTAAGAAAATCATGAAAAAAAAGTCAACCATTTAGTAAAAAAAGGCATGACAAAATACTGAAAAAAAAATGCCTTAAAAAGCAGAATAGGCCAAATAGTAAAAGAGGCATAAAAATATACCAAAGAGAACTGATTAAAAAGCAGAATTGGTCAAATGGAAAAAAGATGTACACAAATTCACTGCAGGTAACAATTCCTTAAAAAGTAGAATTGGAAAAAGTAGAATTGGCCAAATGGAAAAGAAGGTACACAAGTTCACTAAAGAAAATAATACCTTAAAAATTAGAATAAGCAAGTGGAAGCTAATGCTTTCGTGAGACATCAAGAAACATAAAACAAAATCAAAAGAATAAAAAAAAAAAAGATGTGAAATAATCTCATTAGAAAAACAACTCACTTGGAAAATAGGTCAAGGAGAAAGGATTTAAGAATTATTGGAGTAGCTGAAAGCCAGGACTTAAAAAAATGAGCTTAGACATTGTCAGGATCCCCATGCCAAGAACACTCTTCTCTTTTTATTCTTCTTTTTTTTACTGTTAGCAGACACCTTGTTTTCCAGAGCTAAGGTCCAGCAAGCAGGCTTTGCCTTGAGCTTGGCATAGCAACAATTCTTTGTGTTCACCCTCAGCTGCAGTAAAATCCCAGAATTGTTTCATAACAGCTCTAGGCAGTCCCTGAGCTCAGACAAACACCTGCTTTTCTGGACCATGTTCTGATCACGAAGCCCTATTATGTGTAAAACTCACCACATTTGTTGTTTTTATCCCCTATTGCCATGTCTACAACTCACTGCGTAGCCACCGGTATACATATTAAGGTTCAATCTCATTGCAGTGGGTCTCCTTGGTATCAGGGCAGATCTGGGCACGTATGTCTAGTTATCCTCCTGCAACAGAATAAAAAAAAACACTATTTGCTTATAACCATTGTTAGCTCTTTAGTTTTGTTTTACTTTATTTCATTTTATTTTTTAGAGTTAGTTGTTGTGAGCTCTTTGGTATTTTTTCCAGTTAACAGAGGATGGGGTATGACCTCTGTGGTTCTTTGGTCAATTATTTTCAGGGTTAGACAACATTATGTTTCAAGAAATTATTAAGGAAAACTGCCCTGATATCCTAGAACAAGTGGTTAAAATAGAAATGGAAAGAATTCGCTGATCACCTCATGAAAGACATCCCAAAATGAAAAATCCTAGGTATATTATGGTCAAGTTCCAGAAATCCCAGGTCAAGGAGAAAATATTGCAAGTAGTCAGAAGTAAACAATTAAAATACCATGCAGCCTCAATCAGGATAATACAAGATTTAGCAGTTTCTACATTAAAGAATCAGAAGGCTTGGAATATGATGTCCTAGAGGGCAACGGGGCTTAGAATTACCAAGAATCACCTACCCAGCAAAACTGAGTGTAATCCTTCAGCGTAAAAGTTAATACTTAATGAAATAGAGGACTTTTAAGCATTTCTGATGAAAATATCAGAGCCAACTAGAAAGTTTGATTTTCAAGTATATGACTGAAGAGAAGCATAAAATGGTAAACAGGAAAGAGAAATCCTGAGGAATTCAATAAAGTTACACTGCTTACATTCCTACATGGGAAGATGACACTTGTGACTCCTAAGAATTTTATCATTGTCAGGAAATTAGGAGTACACATAGACAGAAGGTATGGATATGAATTGACTATGATAGGATGATTTCCAAGAAATAAGAGTGGGAAAGGAGTATGCTGGGAAAAGGGGAAGGCTGAGGTATGATGGGTTAGATTATCTCACACAAGAATCTTGAAAGAGCTTTTACGGTGGAAGGGGAAGATGGGGGGCTGGTGGGCAACTCTTGAATCTTACTTTCATCAGAATTGGCCGAAAGAGAGAATAACATACACATTTGAGTACAGAAATCTATCTTATCCTACAAGGAAGGAGAAGGAGAGAAGGATAAGAGAAGAGGGGGCCTAATAAAACAGAAGGTGGATTGAGGGAGGCAGTGGCCAAAGGCAAAACATTTTTGGGGAAGAACAAGGGGGGGAGAAGAGAGAGACAGAAAAAGACTGAGAGAGAGAGAGAGAGAGAGAGAGAGAGAGAGGGAACACAAAATAGGATGGAGGAAAATACACAGTGATTATATCTAATTGTGAATGGGATGCACTCACCATAAAATGGAAGCATATAGCACAGTGGATTAAAAACCAAAGTTCTACAATATGTTGTTTACAAGAAACACACTTGAAACAGAGTGAAGGTAAAGAGTTGTAGCAGAATCTAAAAAAAAAAACAGGGGTACCATCATGATCTCAGTCAAAGCAAAAGCAAAAATATATCTAATTAAGAGAGAAGCAGGGAAACTACATTTTGTTGAAAGGTACCATAGACAATGAAGTAATATCAATACTAAACATTCACCAAATGGTATAGCATCTAAATTCTTTAAGGAGATGTTAAATGAGTTACAAGAGGAAATAGACATTACAACTGTACCAATGGAGGACCTCAACTTTCCCATCTCAGAACTAGATAACTCTAACAAAAAAAAAAAACAGGAAAGGAGTTAAGGGAATTAATAGAAGTTTAAAAAGTTAGATATGATAGACATCTGGAGAAAATTGAATGGGAATAGAAGGAAATATACTTTTTTATCAGCAGTATATAGCACATACATACAAATTGATGACATATTAGGGCATAAAAATTTCACAACCAAATGCAGAAAAACAGAAATATTAAATGCTCCTTTTCAGATTGTAATGCAATGTAATTACCTTCAATAAGGTCCATGGAAACATAGATTAAAAAATAATTAGAAACTAAATAATATAATCCTAAAAAATGGGTGGGTCAAAGAACAAATCATAGAAACAGTCAATAATCCCTTAAAGTGAATGATCACAATGAGCCAACACACTAAAATTTATGGAATGCAGCCAAAGCAGTACTTAGGTGGAAATTTATACATCTAAATCCTTACATCAATAAAACAGGGAAAGAACAAATCAATGAATTGTGAATGCAACTTAAAAAAAACTAGAAAAAGAAAAAAAATAAAATTCTCCAATTAAACCCAAATTGGAAATCCTGAAAATTGAAAGATAGGTTAGTAAAATTGAAAGAAAGAAAACCAATGAACTAAAAAAAAATCCAAAGGTAAGAGGTGGTTTTATGAAAAAAAATAGGTTTGAGTAATTTGATTAAATGAAAAAAAAAAGAAAAGAAAAGCAAAATTACCAGCATCAAAAATGAAAAAAGTGAATTCACTACCAATGAAGATGAAATTAAAGCAAATATTAGAAGCTATTTTGTCCGTTTATGTGCCAATATATCTGACATTCTAAGTGAAATGGACTAATATTTACAAAAATATAAACTGTTCAGATAAATAGAAGAGGAAAAATAATACTTAAACAACCTTATGGGGCAGCTAGCTGATACAGTGGATAGAATGTCAGGCCTGGAATCGGGAAGACTCCTCTTCTTGGAGTTCAAATCTGGCCTCAGATATTTACTAGCTGCACGATCCTGGGCAAGTCACTTACTGCTGTCTGCCTCAGTTTCCTCATCTGTAAAATGAGCTGGAGAAGGAAATGGCAAACCACTCCAATATCTTTGCCAAGAAAACCCCAAATGGGGTCACGAAGAGTCAGACATGAGTGAAAAACAACCAAACTACCACAAACAATCCTACCTTAGAATTAAGAAATTGAACAAACTATCAATGAGCTCCCTAAGAAAAAATCTCTAAAACCAGATGGATTCACAAGTGAATTTCACCATTTAAAGAAAAAAACTAATTCCAATACCATATAAACTATTTAGAAAAACAGGAAAAGGAGTTCTACAGAATTCCTTTTATGACAAAAATATGGAACTGATATTTAAACCAGAAAAAGCGAAAACAGAGAAGGAAAACTATAGACCAATTTCCCTAATGAATATTGAGGCAAAAACTTTAAATAAAATACTAGCAGGGAGAATACATTAATATGTCAGAAAAGATCATACACTATGACCAGGGGGGACTTATACCAGGAATACAGGGCTTGTTCAGTATTAAGAAAATTATCAGCATAATTAACCATATCAATAATAAACCCAACCAAAATCATTTGATTATCTCAATAGATACAGAAAAAACTTGACAAAATACAACACTCATTCCTACTGAAGGCACTAGAAAGCACAGGAATAAATGGAGCTTTCCTTAGAATGATAGGTAGTGTCTAAAACCACCAGCAAACATTATCTGTAATGGGGATAAGCTAGAATATTAAGGGAATCAGTGAAAAAAAACATTGTGAAGGAAAGTGGCCTAGCCATACCAGAGCTCAAGCTGTATTACAAAGTAGTAATTTTCAAAATAATCTGATGTTGTTTAAGAAATAGAGTGGTTCAGTAGAATAGATTAGGTACACAATATACAGTAGGTAATGACCATAGTAATCTAGTGTTTGGTACACCTAATGATCTAATCTTTTGTAACAAGAACTCACTATTTGACAAAAACTGCTGGGAAAACTGGAAAGCTACTTGGTAGAAACTAGGTGTAGACCAACTCTCACACTACATACCAAAATAAAGTCAAAATAGGTACATAATTTAGACATAAAGGGTGATACCATAAGTGAATTAAGGGAGGCATGGGATAGTTTACCTGTCAGATCTATGGATAAGGGAAGAATATTTGAACAAACAAGAGATAATATTATGGTATGTAAAATGGATAATTTTGATTATATTAAATTTAAGAAGTTTTTGTACAAATAAAACCCATGCAGCCAAGATTAGAAGAAAAACAGAAAATGGGGAAAATTACAGCAAGTTTCTCTGATAAAGGTCTCATTTCTCAAATATATAGAAAACTGAGTCAAATTTATACAAATGCAAATCATTCCCCAATTTATAAATGGTAAAAGGATATGAACAAGCAGTTTTCAGATGAAGAAAGTCATGTGAATAAATGCTTTAAATTGCTACTGACTAGAGAAGTGTAAATTAAAACAACTCTCAAGTATCACCCTACACCTATTGCATTGGTAATATGACAGACAAGGAAAATGACAAATGTTGGAGAGCATCTGGAAAAATCAGATCACTAATGCCCTGTTGTTGGAATTGTGAACTGATCCAACCATTCTGGAGAGCAATTTGGAACTATGCACAAAAGGCTATACAATTGTTCATACCTTTTGACTCAGTGATAGCACTACTAGGTCTGCATTCCAAATTTTTTTTCAAAAAGGAAAAGGCTCTAATGTACAAAAATATTTGTAGCAGTTCTTTTTGTTGTGGCAAAGAACTGGAGATTGAGGGGATGCCATCAATTGGAGAATAACTGAAAAAGTTGTGATATGTGATTTTGATGGAACACTATTGTGCTATAAGAAATGATGTGCAAGATACTTCCAGAAAAATCTGGAAAGACTTACAGAAACTGCTCTAAAGTGAAGTGAGTAGAACAGAAGAACATTGTGCACAGTAATGGCAATATTGTACAGTGATCAACTATGAATGATTTGACTATTCTCATCAATACAATAACCCAAGAAAATTCCAAAGGATTTATGATGGAAAATGCTATCTATCTCCAGAGAAAGAACTGATGGAGTATGAATGCAGATCAAAGCATACTTTTAAACTTAATTTTCTTTTTTTTAATCTGTGTTTTCTTTCACAACATGACTAATATGGAAATATGTTTTGCATGACTATGTATATATGTATATATAAAACCTATGTCAAATTATTTGCCATCTCAGGTAGGGGATAGGGAAGGGAAGGGAAGGAGAGATGGAAAGAGACAATTTGGAACTCAAAACTTTAAAAGAAACAAACAAATGTTTAAATTGTTTTTTGCAAAAAATTGGAAAAAATTTTAAATTTAAAAAATTTTAAAAAAGAAAATGCTCAAATGTCCAGAGGTTTTACAATGTATATTTCCACAAATAAGAAGTACAGAAGCATCTCTAGAACAGGTTTAAAGGATTTAGAGTCAAAAGGGACCTTTAGAGACTACAGAACTCTGGATATTCAATCCAATCCAATGAACATGTGTTAATGGCCTGCTCTGTGCCAGGCATTGTGCTAAGTGTTTTGGACACAATGAATAATAATAATAAAAAGAAGACAGCTCTTGCCTTCAAGAAGCTTATAATCTAATGAGGGGAGACAACATACAAAAGGAGTCAGGAAAAGTTGGGGAGAGCAGAGGCATCTTGTTCTATAGAGTTGAAACCAGCTTGGACAGCAGATGCAGAGTGGAGTAAACGGAAAAGTCCAGTTTTTGCCCTTTATAAAGGAAGGCATTGGCAGGAATTGGGCACTCCACCCTTCAGTTCTCCAATAAGAGGGGAGAGGAGACTGAGGGACATGGTGTCAATCAAGGCTTGATTTAGCAGCATGGTGATGAGATTAGAGGTGATGAGCTTAATCTGGAAGGGGCATCTTGTTCTGTGGAGTTGAAACCAGGCAGGGCAACAGATGCGAAGTGGAGTGAGCAGAGTGGACTATCAAAGTTGGAATGGAGCCATCTAGTCCAACTCATCATCCAGTGTCTTTTGGCATTTAAAGCCCTTCCCCTCAGACACTCAACCTTGCAGCCACACTGGCCTACTTTTTTTTCCCCATTCATGACGTTCCATCTCCTGTCTTTATGTCTTTGTATAAACTGTCCTTCATGCCCAGAGCATTCTCTCTCTTCATCTTTGCTTCTTGGAACCCCTAATTTCCTTTAAGGTTCAATTCCAGTAACATCTACTATATGAAGTTTTCCCTGATTTCCCAACCCCAGTGAAATTATTTTGTATTGACTTTCTAATAGCTAGCATTTATCAGTACTTTAAGGTTTGCAAAACTCTTTAAAAACATCTCATTTTATCCTTGCAACAACTTTGCAAGATAATTCTATTTTACAGAAGAGGAAATTGAGCTGAGAGAGGTTAAATGACTTACTCAGGGTCACACCCTTAAGTAAGATTAATCTAAAAATGCCTACCAGATAGCTACCTACTGAAGTCATCTGCCAAGTGTTCTCAGCAGCATCCTTCTGGCATGAGGGAAAACGAAAATCTCTCAACCACTAAACCCAGACTCTGATTTGTAGCACTGTGCATGTTGGAAAAGAAAGAAAGAAAAAAAACATTCTGGCTGGAATCAGAATTTAGCTAGGGCATGAAAATGAAGTTAGTGCTAAAAATATTAAAATAAAGAAAAACTGACTCTCTGCTGCTTTTGTTAAATAATTATCACTTTCACTGAACATAGGTACTCAGATTACTGTAGCATAGGTCACTGAATGAAAAGGTAAGGAAAATTATGTGGTTCTACATGGAGCTCTCTTCCCAACTATTGCCTTAAACCTATTCCCATTTGCTTTACCTGCTTTCCTTTTATGGATACTAGCTAAACCCTTCTCCAATACCACTTTCCTCCTTGCAAGTCACAGGGAAGGTGAGAAGGAAAGGCTGTACCATGGCAGGACCACAAAGGTGTATAATCAATCAGTCTGAGAGGGGAAAGATGGATCAAATCCCACCCTCTCTATGATATGCCATGATAACTAATTCTAGATTGTCTTCAAAACAATTACACATCCTCCTTTACCCTGTATCATCTAACATTGCCTCACTCAACAACTCCTCTACTACTGACTTTCTGTAGTTTCCTTGGTCATTGAGTCTTTAGGACTGTTATATGGTAATCACAATTCAGACTCCAGAGTAACTGTGCAAGAAAACATCTTTACACCCTCCCTCAGTATCCCCACTCCTAGAACTATTTGTGCCTGTAGGAAGTTCCCCTGAGAGCATAGGCTCTTTCCGCACTTTGATTCAGTGGTCAGTGAGTAGGAGTCCCTCCTCCCAGTCTTCCCTCCAAACTTTTTTTCTTTTTTTGTGGAATAATATGAGCCATTCAGGATAAGTAGGCATAGAATGGCTTATATGTTTATCAAAAATATCATTACATTATTTTTTCCCTCAAAAGCCATCTCTCTTCTAAAATTTAGGGGGAGTGCACCACTATCCATTTAATCACCCTCATTTGAAACCTCAGTTGCCAAATTTTGTGTTTTCTCTATCTTTAACATCTCTTGCATCTATCCTTTCCCCTCTAAGTAAATTATTACCACCCTCCTTCAGGCATTAATCACTTCTTTCCTGGATTACAGCAATATTCAGTGTCCTGATTGGTTTGTCTGACTTATCTTTCCTTTTTCTAATCTACCCTCCACTTAATTGTCAAATAGGTATTCTCAAAGTGCAGGCTTGGCCCATGTCACTCCCCTATTCAATAATCTCTACTGGTTTACTGTTGACTCTAGTAACAGCTATTATTTCATCTTTATCTCATCCTTTTTGATGTCAATTTTATGATGCATATAATTATTAGTAAATATGAAGGGATAAGAACTGGGCCTATGATTTCATTGATATAAGGGACTCCCAGATGAGGAAATTACAACTGTTAATGTAAGTAGCATCTTCTCCACAATTTACAACCTTAATGAATTGTCTAGAGAATTGAGTGCTTTTGTGACCTGCCAGGGTCATACAACCAGTATGTGTCAGAGGAAGGATTTAAGCTCAGATATTCTGAAAGCCAAGACCATCTCTCTATCCACTGTACCATGTTGCCTCTACAAAATATATAATTTGTAAATAAGTAAATAACCACATAACTGAAGCATTATTATCATTATTTACTATTAGTGGTATGTGATCCATAAAGTTTAGAGACCATTAGACTAGATGACTTCTAAAATTTCTCCTAGCTCTAGGTCAATGACCATTATACCTGGTATATAGTAAGTACTTAATAAATGCTTACTCTATCTATCAACTACCTATCTTGATTGGGTTACAACAACAGTAACTAAAATTTGTGGCCACCATTCCTTGCATAGGTCCAAGGAAATTCAATGTTTCGAAGATATAAGGGAAAGGCAGTGGGAGAAGAATCAAACTTTTGTATCAATGCATGAAATCTCTCTGGACCTTCCATTCTAGAATGAGACCTCTTGTCTCCTCAATGACTCTGTTTTTTTGAACGTTTATAGATCACAGGCACTGCTCACAGTACCCTCCAAATATTACAATCATAATCATAAGTTGATTTGAAGACCTTTGAAAGAGGAGTTAGTTGGGTAGAACCAAAAGAGAGCCTTGTTATGACAATCCAAGGAGGACTTCTGGCGAAGGTGGTTGCCAGAAAGGGAGGTGGAAAATTTTGAGGTTCACACCACACTGAATAGTGATCCAGAAATCTAATGATTAAAAGGAGGAGGTGGGAGAGAAAAATAAAGAATGGGAATCTAAGCTTATGTCTTAAATTGCTTCTTTGACAAATAGTGAATGATTGAAAAAATTGTAGTATGTCAATTTAATGAAATATTATTGTGCTGTAGGATATGATGAGGCTTTCATAGAATCCTGGGTAATATGAACTGATGCAGATGAAATGATCAGAACAATTTATACAAGGGGAGGAACAGGGGCAGCTAGGTGGCACAGTGGATAGAGCACCTTCCCTGGATTCAGCAGGACCTGAGTTCAAATGCGGCCTCAGACATATAACACTTACTAGCTGTGTGACCCTGGGCAAGTCACTTAACCCCATTGCCTAGCCAAACAAACAAACAAACAAACAAACAAACAAGGAGAGGAACACTGTTAAGATAAACAACTCTAAATGACTTAAAAATTCTGATAAAGGCAGTAACTATCTAGTCTCTGTCACTGTCTACGTAATGAAGCATGTTACCCATATCTTGATGGAGAGATGATGGACACAAGTGCAAAAAGGGAAATATATTTTTAGGCAGGGCTAATATGTTTAACTGTGCTTTTTTATTATCCTTTTTTTTTATTTGAGGGAGAACATTACCAATATTGATGAAGAAAAAAATGAGAGAGTGAATTTTGTTCTTCTTCAAATGCACAGGGGAGAACAAGAAGAACAGATAAACATTTTGGAAATAAAATGTAGAATTTATTACATACTTAGAAAAAAAAACAGCAACCAAATGACCTGAAATGGAGATTCACAGTTTGATATTTGAGTACCCTCTTTTTGTGTTCTTCTGTGTGTAGGGAAGTGCTTTGTTTGGCGTTCGAGTTTAGAATAAAAAAGGGGGGGGAGAGAAAACCCCTGGGATTTTTCCATTTGTTTGTTGTTTTAAATCCCTGAATGCTTCCCTGTACATGTCAGCAAATGAGAACCCTTAGAAAACCCAGAGGACTTTGTGCTTATTTCAAAGGCATCAGTGTGGAGAAGTCAGGGAGGTTGTGGCAGTGCCTGCAGGAGCTCCGGGTGAAGGGTGATGAAAGAAGGTGGATGGATGGCATTGCTGGTGCCCATCAACAGACAGACAAGTGAACTTGCAGGTGAAGACCCCAGGGCACCTGGGGAGCTGGCCGGGCAGCAGAGGCTGTTCTCTCCCTGCCCCCAGGAAGGAAGGGAAGCTGAGGCTTGTTTAAACACTGGGTTTCATCTGAAAACAATAAGTGCAGACACCCTAGGGTACCTACTTTGTTATAAAGCTCCTCTGAGAACTAGATGAGCATTTTCCCCATCCTACCCTGCCTCTTATAATAAGAAAATGTTAGAGGCAGCATTGTTAATACCTCTGAATATTTGGGGACTGTTACTGTTAAATGTCATCCCTTCATTTGGCTAGGAATGCTTCTGTGGGACTTTTCAGGGGCAATTCTCCCATTATTAACTCATCAAACTAGGGAACAAAGGGGTTTGCAGGTGGAAAAAGGTGTATCTGTGGATGGGGAGAGGTGCAGGGACCTAGCCTGAGGGTAACAGAAGTTTCCTCTGGGGAGCTAAAATAGAAATAAATGACTAATAGAAATAACTTCCATTTTTATGATACTTTTTTTTTTTCTGTGAGGCAATAGGGTTAAGTGACTTGTCCAGGGTCGCATAGCTAGTGAGTATCATGTGTCTGAGGTCAGATCTGAACTCAAGTCCTCTTGACTCCAGGGCAGGTGCTCTATCCACTGCACCACCTAGCCACCCCAAATACTTTATATTTTACAAAGCGCTTACATCCCCAAAGTCTTGTGAGATGGGTTCTCAATTTATTCCCCAAACGAATCTTTGCTAACATTGATAATGGTATTCCTTCCAATGAGGAAGATCATGGCCCTATTCTTCCCCTGTGACTTGATTATGTTCTTTCATTAGTTCACCACCACAAGTTGGGTGGGCCACCCAACATGCTGAGGGCCTTTATCTCTTTCCTTAACATTGCAAGTACAACAGTTGAGCATGGGGACTGTCTATCAGCATTATCCCTTAAGCATGACACATGAGCAATCCATTTTCTTTCCATGATACTCTTTCTAACACTTTCCCTTAACAGTTGTTGTTTATCATGTAGTAAAACTCAGCCCCACCGCATGTCTCTCCATTGTTCTTTAGGTGATTCACAGCTTCAATTCTTCATATATTGTGGGGTTCCATTACCAACAGCCCATTACTTACAGCACTGGGTGAATGTTGGTGTAAAAAAGATCAACCTTTATTTCAGGAAATAACTAGGGTTAATCCAACCAACTCATACACTCACAGATTTAGAACTGGAAAGGCATCTTAGCGGACAGCAAGTCCAACCCTCACTGTACTGATGAGGAAGCTAAGAGCCAGCCAGGTTAAGGGACATTTGCAAAGTCACATCGTCGATAAGTGGCAGAGCTGGGATTTGAACCTAGGTTGTCTAATTCCAAACTCCATACTCTTTCCACTGTACCGTATTGTCTCTCTTCTTCATGTGCAGTACTGGGTCCAACTAATTATCTAATTACTGCATATATCCAAGATCTATAAATCCCACCAGGCACCAGAAAGTAGAATAGAGGCTATAGAGAGCCTTACCTTATTCTATTTCAACTAATTCCCAAATCTTGCTGAGCCCAACGTGGCTCTCTTCCCTCTAACCTTCCTGCCGATGATCCCATTGACTTTCCTTCCCCTCTTTGGATGCTAACCCCTAAGCCATCATCTCCCCTGACAGGGAACACAGAGCCTCTGTTTCCCTTTGACCCTTTTGCCTATACTCCGTTGCTGTAGTCTTGAGCCTAGGCCCTCCAGTCTATCTTCTCACTCTTTACATTGTAGATATGACTTTTCATACTGCTTGGATAAGTAAGAAGTCATCAACTACAATTCTTCTGGTAAGACTTAGGCCAATAGGCCTCACCACCTGCCTAGGTGCTGGGCCCAAAGAATTACCAGACCTTATCCCCTGCCTGCTACTATACCTGCCAGAACCCTAAGCATGTCATCGGGCCCACCAATGTACTCCAAGGAGCCACAGACATTGTCATCTACCTTTCTGTTTGTACTCTAAGGTATAACAGCCCCTTCCATTTGCCCTATAGCTGAACCTTGCAATCTGTGCTGTCTCCCTGAAATACAATGTTGCTTCTTGAAGGCATAGGTTATCTTATTTTCCCATTTGTATCTCCTGCACATAGCACAGGTTTGGGCATGTAATAAGTGCCTAACAAGGACATGAATCCAAGATAGAAGAGTAAAGGCAGGGACTCACCTGCCCTCTCCAAAATTCCCCTCCAAACAATTTTAAAATGACACCTCAAAATGAATTCTGGTGCAGCAGAACCAATAAAAGGATGGAATGATAGCATTCTCTAGCCAAAGGCAACTTAGAAGGTTGACAAGAAAGGTCTGTCTCACTGGGGTAAGAGTGGAGTAGAGTCCAGTGCAGGCAGGACCCGTTCAAGCCAGCAGCAGGTGATATCCTGACAGAACAGTGTGAGCTTTAGAGTCGACTGAATCTGCTATAGGGACTTTCAGAACTCTCCTTACACATATAGTAAGGGGGCTGGACAAGTGGTCAGAAGGAAATTGCAGAGGACCCTTTGCTGGCACTGGGGGCAAGACTCAGTTCATCAACCATATAGGGATCCAGTTCACAGGCCTGGGTCATAGTCCCAGAACAAGGAGCTCCACTAACAAACTAGAAGGTGTAGCCACAGGAGAGCAGGCACCCTGGTCATGAAAAGGAGTGCTTGTAGTCTATTACAGACTAGAGCACAGACCAGGAGAACAGTGACCACACTTCTCCTTAGATCAAACCACCTTGGAAGAACTGAAAACATACAGGTTTCCATAATTAGCTTTGAAAACAGCAGCATGAAAAACTGGAAGCTTGGGAAATTTCCCCCTCCACTCCAGAGGCAGAGCCCAACTTTAACGCAAACTTGAAAGTCAAGAAATAGGCTGGTAAAATAAGCAAACAATAAAGAAGGACCTGAACATAGAAAGTTATTATAGTGGACAAGGAAGATCAAAACATCACCTCAGAGGAAGAAGACAAATTCAAATTCAAATTCAAAACAACCACAAGCAAAGCCTCAAAGAAAAATGTGAATTAATCTCAGGCCAGAAAAAAGACTTCCTGGAAGAGCTCAAAAAGGATTTTAAAAATCCAGATAAGGGAGCAACCAGAGTTCAAATACAGCCTCAGACACTTACTAGCTGTGTGACCCTGGGCAAGTCACTTTACCCTGATTGACTCAAAAAATTTTTTAAAAATCAAATTAAAGAACTAAAGGAAAAATTGAGAAAGGAAAAGAGAGTGTTGCAAGAGAATCATGAAAAAAGAGTCAACAACTTGGTAAAGGAAGCACAAAAATAATGGAAAAAAACAAAATTCACTGAAGATAACAACTCCTTAAAAAGTGAATTAGTCAAATCAAAAAAGGATGTGCAAAAGCTCAGTGAAAAAAATAGTTTTTTAAAAATTAGAATTGGACAATTGGAAGCTAGTCATTCCACAAGACAACAAGAAACAAAAATCAAAAGAATGAAAAAAAAATAAAAGAAAATGTGAAATATCTTATTGGAAAAACAACTGACCTGGAAAATAGATACAGGAGAGATAATGTCAGAATCATTGGACTACCTGAAAGCCATGATCAAAAAAATGTCCTAGACAACATCTTTGAAGAAATTATGAAGGAAAAATGCCCTGATATCCTAGAACCAGAGAATAAAATAGTAATTGAAAGAATCTATTGATCATCAACCAAAAGATATAACAAAATGAAAATTCCCAATAATATGATAGCCAAATTCCAGAGCTCCCAGGTCAAAAAGCAAATACTGCAAGCATCCAGAGAGAAACAATTCAAATATTGTAGAGCCACAGTGAGAACAACATAAGTTTAGGCAGCTCTACCTTAAGGAATCAGAGGGCTTGGCATATGATATTCCAGAGGGCAAAGGAGCTAGGATTACAACCAAGAATCACCTACCAAAAAAAACCCAGAATAATCCTTCAGGGGCAAAAAATGGATATTTAATAAAATAGAGGACTTACAAGAATTACTGATGAAAAGATAGAGCTGAAAAGAAAATTTGATTTTCAAATACAAGACTCAAGGGAAGCATGAAATGGTAAAGAGGAAAGAAATCATAAGGAATTCAATAAGGTCAAACTGTTTGCATTCCTATATGAGAAGATGATACTTATAACTCTTAAGAACTTTGTCACTATTAGGGCAATTAGAAGAAATACACATAGACAGAGTGTGGGTGTGAGTCGACAATGATGGTATGATATGAAAAAAAAGTTGAGGGGTAAGAAAGAGGAATGAACTGGGAGAAGGGAAAAGGAAAAGAGCTTTTATAGTGGAGGAGAAGATGGGTTGTGGGTAGTGGGCCATACTTGAACCTTACTCTCATCAGAATTGGTTGAAAGAGGGAATAATTTACACACTCAATTGGGTATAGAAATCTATCTTGCCTTATAGGAAAGTGGGAGGGGAGGGAAGTAGGAGAAGGAGGAACTAATAGAAGGAAGAGTGGATTGAGAAAGATGCTGATCAGAAGCAAAACACTTTTCAAGAGGGACAGGGTGAAAGGAGAGAGAGAGAGAAAGGATGGATGGATAGATGGATGGATGGAGGGAAATCATAGTAATCTTAGCTAGGAATGGGAATGGGATGAACTCACCCATAAAATAGAAGCAGATAGCAGAGTGGATTAAAAACCAGAATCCTAAAATATATTGTTAACAAGAAACACATGTAAAGCAGAGACACATACAGAAGAAAAGTAAGGAGCTACAGCAGAGTCTATTACGCTTCAGCTAAAGTAAAAAAAAACAGCTGTAGCAATCATCATCTCAGAAAATAGGGTACTTAAATAACTATGTTAGAAAAAGAAATTGAACAAATTATCAATGAGTTCCTTAAGATAAAATCCCCAGGACCAGATGGATTTACAAGTGACTTTTTTTTTTCCAGTTAGGCAATGGGGTTAAGTGATTTGCCCAGGGTCACACAGCTAGTAAGTGTTGTGTGTCTGAGTCTGGATTTGAACTCAGGTCCTCCTGAATCCAAGGCTGGTGCTCTATCCACTGAGCCACCTAGCTGCCCCTACAGGTGACTTTTACCAAACATTTAAAGAACAATTAATTCCAATACTATATAAAGTATTTGGAAAAATAGGTTAAGTTCTACCAAATTCCTTTTGTGATACAAATATGGAGCTGATATCTCAACTAGGAAAAATAAAAACAGAGAAAAAAAAGCTATTGACTAATTCCTTTAATGAGTGTTGATGCAAAAAAATTAAATAAAATACTAGCAAGGAGAATACATCTACATATCATAAAGATCATACACTATGACCAGGTAGGATTTATACCAGGGATGCAAGGCTGGTTCAATATTAGAAAAACTATCAGCATAAATAACCATATCAATCACAAATGAAACAAAAATCATCTGATTATCCCAATAGGTTCAGAAAAAGCTTTTGACAAAATACAATACATTCATATTAAACACACTAGAAAGTATAGGAATAAATGAAGCTTTCCTAAAACCACTAGCAAGCATTATCTGCAATAGGGATAAGCTAGAAGTCTTCCCAGTAAGATCAGGGGTGAGGCAAGGATGCCCATCGTCACCACTATTATTCAATATTGTAATAGAAATGCTAGCTAGAGCAATACGAGAAGAAAAAGAAATTGAAGGAATTAGAATAGGCAATGAAGAAACAAAACTATCCCTCTTTGAAGATGATATGATGTTATACCTGGAGTATTATAGAAAATCAACTAAGAAACTACTTGAAATAATTACCAACTTTAGCAAAGTTGTAGGATATAAATAAGCCACACAAATCATAAACACTTCTATATATTGTCAACAAAGTCCAGCAGTAAGAGAAACTGCATTTAAAACAATTGTAGACAATATAAAATACTTGGGAGTCTACCTGCCAAGAGAAACCCAGAAGCTATATGAACACAATTGCAAAACAAATAAAGTTGGATCTAAATAAGTAGAAAAATACTAATTATTCATGGGTAGGCCAAGTCAATATAATAAAAATGACAATTCTGCCTAATTTAATTTACTTATTCAGTGACATACCAATCAAATGACCAGAAAATTATTTTATAGAGGTAGAATAAATAACAAAGTTCATCTGGAAGAACAAATGTCAACAATGTCAATATCATTTTTATCAATGAAAAAAAAATTGTGAAGGAAAGTGGTCTAGCAGTTACAGACCTCAAACTCTTACAAAGTAGAAATCATCAAAATAATGTTACTTTTTCAGAGAAAGAGTGGTGGATCAATGGAATAGATTGAGTACACAATATATGGTAGGTAATGACCATAGTAATCTAGTATTTGATAAACCCAATGATCCAAGCTTTTGAGAAAATAATTCACTATTTTACAAAAATTGCCAGGAAAACTGGAAAGCAGTTTGGCAGACCCTAGGTACAGACGAACATCTCACACTATATTTCAAGATGAGGTCAAAATGTGTACATGATTTAGATGTAAAAGTGATGCCATAAGCAAATTAGGGGGCATGGAATAATTTACCTGTTAGATCTATGGATGAGGGAAGAATTTATGACCAAACAAGAGATAGAAAGCATTGCAGGATGTAAAATGGAAATTTTTGATTACATTAAATTACAAAGAGTTTGCACAAACAAAACCAATATGGCCAAGATTAGGGAAAAATGTTGAAAACTGGGAAAAAATTATACAAACTTCTATGATAAAGGTCTCATTTCTAAAATATATAGGAAACTGAGTCAAATTTATAAGAATACAAGTAATTCCTCAGTTGATAAATTGTCAAAGGATACGAATAAGTAGTTTTCAAAACAAGAAATCAAAACTGTTTATAATCATATAAAAAATGTTCTAAATTACTATTGATTAGAGAGATGCAAATTAAAACAACTCTGAGGTACCAAATGTATGATAGGAGCCAGAATATGAGAATGTGACCTATTATTCCATACTTAATGTAAACTGCCTTGAAAGAATGTGAATAAACAAAAGAAACTCCAACTATCTCATGGGGAAACTTGCATGAAGGTCATCGCTGCCTTCTTTGTTCCATTTCCACATAATATCTGACCTGATCTAAGGTTGGTGTTGAGATCTACTATTCAGTCCTTCTATTGCTATGGACTGGTCTTGTGAGTAAACTCTCCCAATTAACCCAATAACCCTAATAAGTCTACATATATATCTCCATGGTGGTGTGGACTTTCCTTCTTTCTTTTGTATCTCAGTATTTTTTTGTTATGGTTGGGCTATTCTTTCAGATAGTTTGAGCTCTTACATTGGCAAGATCAGGGAAGAACAGATCTATGTCTTTACAATTGGCTTAGTAAGCAGGATACCTAAGAAATGGGCTTGGACAGAAAGGCCTTTCCTGGGGGCAATCCTGGGGCTGGTCATCCACATCTCTAGAGGGAAGGGTGGCATATATGCTATATGCATGCCCTGGGCCTGGGAGACAGGCTTCCGTGAATGGAAGTCACTGAGTTGGTCACCAACATCCATGTGTGGAAAGGCGGCCTTTCAATCAAGGGTAATCTCAATGTGTCTGGCTGCGTGAGTTCAGAGATGTCCAGAAAAATGTTGATTGGCTTGTGCCACTTGATAGAACAATTATGAGTGCCCCACTTCGGTAGGGTGGCTTGCCCATATCATCTGGTCACTGCTGTGGGCTGCTTTGGGCTGCTGAAGCCTGGTTAGAAGCTGAGAGGATGGTGAGGTGGTTGGGAAAGGAACTCTGGTGAGAAGAGAAGTTAGAAATCCCTGCTTGTAGTTTTGCTCACCTGGGAGGGAGCAAAAGGTCCCAAGTGCAGGTCTGGGTGATTGTAAACAACTAGGAATAGAATGCTAAGGCAGGGGACCCCTGGGAAGACAGCAATACAGGGGGAAAGTTAGAAAATGGTATAGGAAAAAGGAAAACAGGGACTCTCTCTCTCCCTCTCTTTCTTTCCCTCCACCTCCCTTTCCCCCCCTTCCTTTTTCCCTCCCTTCCTGACTGCAGTGGTTTCAGAGGGGTAGGTAAAAGAGAAAGACAGAAAAAGTATTCAGGGAAGATTATTTGGGATATTATTGGTAAAAGCAAATAGAAGAAATAAGTATCAGATCAGAATATGAAAGAGATGGCACATACTGTTTTAAAGGATTGTAATCAAAGTCTAGTGGAGGGACATATACATATATATATATATGTATATATGTATATATACACACACACATGTATACATTTATGTACATACATATATATGTACACATACATACGTACATTCATATACACACAGACAGAGACAGAAAGTGGCAGAGAAAGAGACACATACACAGAGAGAGAGAGAGACAAAGACAGAGAAAAAAAGACAGAGAGACAGAGACAGAGGGAGGGGAGGGAGAGAGACACAGAGAGAGAAAGTTAAAGAATGTTGTGGTCTGTTTGCACTGACAATGTGAACAGTGGGTCTGAAAGTAAAAGCTTTGGGGACTTTGGAAAGAAAAGATTTCACAGACTCTAAGAGAGGGGTGAAAATAAGTGACTATCATTTTAAATCTTTGGCAGTAAATTGAGTGCAGCTAGCCCTGTAATTTGAAGTTCCAGCAGTAAATGGCCTGCATTTGCATGATTATCAAGAGGCAGGTTTGGGGGCGGTGTCAGTGAAATTTCAGAGTGAAGAAAAAAAAATTAGAACTGGCATTTAGAAATTGCATGCCTATCATTAACCCTTTCCTGGTTCACAAAAAAGAGAAAAGGTTTGTATACATCAGGAAACAACCAAAAAGTAATTTAGTTAAATTGGAATATTTAATTAGATACTTAGGGAGTCTTACAAACTAAAGTTAAGTACTGATCAATTAAAAAATATCTTTTAAAACTGATATATATCTTAAAATTAGAAATTTTGCTGTGTTATATTATTTCCACTGATTTTTATAATAGATTATGTTTATTTTGAATTTTAAGAACTGCCTTGCTTCCTTCCCACAAAAAAAAAAGAAACTTATTTAATGAAGCAGAAGGAGCAGATCTGAGTTCTCCTGAGAGCTCCCATATAGATAAGCTGCAATAGCATGGGAAAAATTCTGCTAGATAGGTCCATTATTGAATAATGACAGTTGGTGAGGACTGGAAAAATTCTAGAAAATTGGGGCAAATTAGTATTAATTGTGTGGGAAAAGGTAGAAAGAAAAGACCTTGTAGACAACCCTTATTTGTAACCTTGTCAAGTTTTTTGAGACAATCTGTTTAGGCAAGGTCATTAGTCCTCTGAGAGGGCTTGTTTGGTTTATGGAAATTCCTAAATAATAGATTGTGTTACTGAGAGTTTATAAGTTTGTCTATAATGTGAAAGCGATTTTTTAATAATTGATCTTTATACCAGGATGAGTTTAAACTCAAAGGGAAAATTAAAAAAAAAAAAGAATAAATATCCCTCATGTATGAGTGTGAGTCCTGGTAAATTTTTTGTGTTTATTGTAACACTATAACAGTAATAACAATTGTATCTAGACCTAAGGCATTAGCCAAACTTGGTATTGGAGGTAAAAATCTCTTGGGACTATAACTGATATTTTTCTGAGTTTTGAATTCTTGTATAAGTTGCCTGATGGATCAGTAATCCACCATTGCAGAGAAATGCTACAAGATACTCAAAGGGAGTGTCATCCTGAACTATGATTAGGAGGATGTCTGTATTTAGGAAAAGGCCAAAGAAATGACCTTGAACGTGGCTTCAGGTAGAATCCTCTTGACTCAGTTTCTCCATTGCGTTGCTTATTTTTAAACAAGAATGTCTTCCACCTGGTTAATCCTGAGTCTGGCTATGAGGTGGAATTGTTACAGCATAATTGGTTGTCTACTGTGACTCTTACCTGAAATCAAACAGAGCCAAGGGTGCTTCAGTCTGGTCTGCGTGAGTTGAGTCATTCTGTGTCATTAGGCTAAGGCCTGGGGGATCGGTTTTGATGCTGTCATAATCATTTCCTTGTTTTTTCCCTTTACAGTAAATTTCTACAATCAGGACAAGTGGTCAGTAAGAGAGATGAGCACAGTGCAGTTATGGAAGATCTTATTGTTTTCAGTCTGAATATGTAGTCATTCTTTATCCCAAACAACTAAGTACATTCGTACTTGGACTTATCATCTGCTTTATAAAGTTACATAGTCATATATAAGATTAAATTCCTGGAGGATCTCATTCTATCAGAATGATATGGTAATAATTGGATGAAGATAAAAAGCTTGTGAAACAAAGATATGAATCTATTAGTTTCTGAGGTTAGTCAGAAACCCATTTTGTTTTGTTTTAAAGAATAAAACACTTTATCCACTGCATATAGACACATCTATACATGCATGCGTATATATTTAGGCATATATAATATATCTATTCCAGACCTGTGATGTCATTGTTGTAGGTATTCCCTTCATGGTAGAGATTGCAACCCATTCAGTAGTATAGATTGTAGACTGTAATCCTTCCACACCTTGTCACCTTGTTAAACTCCTCCACATCCTTCCATATATCCTCCACAGGTCTCCCATCAAATTCTGGAGTTCTTCTAGATCTCTTTATATTTCTAGAGTACACTGTAATTCCTTCTCTCCAATTTGACTAATATTTACTACCTACCTGAAGAGAATAAGGAACTGGTCTAGGTGCTGGGGACAGGAAAGACAACAATCCCTTTACTCAAAAAGATTATGATCTTCTGGGGGATGTATTTAGGTAAGTAAATACAAAGTAATTTGACATATGAGGCACACTAACAAATGGGAAGATCAGGAAAGGATTCTTCTCAAAGATTGCAACTTTGTAGAGTGTTGGAAGCAAATAAGGTGTCTGAGTAATGGAGATAAGGTAGCCATGAAGCCCAGGCAAGGGGGAGAGCTTGCACAAATGCAGAGGAATCTGAGATGGAGCTCTATGTTTGGGGAGCAGATAGTAACCAAGTTTGGCTGGAGTGTAGAGTGTATGGAAGGGAACAATATGAAATAAGAGTGGAAAGGAAGATAAGACCAAATCTGCCCTAAATACCAGGCTCAAGAGTTTGATTCCTAGAGGTGACAGAGAGTCACTGATGTGCCTCCCCATGATCAGATCTGTGCCTTGGGAAGAAAATTTTGAGACCTGTGAAACAGATGGTTTGGAGGTGGTGGTGGTGGGAACTATAAACAGGATTGCTAAATAGGAGATCACTTTAATTGTCTGAGTTATGCACTGATGAGATCCTGAACTAAAGTGAAGGCCGTGTGAAAAAAGGACAAATGTGACTTCTATGGAAGTAGAAAGTACAACTGGTTGGATGGGGGGTGTGAGGGAAAGGGAAGATGACTCCACATTTAAGAACCTGAGTGAGTGGAAGGTTGGTAGAATCCTCAACAGAAATAGAGACCTTTGAAAAAGACGCATTCATGTTGGGGCGTGGAAGATAATCATTTCCTTTTCGGACAGATTCAGTTTGAGATGCCTAGATAGAGGTATTTGACATTCATTTGGCAATGTGGACTTTTTGGTTATTGACAGAAGTTGAATTTATATATATTTCAAAAGAAAAGTTATTTGTAAGTAATAGGAATCTAGGGTTTCATGTATGATCGTATTGCATTCTACAATATAATGAAAATGCCTGTTCTATGTGGTGTTTAAGTTCAGATTAAAAAAATTAGAAAGAAAAAAAAATAACCCAAGAAAAAGAGAGAAAAGGAAAGATATCTATACAAGTAAGACATAAGGGAAAAAATAAGACAGAGGCTGAAGAAATGAATAAACTAAAAAAGATTACCAATCAATGCAAGTTCCTTGAAGGAAGGGACTGTGGTGTCCCCCAGGCCCCAAACACACATTCAATCCTGTTACCTTCCTTGTCCGTTGAAGTGAACTCATAAGAGAAAACGGACAAGAACCACACGTACACAGGTATGGATGGGTCATTTGGTAACGTGAGAGAAGAACTTGGGGCTGCATTCAGAGAATTAGGAGTCATCTGCACAAAGTTAATTAAATCTACCAGAGAAGATAAAATCACCAATCAATAAGTATTTATTAAACATCCACTGTGTGCTCGACTCTGTGCTAAGTTTCTGGGATAGAGTGTAGAGAAAGAAGAGATGGTGGCCCAGGTCATTAACATGGAGTACAACAGCATTTAAGTGGCAAGAAATGGATGCTGTTCTGTCAAAGGAAGCTGATAAGAAGTTTCTTACTTCCCTTACCACAGATGAAAATTTCAGACCAAGAAGAAGACAGAGCAGCAATTCTGGGAACAAAGGATCCTTATCTTTAGAAGGCAAGCATACCAGTTTGTGGGATAATACAATATACAATACAGTTTGCTTAAATAAAGGTATGCAAGACATTCATACCCTTCGACATTGGCTCACTCACATGTGTATGCCTGAGCTAATGCAGAAGCAATATGGTGACATATGTTTTTTTCATTCTTGCTGTTCTTTTAAAAATATTTTATTTTTTCCCATTACAGGTAAAAACAATTTTTAAGATTCATTTAAAAAAGTTTTGAGTCCCAGATTCTCTCCCTCTCTCCTCCTTTCCCTGAGACAGCAAGCAATTCAACATAGGTTACACATGTGTAGTCATGCAAAATATTTCCATATTAATCATGTGAAAAAACACAGACAAAAAAAAACCTAACAAAAAATAAAGAACATTTCAAAAAGTGTTCTTCAATCTGCATTCATACTCTATCAGTTCTTTCATAATAAGTCCTTTGTAATTGTCTGGCATCGTTGTATTGCTTGAGAATAGCTGAGTCAGTCACAATTGACCATCATACAATATTGCTATTATTGTATACAATGTTTTCTTAGTTCTGCTCATTTTACTTTGCATCAGTTCCTATAAGTCTTTCCAGGATTTTTTTTCCTGAAAACATCTTGGTCATCATTTTTTAATAGTATAAAACACGTCCTATAGATGTACATGTATGTGGATAAGAATCACACATACACAGGCATGGATGGGTCATTTGGTGATGTGAGAGAAGAACTTAGGGCTGGATTCAAAGACTGAGTCATCTGCACAAAGATAATTACATCTACCAGGGGAGATAAAATCACCAATCAATAAGCATTTATTAAGCATCTCCTATGTACTAGTATTCTATCACAATCATGTACTACAACTTGTTCAGCCATTCCCAAATTGATAGGTATCCCCTCAATTTCCAATTCTTTGACCCCAAAAAAGAGCTGCTACAAATATTTTTGTTCATACATGTCTCTTTCTTTAGAAAAAAATTCTTTAAGATACAGACCTAGTAAGTGTTATTGCTGGGTCAAAGGGTATGGACCGTTTTGTAGCTCTTTGGGCATAATTCCAAATTGCTCTGCAGAATGGTTGCATCAGTTCATAACTCCATCAACAATGCATTAGTGTCTCAATTTTTCCACATCGCCTCCAACATTTGTTATTTTCCTTTTCTATCATATTAGCCAATCTGATAGATGTGGGATGGTACCTGAGAGTTGTTTTCATTAGCATTTTTCTGATCAATAGTTATTTAGAGCATTTTTATATAACTATAGATAGCTTTGATTGCTTCATCTGAAAACTTCCTATTCACATCAAAGGATATTTATAAGTTGGGGAATGACTTGTATTCTTATAATTTTGACTCACTTCTCTCTATATTTTTGAGAAATGAGAACTTTACCAGAGAAACTTTCTTTAGTTTTTTTTTCCTCACAGTTTTGATTACTATGTATTTTTCTCCATTCTATTTTTCCTCCTGTTCATCCTACTCTCTCCTTTCACTTTCTCCATCCTCAAAAGTATTTTGCTTCTGATTACTGCCTGTCCCAGTCAACCCTTCCTTCTATCATCTCCTCTCTTCTTTTTTTTTTTTTCCCCATTTCCCTCCTACTTTCCTGTAAGGTAAGATAGATTTTAGCCTGAGTATGTATGTGATTCCCTCTTTGAGCCAATTCTGATGAGAGTAAGGTTTGTGTTACCTCCCTCATTTTCCCTCCCACTGTAAAAGCTCTTTCATGCCTCTTAAATGAGATAATTTACCCCATTCTATCTCTCCCTTCCCCATCTCCCAGTGCATTCATCTTTTACACTCCTTAATTAAAAAAAAATTGTCCCATCATATTCAACTCACACCTGTGTCTTCTATGCCCGAATAATGATAAAGCTCTTAGAAGTTACAGGTATTATCTTCCCATGTAGGAATGTAAACAATTTAACCTTATTGAATTCATTAGGATTTCTCCTTCTTGTTTACCTTTTTATACTTATTTTGAGTCTTGCATTTGAAAGTAAAATTTTTTATTCATCTCTGGTCTCTTCATCAGGAATGCTTAAAAGTCTAATATTTCATTAAATATCCACTTTTTCCCTGAGGGATTATACTCAATTTTGTTGGGTAGGTGATTCTTGGTTGTAATCCTAGCTCCTTTGCCCTCCAGAATGTCATATTCCCAGCAAATACTTAATTGTTGGAATGGATTAGATTAGACTCTTGCTCTGATACCTGGGTTTGTATTGTTTTCATAAAGGATCTCTGACTTTAAGGATCAAAAGAGAATCATTTGAAAAACCATTTTATTCTTAGTAAACTTCTGGAGACAAGCACATAAATGCAAATTTTAAGTTGCCCATTATGATGACTTGAATTGACCCAATAACTTGGAGGAGAAAATCAATTTTCCCCTAAAAGCTTCCTTCTAGGCAAGAAAGGAAGAAAGGAAGAAAAGAAAGAAAACATACAACTAAAAATCACAGAATAGAAAACAGAAAGCTTGGAAAGTTCATGAGAAATGTCAGATATTTTAAAATAGAACATAAATGTAAGTAGTAAGCTAACAATGATTTGAAGTTATTCTGAAAAAAAAACAGTGAAGCTGTTAAAAAGTAATTACTATGCTTGTCAACTTCAAAAAAGGCAGTGATAGAGAAACAAATTCAAAGTTGATTTTGGAGACCTTAAAAGTAAGATATGGTCTTAAGCTCTGTATAAAATCTTTTTCCCAAACAGGAAATTTTGTAGGTAGGAAAGATAGAAAACTGACCAAGAGGTTTTTCATGCATGGAAAGCTGTTCCCTGGGGTTACTGGAAGTTAAGGTGGGAAGTATGTAAAGTGTATGTATGAAGTATGTAGAGGGGTATCTTCCAGCTTGGTGACCATCCTGAAGTATGACATTGATCTCTGTGTGTCTGGATGCCCCCAGTTATTTTCAGTGTGGTAATGAGACAGAGATTGAAACACCAGGAGCTGATATTGAACATAGATTGGATCATGTAGCCTGCTGTTATCAGGCTAAAACGGAGGGAGCAAAGGAGAGCCAGCGAATCTATATAAACCTTTCAGAAGCTAAAGGAAGAGGTGATGGGGAGGTGGAATCACTAGACCTCTACCAAGACTTATTTGGCTAGGACTATTCTAAGTGTGATAATGTAAATATTTTTGGATTCTTGGTCAGACATTGAAGACACCAAGGTCATCCACTGCATCCTGGGCCATCATGAATCTTCCTGACTTCTGTCTTGCCACTACCAGCAAAGGTCCCTTGTAATTTCTACCTAACCAGTTGTCTGGTCCCCTTACTTTCTGTGGGCTGAAGCTGTTGATTCAGTTGTTCCCAAAGCCTGTGCTTGCTTGTTTGGGGAGGCCTGAGTGTTCTACTCTCACCCCAGTGAGACAGAGCTTTCCTACTCACCTTCTAAGTTGTCTTAGACTGGCAAATGTTTCACCCCATCCTGTTGTTCATCTTGACGCTCCAGAATTTGTTTTGAGGCTTTATTTAAAAATTTTTTTTGAGGGGAATTTAAGAGAGCTCAGGTGAGTCCCTGCCTTTACCCTGCTGTCTTGGCTCTGTCCCCACAGTAAGTTTTTAATAAATATTTGTTGAGCAGAAGTAGTGGCCAATGCCTGTAATCCTTATTATTGGGGAGGCTGAGGCTAGTGGATTGCTTAAGATCTGGAGTTCTGAGCTACAGTAGAGATAAAGCCAATCAGGTGTCCTCAATTAACCTGGTGCCAATATGGTGAAGGGAGGGGAGGGAGAAGGTACCAGGCTGGCTAAGTAGGGGAGAACCAGGCCAAGGTCAGAAACAGAGCAGGTCAAAGCTTCCCTGCAGATTATAGACATGGGATTGGCCCATGGGTAACTGCTGCACTTCCAGCTTGGGTGAGATAGTGATACGCAGTCTCAAAAAACAAACAAACAAATAAATAAAATGTTTGTTGAACTGAAATTACATTACTTTTAATTTTTGGAAGGAGGCAGTTATAGTGTGCTATTAGGCCTCTAAAACCACTAGGACTAACCAAATGTTTCACATCCCGTATTATAGTGAATAAAGCCCTGGATTTGGGATTCAAGGATTGTCATTCTCATGTTCCCTCCATAATTTTTCATGTTCTTACTCCATGCTGACCTCCTCCTGGCTTAGGTAATCCTCTCCCCCTTCCCTATCTTTCATAGCTTCTTTCTGGTCTTTAGGTGAGCTTACCTAGGTAAAACTCTTTGATTTGACACCAGTGTAACATTCCTTTTCATTTTTTTTATAGTTAATTAATTAATTTTTAATTTTTAACATTCACATCTGTAAGATTTTGAGTTTTAAATTTTCTCCCCCTCTTTTCCCCCCTCCCCAAGATGGTGCGCAATCTGATATAGGCTCTACTTACTTATACATTCATATTAAACCTATTTTGTGACATTCTTTTTTCTAAATTGTTCTGAGACCCTGGCTTGTAGCAAAGGCTCTTTTACTATAAGGTGATCATTCTCTAGCTATATTTATAATTTTTAATTACTTTATGGTAAGATCAGAAAAGACAAAATGTTATAGAGGGGATTTTTTATTAAAAATTAAACCAGATTCCTATTAAAGAGATGGAATTTTGTACTCTCTTTTGACTCTGAAATTCCATGATCCTATAATTTTTTTGTTAACAAGATTGCTTCAGACACCAATGTGAAGTATAATTTACAGAAATTGGATAGTCGATTGTATCATATATAGTAAGCACATAAGTGTATAGTTAGCTGTGTGACCCTGGGCAGCTCATTTAATCTCTATCTACCTAAGCTTCCTCAACTATAAAATGGGGATAATAATAGTATCAACCTTCTAAAGTTGTTGTAAAGTTCCAGTGAGATGACATTGATGAAGAGCTTAGTACAGAGCCTAGCACCTACCTAATGTGTACTAAATAAATTATCCTTCCTTCCTCCTTCCTTCCTTCCTTCCTTCCTTCCTTCCTTCCTTCCTTCCTTCCTTCCTGCCTTCCTTCCTTCCTGCCTTCCTGCCTTCCTGCCTTCTGTCTGTCCTTTGGATTATTTATTCAGGGCTTAGGTAAGGCCCTGGCAATCAAATGATCAGTTCTCAGGTTTTAAAGACACTGTGTCCAGAACTTGATTTAGAGTGTGATTCACAGTTTTTTCCATGGCCAAGCAAGGAGTGGTTCCTTGACCAGGGAGCAACCTCCCATAGGGATAGAGAAGATAGAGAAGAAGAGGACTTTCCTCTTGTTCAGTGCCCAGTGCTTCCTCCTCCTCCAGCTATATTTCTTTCCTCACTTGTTTTCATCCCATTTCAAGTCAGCTGAGGGCTATTTATACCAGGTCAGTGGATACTACTATCTAAGTCTCCCTTGTGAGGAAGGAAAAGAGGAAGGAAAAGATAAAGAAAAAGTGGGGCAGCTAGGTGGTGCAGTGGATAGAGCACCAGCCCTAGATTCAAGAGGACCTGAGTTCAAATCTGGCCTCAGACACATAACACTTACTAGCTGTATGACCCTGGGCAAGTCACTTAACCCCATTGCCTAACCAAAAAAAAAAGATAAAGGAAAAGAAACTGTAGGTGTCTCTTTCTTCTCCAACACATTAACACCTTTTTGCCAGAGAGATGTTGAATTGTCAATTCTAAGCCATTATACAATGCAATATTGTTATTGCCTTCCTTATTTGAGCTCAGGTTTCCAGTCTATTTATTTCTTCATATTTTCCCCATAATTAGGATGAGCTGCCAGTCAGCAGAGTGATGTGTTGGTGGTGTGATCTATGTTCCGAAAAACAAACAAACAAAACCTAATGTACTCTACCATGCAGCTACATTGACCTATTTGCTATTCTTCCCACACCACACTTCTCCTATCTCCATGCCTAAACACTGGCTCTCCCCCATGCCTGGAATGCCCTCTCTCCTTTCTCAGCTCTGGATTTTTTCAAGACTTGGCTCATGTTCTAACTTCTGCAGAAGGCCTTTTCTAGGACCAGGTCTTTCCCATCCCCTATCACTCTCCTCTGAGATTACTTTTCATCTACTTTGTACATACCTAGTTATTTCTGTGTTTGCCTCCCCCATTAGAATGTGAGCTCTTCGTGGGCAGGGATTTTTTTTTTTTTGGAGGAGACTTTTTTTGTATCCACAGCACTTAGCACAGTGCTTGACAAATAAGAGGTATTTAATAAATGCTTGTTGACTTATTAAAGGCTTTGATGCTTTGCCATGTAACCCCATATGAATCTTGTTCCTGTTTTCCCCCTGAATTTTCTGCATCTTTAGGCACCAAAGATAGCATGAAACTGGAAATTCTTGATTGAGACAACCACAAAGGGTAGTTTTTGGAAGTAATCCTCTAATTACATTTGGTGGAACTTTAAAAAGGCCAGATATAAATAATACTCTAGGTGTGACTTTCAGACAATAACACATTGTGAGGAGGCATGGGTATGCTGCATGGGTGGCTTGGGGGGGACTTCCTTGGGCCAGATGGTTGAAATATCTGACAGCAGGTTTCACTTTCTGCCAGATAGGAATTGGAAGGCCCTAATCACCACCAACCACCTAAGGAGAAGGAATTGTGGAGAGATTTTCTCCACCTCTTTTTGATTTTTGGCACCAAGAATGTCAAATTCTAAGAATGTTCCATTACTAAAGACTTTTGGGCATGCCAGCTGCTTCAAAGTGGAAAATGTTTAGTATATATGCTGAACAAATAAATTCTTTGAGTCTCTACTTTTTAGTGTAGACTCAAAACAAAGAATAAAGAGACTTTATGTAAACGGGGGGGGGACAAAAGAACACAAGAGAATAATTTAAAAAAAAAATTAATGCATTCTTCTAGACCAAGGGTTTGTAACATGAATCTGTGAACAGATTTCGGGGGGGGGGGGTCTGAGACCCTGGATAGGGGGAAAAATTACATCTTTATTTTTCACTAATTTCTAAGCAGTAATTCTTAGCCTTTTTTTTTTTTTGTATTATGTATCCCTTTGGTAGTCTGGTGAAGCCATATGAACCCCTTCTTAGAATATTGTAAAATGAATAATATAAAATACATAAATTACAAAGAAATCTGATTTTATAAAAATCCAATTATCAAAATATATTAAAAAACAAATTCACATTCCTTCACCCTCCCCCTTCCCCGAGAAATCTATTTAAGGGCACCTTGGAGCCCAGTGGGAGAGTCTGTAAATTCTGGGTGAAGAACGTCTGAGTCTGACTGAAATTTAGCATTTCCTTCAATTATCTATTTTTAAAAAATTCTGATAAATGGTCCATAGACTTTACCAGACTAATCAAAATGTTCATGACACAAGATAGGTTAAGAACCTGTTGCCTAGCCTTTAAAGGAGGAACCTGGGGCAATAGAGACAGCCTGGGGACTGTTCATGTTCAGTGCATGGTGAGGTGGTAGCTCAAGGATGGGGCCACAGGGTACATTTGTACATGTTTAATGGAGTGAAGTGTAACAGCTTTGAGTTTCAAGCACCATCTGGTAGCTTGCACAGCTATCACTGTGCTCCATATTATACTTCCTTGTGAGGAAGCATTGTCCACATGGGACCTAAAATGTTTCAAATATAACACATGCCCACTTGATATTACAAAGCACATACAGGTTGTGGAGACCAACATTTTTTGGCAGTAAAAAAGATATTAAAATGAATATTAAACCCAGTACTTCATTGCAATTTTTCCTCTCTAATTCTGCCATGCTAGGCTCTATCTCTAAGACTTGTAGCTTAATTTCCAGCTTTGTGTAGTTCAGCTTTTTCTAACTCATCATTAGTGTTTGGACTTAGAGACAAAAGTTCTGATACCATATTCTTAATTTCTCTGTTCCATCACCTCTGCCAGATGTGAAAACCTCTGCAGCCTTTCTTCTGGTTCACACAAAGGCTGTAACTCTGATAGTGACCAGGGGTCATTTCTAAGCCTGCTCCTAGCCGGAGGGAGGGACTCACAGTTAGACCTTCCCGCTTCCTTCCTCTCCACCTCTGCTTCTTCTATTCTCAGTAGTTAGAATGCAAAAGGTTACAGCCACATCCTATATCTCTTTGTCAGCAGCAAGACCTAACATTGTATGACTCTGACTACTCTTTTTAAAGGAAAATTTACTCCAAAATGTCTCCCTCCCTGTCCTCCCTTTATATTAGTTTCTTCATTAGGAGGGTCTTGGGTGAACTGGTAATTTGCTCTTGAGAGTTCCCATAGCATGAATCAGTGAAGAATCGGATCAAAACAAAGACACTTCTGATACAAAGTGTGGCCTTACGTACAGCTCAGTTTATCCTTAGCACTAAAGGACCTCCACAATCTGGTTCCTGCATCCCTCTCCAGTCTTATTTCATACTATGTCCCTTCACTCATTCTTTATTTCAGGCAAACTGTGCTGATTGTTGTTCCTTATGGCATAAGGCTATATATATATATAAATAGGCACATAGCCACATACATACAGACACATATGTGACATGTAGAGCTGACATGTAGAGGAGCTGGCACCTTGCTCATGTCCTTATCACCAGCTTACCACATTAGAGATTTTGGGTTATTTCATCTTGGGTCAGATCTAGGATACTGTCTCTTGGTTAAGTTGAGTTATCTTACTTCCAGTAGTAGATGGGTGAAGGAAAATCTATTCATGCCTTCCTAAGAGACACATCTAGACAGACCTATGTCTCTCTAGGACACACGTATTCTAAAAGGGCAAAACGACCCACTCCATATATATGTATACACATATGCATACATACACATATTATCTACCTATCTGTCTATCCATCCATCATCCATCCATCCATCTATCTATCTATCTATCTATCTATCTATCTATCTATCTATCTATCTATCTACCTATTTATCTATCTCTTCTGGGTCTCAGTTTCCTTATCAGTAAATTAGGAGGTTGAACTAGATGGCCTCTATGGGTTTTCTAGCTCTAGAGCCACAATTTTCTGCTCTTCATTTCTCACTAAACTGACACCATTCCTGAAACTGTATAAACACAACTGTGTGTGTGTGTGTGTGTGTGTGTGTGTGTGTGTGTGTGTGTGTGTGTGAGAGAGAGAGAGAGAGAGCGAGAGAGAGAGAGAGAGCGAGAGCGAGCTCAATTCCTATTCTTGGAATCTCTGACTTTAAGATACACATCGTTTAGCATTGCTAAGTGCTGGGGATACAAAAAGAGGCAAAAGATAGTCACTGGCCTTACAAGGACCTTACAATCTACTGGGTACTGTGTCCATTATCCATGATAAAGATGCTGTATCAGGAAACAGAGATGAAAAGACAAGGAGAGGAAGTGGAGTCATAACATAACATGAACATAGATACATATATAACCAAATATGAAATTTATACAATTATACAAGGTAATTTCAAGAGGTAGCGGTCATTAACAATTGGAGAGATCAGGAACGTGATAGGCATTTAATATTTGTTGTCTTGAATTGAACAGGATGGTTGAGTTTGTATTCTCAAAGTACCAATATCTCCTGTAGGAGGGGGAAAAAAAGAAGAAACCCAAACATTTTAAAAACAACATTTAAAGAGAAGTCTTAATACTATTTCAAAACAGTTGAAATGGTTTCATCACATTTAGTACTGAATTGCTAATAATCCCTGTGGCTTACAGTAAGATCCAATCACTGTGAATGCAATAGAACCAGCAAAGAGAGAATCTAACATAAGTGGGAATTCAATATGCATTTCCAATCCCTCACACAGCATCTGTTTCCTCTGTTTTCAGATCTATTCAAGCCATTGGGAAGACATAAAATGATATGAGAAGACTGAGTTCACACCAAGAGTGCTGGAAGAAAATTGTTCTTGTGGAGAAAATAATAAAGAATTAACCTCCAGATAGTTGGCTAAGTAAGTATAGCATTTGAGTTAAACTGATACCTGTAGACATCAGTCAAGCAGGTTTGATTTCACTGCATGATTTACACAACCAAAAAGCAGCTAGGACTGAATAAGGCAGACTTCTGCAAGCAGTGACCAACCTAGTCTCAGAAATGGTGTCAGTTTGGCGAGACCTGAGAGCCAGAAAAATCTCTCACTCTTCCTCAAATTGTATGTAGCTCTAGAACTAGAAGGTATTTCAGAGGCCATCCAGTTCAACCTGGTCATTTTACTGGTGTAGAAACTGAGGCCCGGGAAGATTAAGTGACTTAGGAACATAAGATCATAGCCCTAGTGTTAGAAGGGACATTACAGCTATCTAATCGAACCCTTTCATTTTACTGAGGAAGAAACTGAAGCTCAAGAAAGTTAAGTGATTTGCCCTCAGTAACACAGGTGGCCAGTATTAGAGGTGACATTTGAATCCAATTCTTACTCTAGGGCTGGTGACCTTTCCACTGTAACACCACAAAAGATACAAAGTTAAAAGTATTAGCTAGGGGCACCTAGGTGGAGCAAGTACCGGCCCTGAAGTCAGGAGGACCTCAGTTCAAATCTGGCCTCAGACCAAACACTTGGCACTTAGTAGCTGTGTGACCCTGGGCCAGTCACTTAACCCCAATTGCCTAAAAAAAAAAGAAAAAGAAAAAAATGTATTAGCTAACACCAAAGTATGATGCCAGACCTTTTGAATTTATTCTTTATGCTTGGCAAGCACTGCCTTTTCACTCCTTCCTCATAGAATCCAGAGTTTCTTTCAAGGCTCATCTCATGAAACATTTTCTATAAGAAGCTTTTCTTGATTTCCTGAGTGGTTAGTGCTCTCTTACTCCTCCATAAATTATCATGTTTATCTCTATGCTAATATGTTTACGTATTGTATCCCCCCAGTAGAATGTAAGGTCTAGGAAGGCAGGGACTACTTTCTTCCCTTTTGTCATTTTACCCCTAGCACCATGCCTTGCATATAGTATGAGTTTATAAATTTGGTAGCTTGGATTGAATGTACTTCATTACTAAAATAATTTGTTTAACTAAAATACTTCTTTTTGCATAATTTTGAAAATAAACATTTTGCTTTGAACTTTTTATACCTCAAAATGTTAAAAGAAATCATTAAAAATAAAATTTGGTCTGTCAAAATGTATTCTACTAGAAAGAAAAATACTTGAATCATAAATAAATCTCAAAGTGTGGGGCAGCTTGGATTAGCTCACGAAGTTTGACCAAGGAAAACACACCAATTAGATCATTTAGGCCACAAAGTTGGCTTGAATCATCTGGCTTGACTGTCTATATTGAAAGCCAGTCTTGCTCAAAATCATATTTTTTGTTGATTTAGAACTAAAAGGAAATGGTTCAATTTTTTTTTTGGTTTAGGAAAGTGTTGCTTTAAAAGGCTAAGTGATTTGCCTAAAGCCTGAAAAATTGGAAAATAGTACATTTTCAAGGCCAGGTTATCTGACTCCAAGTCTAGTGCAACTCCAATTACATGATACTTTTCTTCAATACCTACTCCAGGCACATTATCTTGTTATATACCATCCTTTTTCGGATGTCTATACTATTCCTTTTGACGAAATAAAATAAAATTTTGTATTGTTTTCGGTTTTATTATGTTTGTTTTTACAGCTTTAAAATTCATTCCATCTCAGGGCAGCTAAGTGGCGCAATGGATAGAGCACTGGCCCTGGATTCAGGAGGACCTGAGTTCAAATCTGACCTCAGACACATAACATTTACTAGCTGTGTGACCCTGGGCAAGTCACTTAATCCCATTGCCTAGACAAAAAAAAAAAAGAAATTCATTCTATCTGTATCTTTTAAGTCTCCAAAGGGACCTGGGCAGCTAGGTGGTACAGTGGATAGGGTGCCAGGTCTGGAGTGAGGAAAACTCATTTTTGTAAGTCCAACTCTGATCTCTGACACTTACTAGCTATGTAGCCCTGGGCAAGTCATCTTAATCTTGTTTGCCTCAGTTCCTCATCCGTAAAATGAGCTGAAGAAGGAAGTGGTAAACCACTCCAGTATCTTTGCCAAGAAAACCCCAGATGGGGTCACAAAGAGTCAGACATGACTGAACAGCAACCAAAAAGGGATATGATAGGCTATAAATTAATAACGAATGCATGCCATGCTTAATAAATTAAATTAATAAGGGAAATAAGACTTTCTACTATTTAAGGAGAAAACGAAAACAAAGACTTCAATTGTCATTTAGGCAAATGGGCTATGTTTCCTATATTTCTGTATGCTATGTTTCCAAAAAGCCTTTGAGCTGGTCTCCTAAGAATAGCGTGGGAGATTAAGAGACCTGGAAAAATGCTAGCAATTTTGAGCAGAGCTCTAAGCTAGAAAATAAAGCTGAGTATAGAGACATGATGATAGCCATAAATAGCATCGATATAGTTCTTTAAGACTTAGAAAGTACTTTTGTCACTGCCCTTTGAGATAGATAGCATAAATATTATTATCACTACTTTAAAAATGAGAAAGCTGAGATACTGGAGTGATTTGCCATCTCCTTCTCTAGCTCATTTAACAGCTGAGGGAACTGAGGCAAACAGGGTTAAGATGATTTGCCCAGGGTTACATAGCTAGTGAGTGTCTGAGGCCAGATTTGAACTCGGCAAGATGAGTCTTCCTGACTTCAGGCCCTGTGCTCTATCCATTGTGCCATCTGGCTGCCGCATTATATTATAATAAAAAATATATAATTTTCATTTTGGAAAGCAAAAATAATAATATCGTTCTTCCTACTCAGACCTTTTAATTTAGATCCTATGATACCTGGTGACAGGGTGTGTATATTGCAGGGTAATTACTAAAAAGGGGATTTTAATACTTATATCCTGAAACCATACCTCCCTTGTCTCAAATATAAAGTTTTGTGACACTCCTGGCCTTTCCTCTGCATGTGTGAAATTTTCTCTTTCCCCAGCTCAACCTTTTAGGAGTCCAAATGTCAATTATGTCAACTTCATTAACCTATGCTGCTGTCAGAGGACTTGAGACTCACTCCCAGGCAATAGTAAGAACTTCCAGCTAGGCAAATAGTCTGAGAATGATGGAGAAAGACATTTAATGCCAGGTACGATTTAAGTTTCCCTCAAATCATACTGTTTAGATTTGCATTTGCTTTGGCTACATATATAGGGATGGTACTTTTTATGGAGTACGTTTACCAGAAAATTGTCAAGTCTTCACTCTGATCACACAAGAATAATTAGACTCACAGTATATCAACACCACTCAGATACTCAGAAGTCCTCTAATTTAAACCACATACAAATGGAAATCTTCTACATAATATACCAGAATTTGATTATGCAGCCATTTTTGAAGAACTTCGTTAAGAACCACATTCCTCTTTCAAGATTACTTGTTAATCAGCGTTTCTTCACGTTAAACCTAATTCTGCCTTTGCAACATCTCTCTGTTATTCCCATCTCTCTTTATTTTGAGGCCAAGACAAACAAGTCTAATCTATTTTTTGACCCAATGGTCCTTCAAATGTGTGAACACAGTGATCATATTTACCTCCTCACAGTCTTTTTTTTTTTTTGCTCTACATATACATCCTTCCAAATGATCCTTACTTGGATTTTCCCCTGGCCCTTGTTAACATCTTTCTCAAAATGTGGTATCTAGAACTGAACATAATACTCTTGATGTAGGCTGGCCAAAGCAAACTAGGGAATTATCACCTCCCTGGTCTGCTAGATTAGCTATCTTAATGTAACCTAAGACTTCATTGGCTTTTCTGGCTGGCATATTGCCCTATTGACCCATATTGAGCTAATAATAGCATGAATATCAAAGTAATAGAGGTTGCTGAGTGACGATGGTAAAAGGACAGTCTAGAAGTGGCAATGTAGAACAAGAAGAATCTCAGCTTCCACAGCAACACCAGTAAATTGGAAGTATGAAAATTTAGCCATTACTGGAAAGGGTAGCAATGGAAGCAAAGTCATCAGAAAGAACCAGGTCTCAGTGAATGCTACAAGATAGAAAGAATGTGAAAAGAAAAAGTTTAAGATCAAAGAAAGTGTGTTAATTATGGAGCAGGCATTCCAGAAGTTACAGTGGAAAGGACATCCAGAACACTCATGAAATATTTGTAGGGCAGGGTTGAGGGAGATGAGACTAAGGGAGAGTGCAGTTGAAGTTGGGGAATGGTTTATTCATTGGCAGCTGGGTTCAGAATCATTGTGATGAAAAGAGTACAAGGCAGTGGCAGTATGCCAACCATTGATACACTAAGGAAGGCCAGTGACTAGACACATCAAAGTTATTCCTTCAGGACAATTAAGAACCTATGAGACCCTGGGAGGCCTGCATTACAGAAGAAGAAATGAGAGGACATATGGCCTGGGGAGACTGGTAGCAAATTGTAAGGAAAGAGGTGGCTTTATGACATAGTCCTGTTATTGGAGCTAGAGTTGAGACGACCTGGAAATAGAGATTTTGGTGTCTGGGGTGCAGCTTCTTTAGAGCCTCAATGCATGGTTGGGCTGGAGCTGGAATTGAGCCTGGTACTGGTCTCTTCACTGCCCACTTCCTCCTAAAGATGTCGACTCATTATTAGCCATTTTTTCTTTCTTTTCCCATTCCAGATTATTATCACTAGAAGAAAAAGAGTCCTAATATGAATAGAATAGTTTTCCCTTTTCTCCCTCATCTATTCCCACCATTCATCCATCCTGAGCAGTGGTCTTATCTCTTCTATTATAACCATATCATTTTAATTCATAGCTGTTGAATTTAAAGTGCTCTAGTCCACTGGGTGCTCTTGCATAGTTCTGTTTAAATAGAATTGTTAGGCCACGTGTTCAAGTGCATCTTGATAAGGTCTGTCACTAACAAATGGCACCATGTCTGTGAGCAGTGATCTTGAAGGGAAGCTGCATAGTAAACTAATTACTCTTGAGGGGGAATAAAACCTGTTAGACTTGCTCCATCAGTTTCAGACAGCATGTTTCAATCGGTATGTATGGTAGCCCACTTGTATTATTCACTGTTCATCTTTTAGTTGATAATGGTCAATGTCTCTGTCACATAGCTTAACATTTCCCCCTCCTCAGCTCTTCTTCAAACATGTAATCAACTGTAGAGGCTCACCATGTCTTGAGGATAATTGGGTGATGAGTTCACAATCACAGGGATCTGGTTTTAATTAAACTGTTCAGATGCTTAAATAACATGAAATGACTTTTCTGTGCAGTGTCTCCACTTTCTGAATGTAAATAAAAAAAGTGAAAAATCTTTAAAGGGTAAACTAGGTCCTTTCTGAAGAAGGAAAGGGAATAGGAGGTGGTTGTTTAGATTTGAATAGCAATTGATAGTGACTGAAGGATCCAAGAATGCACAGTTTGTCAAAAAGCAAAGGAGACCCTGTCAGTGACACCACAAGCTGAGAGTTGGATTGGAAAGTTCTGAAGGTCAGTAAAGGCAGATGGGATAATAGAGTCGTTATGAAAAAGAACCAAAAGAAATGTGTAATGAGCTAGTCATCACAGACACCTACATGGTATTATGCCTTTGGCTGGAAGGAAAAACAGAATAAACACATCCTGAATGACACAATTAACAAGGAACAAGTCCCAATGAGTCATTGAAAAGGAGGAAGAATTTTGTCATGTTTTATCATATAGATTGAAAACAGAGTTTAATGGTGTCTTGCTGAAGACTTTAATCACTTCACTTTTTTTGCCATTAGAATGGCCATAATTTCATCTATCCCCTGCTTTTTTCCTTTTGTTTATAATTGCTATTTCATTGATGTGGAGAATTACTAGTGTGTAATTATCACCACCAAAGGTAGTTGAAAGTTCATCTATAACTTAGTCTTATGCTGTTGCCTGGGATACTGAAAGTTTAAGTAACTGATAATGAAAAAGTATAGATTAAATGTATGAGGGACTTTAAAAAAATGCATTAAAAAAAAGAATTGCTGCTCTTAGGGAACTTAAATTCTAATTGGAGGAGAAAATATAAATAGGTATGATTGGAAAGGAGTCTTGTTCTAGGGAGGTGGAAGGTCACAAAGAGGGGCACCATGGTGGGTAAAGAAAAGCAAACATATCATGAGATGGCCTGGGCGGATGACTAGCTGGAGTGAGGCTGCAGCACATTTAGTATCTAGGTTAGCCAATAGACATAGTGGACTTTCTGGGCTACCTGGTTTGCATATATTCAGTCAACAATCACTTGTGTGGGGTCCTAGGATGGGAGCTCCAAAGTTGAATAGATTATCTTCTTTAGAGACTGGGGTCTGGTTTCTGGAAGATCAGGTGTGGAGGCTTTCAGGTACTCTGTGGAGGGCGTTGGTCCAGGTAGGGAGGAAGAGGTCAACAACATTAGGTAAATGGTGAGAAGGCCACACTGGTGACTGGATGAGACACAAAGCTGACTCATAGTCTTGGTCATACCATGGTCATGCCAATACTGTATGTGAGTAGTAGTAGCTGAGTTCAGTTCTTGCTGACTCCAAGGTCAGCCTTCTCTCCATGATGGAATGTTGCTTCATTGTAACCTGATGATCCTTTAATATAATGATGCACACTACTGGGCTTTCAAATTTGCCTTTGTCTCTCACTCGAATTTGCCACTGAAATTTTCAGTGGGTTTCCATGTTTGCTTTTTTTCCCCACTAACCAATACAGGCAAAGTATAGTGTGAAAAACAGTTTGGGAATGGCTTTTTATTTGCCATGTGCAGTTCTATAAATAAAGTTGAACTAGAGGCACTGTGGTATGTAGAAAGTATTCTGGACCTGATGTCAGGAGGGTGCATTCAAATCCTGTCTTTGACACTTACCAGCTGGGTGACCATGGACAAATCACTTAATACTTCTCTGAGACCCAGTTCCTTCATCTGTAAAATGGGGACAATAATTCCTGTAGTACTGCACGTTCCTAACTGGGTCATCATGAGGATAAAAAAAGATAATGTATGTACAATGTTTGGTGAACCTTAAAGTGGTATATAAATGTTCACTTATTATTATTATTACTATTTACACTTACTTCTGTGGGATTGTAGATTTGGCCTCGGGTAAATGACTTTAGAAAATGCTAAGGACCAAGTTTGACCAAGTACAAATTATTATTTTTTTTGTGTGGCAAAACAAAAGCGCTTATCATCTCCAAATAGAAGTTTCTCCCAGCAAAATTATTTTTTTTGGCTAGGCAATGGGGTTAAGTGACTTGCCTAGGGTTACACAGCCAGTAAGTGTCAAATGTCTGAGGCTGGATTTGAATTCAGGTTCTCCTGACTTCAGGGCCAGTGTTCTATCCACTGTGCAACCAAGCTGCCCCTCAACAAAATTTTTGCTGCTGCTTTTCTTAAATGACTTTCCATGGTGAAGTTACTATGACTCATCAGCATACTTATTAAATATCTACTGTGTTCAAAGGACTGTGGTTGGTGTAGGAAATATTCAGAACTAAATAGAACTATCCTTGCGACTGAAGTGTCAACAATGATATGGTAACAAGGAATATGGATGGTCCAAGGACTTTGGATCCTGACATCCTGGCACAAACACACTCTGACTAGACCAGAATGATTTTAGAAAGTCCGACCTCTCTTTGGTCTGCAGGGTTGTAACTAGCAATCTGAGTCATTGGGAAAAACATCAAAAAAAAAAAAAAGAAACTAGGGAGAGCCGCTTGAAAACCATCTTTAAATCATGGTGATGGATACAAGAGATTTTAGGGAAAAATGCTAGAAACTCATACAGTCAGAGACCCTGAGGTAGCATTGGGAATGTTGGCAGAAAGGTAAGGAGAAGCAGTGGTGGGGGGGGGGGAAGGAAGGGCTCACCTAAGGTGTACCACAGGAGTAGACCATGTGTTAGCTTCCTATTTTTTAATAAATTATCATTTCTAACTAGGTATTAAGATCATTTATAGCCATTCATTTTAGCAGTAAAAGTGACATGAGCACCTTCTAAATTTTGGTAACTTGGACCACTTTGAGCTCAGGGTTTCTGGGCTGCAGTATGGCTAAAGCTTATTGGGTGTCCATACTAAATCTGGCACAAATATAGTAAGGTCCAGGGAGTGGAAGACCACCATGCTGCCTAAGGAAGGGTAAAATGGCCCACTTGGGGAAAATAACATGTTAAAACTTCCATACTGATCAGCATTGGGATTGGACTCATGAGTCACAGCTGCACCTCTAGCTCAGGCTAGATAAGGGGAACCAGTCCCCTACCCACTGCCCCCTCCTTAAAAAAAAAGGCCCCCTGGAGCACAGCTTCAGTCGCTCTGCTTTAGTTACAACTTGGGTCCAAATCAAATCATTGCATGAACTATGTTAAATTCATTAGGGGAAGTTGTTACACAAAGGAATCCTGCAGTGAATAACCTTTTAAAGAGAAAATTGCCATTGACTCCTTTTTCTATATACAGATTCCCTTATATTCAATTGACATTAAGGTAGATACAATTGTAAAACTTTACAACTCTACAGAAAAGAATCACTATGAAAAAATTGAAATATTCTGTTTGAGCAAAGAGGTCCAAAAATCAATCAACAAGTGTTTTTGAAGGTTCTCCGAAGTGCTTAGCAAAATGTTGGGCACTGGGAATAGAAAGACATTAAGTGAAAAAATTCTTGCACTCGAGGAGCTTGGAGACAACATGCACGTACATGTAGGAAGATTATAATTCTATAATGATAGAATTATCTAGGGCTAGATTATCACTCTTAGAACCAACCCATTTCGAAGCAAAAATGTCTTTAGCAGTGTCACTGGAAAGGACCTGAAACAGAAAATGAGGCCCCAAACCTAGTGGAACATGATTATGGAGTTTCTATTGGCTCTCTCTCTAGAGGAATAAGCGTGTTTAAATCTGTAAATGGATACTTTGGTGACTGGTTCATGCACATGGGTAAGAATTGCTCCATAAGGTCACTTAGGGGTAGAATATATCTTATTTCTGTATCCCCACAGTGCCCGAAAGTGTTGGGCACATATTTATTATCATTATTATTATTTACCACTAATATTAATACTAATAATATCTAGCATTTATGTAGTACTTTAAGGTTTCCAAATTTCTTCACAAATATATTATCTTTGCTCCTCACTAATCAATTCCTCATTAATTCTCACTATCTTCATTAATTTGATCCTCAATAATCAGCCCTGGGAAGGAGGTGTTGTTATTGTCCTCATTTTACAGATGAGAAAATTGTGCACAGGGGAGAAAATAATTTGTCTATGAGAGGTAACTATGTACCATAGGATTATAAAGTGTTAGAACATGAAGGAGACCCTGTCATCATTTATTCTAACCTTCTCATTTTACAGATAACCAACTGAGGCTCAGAGTGGTCAGCATTGCACGGCTATTTAGTACCGGAGTCATGACAATAGACCGTGTCTGGTGCTCACATTACTTTTACTCCAAGTTACCAGTTGTTGGAAAATGTCATAGAATACATGGGAACTCTTTGTCACCCCCTTAGCAAGAGGGTATGCTTTTCGGGTACTTTCACTTCTGCAGGGGCAGGGGTAGGGCAGCAAGAATTGAGTCCCTGTTAATTTAGAATATCTTTTGGAAGTTAGAGAAAATACCAAATATCTTCCATTGCTTGGTTGCTAGGTATCACTGTTTCCTCTTATCTAAAAAAAGACATGCATTTAAAATAAAATGACATGAGAGCTGAGTGAAACTTCCAAATAACACGGTTTATGATTGTCAGTCATGAGGAGTTGGGTTGACATTATATATGATTTATAGGTTTCATTTCTCTAGAGCAGGCCTCAAATGGAATGTTACAGATATGCAGATCCAGGGTAGGAAGGTACCCACTGCAACAGTAGCAAAATGAGTCATCTGCAAATGGTTCATAGCAGTGGTCCCTAACCTTTCCTTGATAGAGAGCTAATCTTGACTGATCCAAAGTTATGTGGTTCACTAATATAAGCTCTATTAAAGATGTGATACAAGTTGATCTTGCAGTAGGCACACGGCAGGAATTTTTTGAATGAGGGAACTTTCTATTAATGTAAGGCCATAAACTGAATTAGATTTTTTTTTTAAAGTTGGGTGAGTACTCAGTGAAAATAAGTCTTGGACAATAGTGGAAGATGAAGAGAAGACAAATTTGCAGGTGATACAAAGCGAGGAAGATAGTTTGTCCAATAGATGACAGCAAGGAGCTGAATCTAATAAGATGGAATTTGATAGGGATACATGTAAAATCTTGTAGTTGGGAAGAAAAAAAATCAATTTCACAAATTAAGATAGAGAAGATCTAGTTAAATAGCAGTTGTTCTCAAAATATTTTGGAAGTCCTAGTGGATTGAAAGCTCAATTTATAGTAGCCAAAAAAGTGAATATGATCATGCGCTGCATTAAGAGGACATCACTTCTAGTATTAGGGAGGTGAGAGTCCCACTGTCAGATCTCATCTGACATACTGTGTTCAGTGCTGGACACCCTGACGTAAGAAGGACATTGATAAATTGTACAGTGGTGAGAGGAAGACAAGGCTGGTGAAGACCTTGAGTTCCTTTTGTTATATGAGGATTGATCAGAGCTGAGCATATCTTGTTTGGATAAGAAGCCTCAGGGGAAGGAGGTGAAGATCTGTTTGGCCCCAGTGGCCCAAGATAGGAGCAGTGAGTGGAAATTGCAAAGATATGAATTTAGGATTGATATGAGAAAAAAAAATCCTAACAATTAGAGCCACCCAAAAGTGCAATGAGCTGCTTCAAAAAAAGTAATGAGTCCCCCCTCTTTATGAGTCTCCAAGCAGAATCTAGATCATGACTTATTCAATGTTATAGGCTTATAGGTTGGACTCAGACTTTAAGGTCCTTTTTAACCTCCAAAATTCTGTGATTCTGCGAAGAGTTTATTTTGTTGCATAGACACTGAATTAAACAGTTTAAATCTTTACAAAAATAAGTTTTACCGATGTCATTTTAAAAAAATCATAGTTCTCTCCAAATATATTACATACCCCCTTCCCCTACTCCTTCCTTATAACACACAACTAACATTGTTTTTACACCTGACAGCACACATTACTTACAGTAAGTACCTCACCTGTCGACTGAAAGGAGGAAAGTGTGTCTATTTTTTTTGGTCCAGGGTCATCTATCATGTACACTTATTTTATTCTTTATTTTATTATTTTTTTTATAAAAATCTTCCCATATTTCTCTGAATTCCTCGTACTTGTAGTTTCTTAGGGTGCAAATATTTTATCCTATTTGCATATCACAATTTGTTCATTCATTCACAAATTTAAGGGCACTCACGTTGATTGTGGTTCTTTCATATATGGTTTAAATTTGACTTACTTCAGTTGTGTGTGATGGAGGCTGCTAAGCTAAGAAGACAACACACTCCATCTAGTGGCTTAGATCACAAATTGCAGGCTTGGCTCCAAAGAAGTTACTAAACTTCCTTGTGTGCCTTGCCAATTCAACCCTATTTTATTGTTAATCAATTTATATGTTGGAGGTATATTTTAAAAGGAAAGCCTATTTTTTCCTACTGAAACTGTGCTAGTGAAGCAGCTTGTTTTAAATTGATAATCATAAAAGGTAAGAAATGTAGTAATATGAATGAAGAATGCAGGTGTTGTTTCTATGAAAGGAAATTTACATGTATAAATCCTTCCCTCTTCTCTCCACCCTCTTCTCCAGCTACTTCTTGATTAATGTAACTAGTTGGATTTTCCAGTTTGTTTTAAATCTTTATAAGTGACTTTTCACAGAACATCATGGGGTGCTTTCACTGGATTTTTCAGAAAACTGTCATTTTCTTATTTCCCTGCTGACATATTGGGAAATGTGATTTGTCACAATGGGTTGTGTCTGTCATATTATGTGACATAATACAATGAGGCTGACAAAATGTGATCTGACAAGTCACCTAATGCATTGAGTCAGGGGGGAAATTTAAAAGCGTTACATAGCTCAAAAAAAGGAGAAGAAATGACATTTTCATTTTTTTTAAAGACAGCTTCTCTGAGAAATGTTTGAGGTCAGCTGTTCACCACCTACATTTGTGCAGCAAATCACTAGGTAGGACTACTTATGACATGAGTTCATTTTCCTCTAATGGCAAGTAATAATGGGAATGGAACACTGATGATGATGATGATGCCTAGAGATAGACTCTAGATACTTTTAAAAATAAAAATGGGAGCTTTGAAGAAATGAATGAACATTCAGAAAAGTGAGTCTACAAATGCCCATTACATTTGAAGCCCATTAGTTTTGATATGTTGGTGGAATATGACCACAAATTGATAATAGTTAGTAATATTTTTTTTTGTGTGATCCAAACCAGTGCAAGGTACAGCAATGTTTAGGGGATAGAATCTGCCCTTGCATCAAGAAGACCTAGGTTGAAGTTCTGCCCCTGACATATACTGACATTATGACCATGGGGAGGATGCTAAATTTTATCTCTTGAAAACTTTCAACTATAGATAAATTGCTAATATGAATTGGGTGGAGAGAGTTACTATACCAGGAATTCCCTACCATGATAAAAGTGTAGGTCCACACCAATTATAACAGCTAAAAATAACAATGATAGCATGCTACATCTTGCACCAAAAAATAGATTCTGAAATTTTACCCTTTATCTGATTTTATAAAACAAATATATAATGAAGTTCTTTCCTTAAAGAGTTTATGATCTATTTGGGGAAATTAGATTATTGACACCCCTATGTGATTTCTCTAGTTATAATTATGCAGAGTGTTGGACTTAAAGTCAGGAGGGACCTTGGATCAAATGCTGCCCCCGATATTTTCTGGTTGCATGACCACAGGCAAATCACTTCACTTATCTATGCCTTAGTCTCTTCATCTGTAAAGTGGGGGACAATGACAACTGTATTTACAAGGTTTTTTGTGAAGATTAAAGGGGGCAACGTGTATACAGGGCTTTGCAAACCTTAAAATTCTATACAAATGTTAATTATTATGATTGTAATTATTATAAAAATGAATCCATAGGTGATTCAATATGTTTCAAAAAAATATAGGATTTTAGAAACTGGATCACTCAGGAGATACTAGATCTATGAAAGAAGGTTTAATGGAGGAGGAAAGAATTGATTCAGACAGTGAAGATTGGATGTGAGGGGGTATTCGTATGGGTAGAGAGAACATTTAAATTGGAGGAACATTAAGGTAAGCCAAGATGCCCGTTTAAGAATGAGGATGACTGTGAGATATGCTGGTGCCTGCCTCTGATTCCTGATACTAGGGGAGTTGATGGATCCCTTGACTTCTAAGCTGCAGTAGAGCTAAAGATGTAGTGAGCGAACCCACTAAGTCCAACGACAATACATTCAGCCCCTGGAAGTGGAGGGCCACTCCATTGCCTAAGAGTGGCCAAGTGATCCAGTCAAAAAATAGAGTAAGTTAAAGCTTCCTTGAAAATCAGTATTGGGATTGGGTCCCTGAGAAAGCTGTTGTACTCCTAGCCTTGTTGAAATAAGGGAACTACAGTCTCTAGAAAAGGTGAGACCTGTTTGAAGTATTGTGAGGAGACTATCTCAGCTCTTAGAGAATATTTACATTGAAGAACAGTGGGAGCTAAGGTTGAAAGGTTCCCAATTATGGATGACCTTGAAAGCCAATTTTAGGAATTTGTGCTTTTATCTTTTAAGTCATGGGTAGCCACTGAAAAGCTTTTAATTCATAGGAGTTACATGTAGAGGGAGCTGTTAGGAGCCTACCTTAGTCAGCAGCTGTGTGGACCATCTCCTAGCAGATGATGATTTTTTTTTCTGTCCAAATAGGGTAAAGCAAAGCAAGAATAAGCAAAACAACAATCTGTTTCATGACACACGTAATTTTGGTTTCAAAAAAGTAAGAATTGATTATAGTTTTTTTTCTTATAAATACTCTCAAAGTACTGGGTGCATAGTCACTCGTAGTTAACAAAGCACTTTTGCTTCTCAATAGACTGTAAAATAGCTTAGCTCTTTAGAGAAAGGAACTGTCTCTAGATCAATTTGAGTTAAGCACCAATTCTCATTCTGATTCTAATGACATTCTGTTTCTTAGAACTTCTGATATAGTTTATGTGGCACCACAGGCTTCTGCATCAAAACCATGGTCTAAACATATCACTTAGTCATGCAAAATGATTCCTGTAGTCTTGATGCAAGAAAAAAAGTGGGGGGGACGGTGGTGGTGATATTTGTGTAGTATTGGATAGTAGAGTACTGATATCACATGTACCAGTGAGATAACCAAAAGGTTATTTGCTACAAATTTCTCCAACCCTACAATCTTAAAAGAAAAGAAGTATGCATCAGTTAGAGGGCATGTAACTGAATCCACAAGCAAACTGGTTGCCTACATGAAGTTAAAATTCTCTAACAATGTTGGAGAACTTCAATACTTGGGTCTCTTAGTATTCCTACCTCTAACTAACTCCATAGACCTGTTGCAGTGAGCACAAGCAGGTTCACAGGTTTGTGACTGAGGGTCTGGCGTAGGGATCCCCCCATAGCAGTGACTCTGTCTACCTCTCCCACAGCATTTCTCCCCCGAAGAAATGATAGATGTTTTTTTTTTTGTTGTTTGTTTGTTTGTTTTTACAAATAAAGTAATTGGAAAGGGCCACTCAGAGTCACAGGCTAGGGGAGAATAGAGTACTGGATATGACTGGAAACATAACTGGGGCCAATCTTCTGCTCATGGAGTTTATTCCAACCTGAGGAGGCTTAAACTCCCCTCCACCTTCCCATCCCAGAAATCCAGTCTTATGGATCTATCTAAAAGTAGAAGAAGAGGGGTTGAAGAGTGAGGAATAGGGAATATGAAAGACAAACTGAAACACCAAAACATCAGGAGAGGAGTCCCAAATAAAAACCCAGCTTACCAGCAAATAGGCCAATAGATGATACTCAAATGAAATAGAAAAATGAATAAAATCTCAAAGAGAAAACAAAACATATTCAACATATATTTTAATACGAAAGAAAAAATGAATCACTATAACCTAATGAAATACATATTTCTATAAACTTCCCAGGGAATCATGAAACAATAGCAAGATAATCTATAATTGTTCAAATAAAATACTTAAGAAATAAATTAGTAATTGATTTAGGTTGGAAAATAGAGCTCTCAATAAAGAATTTAAAAACACAAATAACAGGAATTGGAAAAATTGAATATATATATATACACGTATATATATATATATATATGTATATATATATATATGTATATATATATATATATATATATATATGATAGAGAATCTCAGCAAAGAAATGGAAGAAGAGAATAACATGTTTGTAATCCCAAAATATTGAAGCAGAAAAGCTGCATTAGGAGGCTTAGAGGAAAACAGCAAAAAATGCAAAATATGGTTATGTTATAGCTAAAATAGAAGATTCAGCCATATTGCTACAATTAAAAATGTTTGACTAGGGATTTTCCCTCAACCTTTGGTGTTGCTGTCCAGGGTTTATTGTGTGATTGGCTGGTGGCTGGTATTAGTTGACAAATCGTCACAACAAGAATGTCAATACTAGGCAAATCCTGTAACTTCTTGTGAATGTCAGGAGGCAGCTGTAGTATGATGGGGAAAACAAAAACCAAAATATTTGGCCAATACTTAGGAAATCTAGGTTCTAGTACTATGTCAAGCAATAAGCATCAATTAAAGGTCTACTATGTTACAGGTACTGTGCTACAAAAAACAAAAAATAAAATAAAATAAAATAAAATAAAACATTCTCTGCCTTCAAGAAACTCATATTCTGTTGGGAAGAGAGAACTCATAAATAAATATCTGAAATACATGTAACATAACACTTTGAGGGGGAGGGCACATGGAAATACATATATACAAAATTCTACCAAAAGGTTGACAGAGTAAAATTTTGGGCAGCTAGGGGATGGGGTAGAATGAGAAAAAACTTAATTCAGGAAATATTGCTTTAGTAGAGTTTTGAAGGAAACGTGAAATTTAAAATGAGGAATGGAGGTAAGAGAGGATCACAGTGGGGCTAAAAAACAGATAGGAAATGGAGTGTTGTTTGCAAAGAACAAGAAGATAGCCAGTCTGACTGGACTGTAGAGTGAAAGAAGGGGAGTAAATGTATTGAAAGGTTGGAAAGGTAGGTTGGGGTCAGGTTTTATGGTATTTTAGAAACTAAACATATGAGATTAGATCTGATGCTAGTGCCAATAGGGAATCATCAGAGTTTATTAAACAGGAGAGTGACATGGTCAGACATGTACATTAGGAATATCACTTTGACATTGGGGGAGGCAGGTAAGCATTTATATAGCACCTACTATGTGCCAGTCATTTGTGCTAAGTGCTATACAATTATTTACTCATTTGATCCTCACAACAGCCTTGGAAGGTAGATGCTATTATTACTCTCATTTTACAGATGAGGAAACAGAGGAAAACAGAAGTGCAGTGACTTGTCCAGGGTCACACAGCTGTCTGAGGCCAGATGTGAACAAAAGTCTCTCTGACTCCAGTTCCAACTCTCTGTCTACTGTATCACCTCAGTGATTCAGGGCCAAAGACAGCTGTGTGAAGGATGGCTTGGAGAGGGGAGAGACTTGAGGGAAGCCATGTCAGGGGCTCTTGCAGTAGTCTAAATGATAGATGATGAGGGAATGAATTAATAACTACCCTGTGATCTTGGGAGTCACTGATCCCCAGATAAGTTAAGTGATTTGTCCAAGGTCACAGAGTAATAAGTCTCTAAGGTAGGATTTGAACCCAGATCCTCTGACTCCTGAGTCAGTACATGTTCCAGTGAAAAACACTCTATCCTATTCATCCCAATTATTGTATCTTGAGTTGGAAATCCTAGCTTTATCAAGAGGTAGATTAATAGAATTAATTACTTTTATTGAATAGAAAAGGCCCATTCCAAGACAAAGCATTTGCCTGTTAATTTTTTGTAATTGTATAGCTCTATGCTGCCCCTGTAAGTTTTCAACCAGAATATTTGATTCATTGTCTCTGTGCAGACACACACTTAAAACTTTTAATTTACTTCTATCATTCAATGACACAAGCAATGTGGGGGCAGTGAATAGAGTACTGGGTTTGCAGCCATAGAACACCTGGTTTTAAAACTGAGAGGAATTATTTTCTACTATATTATTAACCCATTATTAATTAGGATCCAGAGTTTTTATTTCCTCATTCAGGAACCAGCCCCTGTAGGTCAGTCAGCCAGTCTCTAAAAGGACATGGCTGATAAAAAAGTTTGCCCTAATCCTTGGGGTACCTGATCCTTGATCTTGGGCAGGACCACATCCAACTAGAAGACCTTACTTCTGTTTAGACAGAGTGTAAACAGAATCTAATCAATGTGAATTCCTGCCCCAAAGCAATGAGTTCATCCCCTTGCATCCCTCCACTGGAGTTTAAAGTGACCCAACTCATGAAGAAGAAAACCAACCAGAGTAGTCTGAGTGGAGATTGATTCATCTGTCCTGATTGCTGGAGGCAGCTGAATCTTATATTCCAGCCACATTCTCAGCAGGAAGAGCTGAAGGCCTTTAGCCCACCTTCTCGTTAATTGTTCACCAATCAGTGTTGATTTTCACATGTCAGGAACACCCTCTTCTCTAGAATATTTAAAGCATTCATGGTCTCCATGATTTTGTCTTTGGTTACTGAAACCACTGACCATCAATTTATTGATTATTAGCTAGCCTAACTAATAAATTGATTATTAATTACCCAGAAACTCTATCTGTAAGGTTTTTCATTCCTCACAAAACCCACCTCTGATAATTATTAGCTATGTGATTGAGCAAGTGAACACGGTCACTTAACCTCTATGTGCCTCAGGGTACTGTAAAAAGGCTGGTATCTACATTGGTAGAGGGTTGACGGTATTCTTACTCTAGGTATTCCCATGAGAGGAGTTCTCTATACTGAGAGAATCACAGAGACTTCATAATTTCATATGATATTAAGTTAATTATAGGTAATTAAATATCTAATATTTATTTAACAACTTAATATAAAATATCTTGAAAAAACAAAAAAGGGGTTAGCAATGGATATTACTTGTCATAGCTAAACTGTCTTTAAAAGGATGCCACTAGACATAGAGGTTAGTACTGTATTTGCTCAAAATGGGGGTTTTTCACCTGAGAATTTGAAGGTGAGCATGTTTAAATGGAGGAATATTATAAAAAGCTAGAAATTAAGGGGAAAAAAGAAGAAAAATCTTGGAGTAATTAGATAAGACATTTTCCTCTTGGTTATAGTCTTATAAATCAACTCAATTTTTTATCCAAAAAGAACAAAATATTTTATTTTTGTTTTAGAAAAAAAACTTTGCTTCACACTGAGGTCAGGGGAAAAAAGTTGCAATTTGTCACCTTCAAACAACCATCTCCTTTATAATACGTTACCATTCTTAATGCATTCTTGTCTGGGGGTGACAGACAGTGAGCCAACAGCTTGGAGCTGGAAGAGGCCTTTGAAGATGAAGCCCAACCATCTCATTTAACAGGTAAAGAAAATGCGATTGGCTGATGTGACTATCATGGGTATTGAAGAGGACTAAAACAGGTTTCCTGATGATAAGTAAATTGGCAGAAGCATCTTTTTTAGAAAAAGTCTAATTCCAGAGCTAGAAGGGACCTTAGAGATAACCTACTTTAGTATCCTCATTTTATATATGAAGAAACTGAGGCACAGAGAAAACAAATTCCAAGCCAGTTAATCATATAGCTGTTAAGTCTTTTGACTCTTAATACTAGCACTGTCTAATTAATAAGTAAACCAAAGGACTATCTGAAAAGAAACCATATTATTATTTTGTGTGATTCAATGGTAAAAGCAAAGCTCACAATACCTATATTAAGTGTACATGATAGGACTTAGGGTTTTAAAAATTAGGTGTAATGGAAAAAGACATTGGTTTAGAAATAGAAACCTGGATTCTCAGCTCAGCTTCACAATCTCAGACTTTTTCTTCCAGTTCTTACATTCCAATTTTCTATGGCCTGAAGTCCAATTTGATTCCATTGAATCACACGGTCTCCTTCATTGGTTATAATTCCTACATTGAACCTAAAGTTGGAGCCAACACTATGTCCCACTATATGGAATTATTGATATGTAGTTTAATAGTTCCTATTAAACTTCTGCATTATATTTACAAAAATGGGTAAAGCTATAACATTCTTTGTTTCCAATTTAAACGCTAATCAATTTGCCCAATGTACCATATTATAATTTTCTGCTTAATGTTACAAAGCCTATCATGTATAATTAAAATAGACATAATGAGTTAGAATGTTCCCATTGAATTAAGCAGAATGAGAATTTAGTTTCTCCTAACTATAAAATAATTACATGTTCTTTGGTTTATTTAATAATTATGCCCAATTACCTATAACACAAAGTTATGACTCATCTTGGCACTTCAATCAAAAGTGCTCTATCAATCTCTCAAATGTTACTGACTATATTAACTATATTCTACCCTGATGAAGTTAAAGGTAGATTTTGACTTGTGTTTGTTTGAAGAAATTAAACATAAAGAGATCAGAGAAAGAGCTCTAAGTTTCCTTTCAACTCTAGAATCTATGATTCTATGTGTATATTTATCCCTAGCACTTTAGGGAGGGAGAGAGGTAACATCTATGAGAATGTGACAGCAAGGAGAAGTTATAGAAGGTTTTTGTTTTGTTTTGGTGAGGCAATTTGGAGTTAAGTGACTTGCCCAAGGTCACATAGCTACTAAGTGTTAAGTATCTGAGGCTAGATTTGAACTCGGGTCCTGCTGACTCCAAGACCAGAGCTCTATCCACTGTGCCACCTAGCTACCCCTTTAATGAAAATTTGTTAAGCGTCTACTATGTACTAGGCACTGTGCTAAGCTCTGGGGATACAGAGAAAGGCAAAAGACAATGTCTGCCCTTAAGGAGCTTACAAGTTAATGGATGGTTGGGTCTTAGTAAATATTTATTGATTGATTTTTATAAATATAATAAAAATGATGTTGTCTAGTTCTCCTTTTTCCTTAGAAGACTGGAGTGGATGCCTTGTTTTTCATTCATAGAGTTATTTGTTCAATAAATATTTATTAAGTGCCCATTATATTCAAGATTCTGTATCAATAAGATAGGAAGCAGACGAAGCTGGCCATGTGAACAATTGTGAAGGAGGTGACAGCATTTTTCATGATGTATTAAACACTAAGGGAATGGACCTATTCATGTCCTAAGCACAATTTTATTCATCCCTGCAAGGACTTAGGCGATATTAAAATACTACATGTACATAATCCTTCATTTTTCTTCAACCCTTGTTGAGGAACTTTCTTGTTTTCTGATATTTAACCTTTTGTTTTCTTAGCTTGCACAATTAATCATTAACATATGCACCATCTCTGGGCAATGGGAATCCCATTGTGTTGAAACCTTATATGAACCTCTTTTCTACACTTAACTATACTTGCCCAGTCATCTTTTTTCTCCCTTTTATCTCCCTTGCCCCTATTAGTATCCAGTTAGACCCAGCTATCCTTACTGTGACTCATTTGCAAAAATGGAGTGTAGAGCCTTATAATCAAGCTTCCTTGCAAGCACATGGTTCTCAGGCAATTAGTGTATACGGCTTCTAAGTTATCTTTATTTGATATACTTCCTATTGAAAGTTTCCATGGCTTTTGAGTCTTATTCCTTTCCCAGTATGTTTCTGTATATTTCAGTTCTGCATTGAATACCCCACAGGAAGGGATAAAGCTTTTATTGACTTGTATTTATATTCCCAAGGCTTATCATGGTGTCTCGAACATGGTAAGGGCTTAATAATTGCTTGTTGACTTACTGACTTGACTTATTAGAGATCAGGTGCCAGTTTCATCTGGGGGGAGAGGGTTTCTTTACTCTGCTCTCTGCCTTACTTAACATTTACTTCCTAATCCCATCCACTGTACTAAGGTTTTGGGGGGTATGACTCATTTTATGCCAACTTCATCACTAGTCCATGGATACTTCATTTTAGATTTCCTCATCATTCACCTAGAGACTGTTATAGGAACTATCCTAGCTCTCAATAATTGACTCTTGGCAAATCTGCTAGATATAAGATATTCCACTCTATGAAATATTGAACAAAAGGGCTGAGCAAATGTTTAACTCTTTAATGTGCCTATAACATGAGTTTGGAGACTGGCTCAGGAGAGTTAAGCTAAATCAGGAATTCAGGCCGTGAACAAATTTATTGGCACCTATTTTCATTTTCTTTTCTTTTTTTTTTTTTGCCAAGAAGCTGCTAATAACTACCTATGTGGAGTATTGAGTCATTGTATTCTTACTCCAGTTCCTGTTCATTCAAAAAAGAATGATGTTATTCATTTTTTTCAGGTCTAATCTCCTGAGGACATTTTTTTTTGGCCCTAAATTGGTTTTTCTATAACCTCTTTTTGCTCTCTCCAGTCCCACAGATTGGCTTATCTCTCTCTTCCAGCTGACATTACGTGTTCCTTCTCACCAGGGTCTCACTTCTATTTAGCTCATTGTGGAACAAAACCTAGTCTCCTCAGTTTCTTTCCTGCATTCTCTGACTGAAGCAAGGATGTAGTCTCAGAGATTGTTTGCATTTTTTAAGTAATTCCAGGGACACAGATTGTGCAAAAAACAAAAAAAACAACCTAACCAAACAAACAAAGGAAGCTACAGCTGCTCTGTCACAGACGCGTAGAATCACAGAAGCTCAATGCTGGAAGACACTTTGAGTGTAGCATCCAGCCCGACTTACTGCCTGAACAATAACCCTTCTATAAGACCTCTGAGAAGCAGGCACTTAATGTCCTCTAGTGATGAAAAACCGCTGCATCCAGAAGCCATCCATTCCACTTTTGGAATCCAAAAGTGAAAAATTCAAATTGTTAGGACGTTTTCCATTTTTTGTTCTTGTTTTGAGAGCTCATCTAGCATTTTCTATTTCTTTTTAAAATATTCTCTGCCCTACCCATATCCAGTTACTAAGTGACATTGGGGCAACAAAGGCACACGGAGGCACTTTCTGATGAAATTTAATACGAATCAGAGCTCTGTGATTCCTCAAACCTGGAGAACCTGGCAACTCTAACTTTGTTGAATGAAACTGGAAGTGCTTTGCTTCTGGATAAGTCCTAAGAAATGGCTAAGATTTAAGGATGGAATCAAAAGTTCTTCCATGGGTGATAGCTCTATGGACATGAGACCAAAAACATGTCAAAAAAGAAGCCTCAAACAAATGGCTAATTCATGTAAATTTGCTTGTGGAAAAGGAGGGGTTTATGATAATCGTTAAGGACCAAGTCATTGCCACAAAAAAATTAAACAGTAGTTAAGCCAGATTTACTGATCAAAGGAAATGGTAGCCCTCTCACAATATGTGACTGTAGGCTGTAAAACTTTAGCATTTTCTGAATAAATAGCAAGACATGATCTAGTGGCTAGATCAGAAGTTCAATATCTTTCATATATAGATATAACACACTTACATTCTACAAATATGGACCCACAATATTCTAGTGTACTAAACCAATAAACTGTACTGAGATTGGGCTATTAACCTAGCCAAGATATTACCCACAATCATCTGGGTATAAGAGTGACCCATTGAAATTAATAAACATTTTTAGTAGATGTTACTGTTCCAAATTCTTATAATCTCCAAACTACATGCAAAAAAGCTTTCAAAATATGGAGACCTACCCGATGATATCAAAATCATATGGGAACAATTTTAGAAAGGGGATAAGATCATTCCCATCATCCTGCTTGCTGCTGGGGTTGTACTGAAGATGCTATCAGTGAGCCTACAAATTACAAGCTTACCACCTAATGCTTTCAACTGTAATAAGCAATGATTTTATCTATGCATGAATGAGTCCACAGAACTTAAACATAAAAGGATAATAGCAGGAGAGTGTCTTGGTCTAGGACCATTTCCTTCTTAACCCCACAGGGGAAAAAAAAAAAGATGAGAGCTAGATGATGAGGATGAGGATAATCACAATGACAACAACAATAATAGATCTCTAAGATCCCTTCCATCCTCTGATATTTACATGGAGCCTTAAATGTATTAGTCCAGAAAGGCAGTGAGGTATAGTGGAAAGGGTAGTGGTCTTTAGAGTTAGATGAGTCCTTGTTTCAGATTCTGACTCTAACAGTTGTGGTTTTGAACAAGTCATTGAATCTCTCTGAGTATCATCTGTAAAATGTGGATAATAATAGCCCCTACCTCACAAAGTTGCTATGAAGTACAAATGAAATTAAATGGGTATACAAAGTGCTTTTGCAAAGCTTAAAGCCCTATAGAAGTACCTCTGTTAGTAATGTTATTTTTTTATTTTATTTTTACCTCCCAACATGCAGACGGGTTAGTGGAAATATCACTTCATTCAGAGTCAGAAGAACCTGGTTCAACATTTCAGTTCTGCAAATCATGCACGTCTATGATCTTGGGCAAGCTACTTCCTCCTTAGGTCCTTAGCTTCCTAATCTTTAACATTGTATGTAAGAGGGAAGGGAGACTAGCTACTGGATTCTGGGATTCTACTATCTAAACCTATGATCTAGGGAAAGTATGATCACTACAGTGTAATATGACAAACATTCACTAAGTGCCTCCTGGGGGTAGGGCACTGGACTGGACATGGGAGGACGTGGAAAATTCCATTCTCTCAAGTCTATTAAGGAGATACCTCACAGTAGTTGTTTGGTCGTTTAGTTGTGGCCTGCTCTTTGTGACTCTGTGGACCACAGCACTCCAATACTGTCCATGGGGTTTTCTTGGCAAAGATACTGGAGTGGTTTGACATTTTCTTTTCCAGTGGATTAAGGCAAACAGAAGTTAAATGACTTAACCAGGGTGGTACAGCTAGTAAGTATCTGAAGGTGGACTTGAACTCAGATCTTCCTGACTCCAGGCACAGCATTCTATCCATCGAGCTACTATACAGTAATAAGTCAACAAATATGCTTGATTAGGCATATTTGCTTCAAGGTTTTTGTTTTTCTTTTTCCCTTGGAGGGTGGGTGGGTGGAACAGAGACAAAAATGTTTGTGAAATAAAAAAAAATTAAATTAAAATATATTTTTCATAGAAAACATTTCTAATGTCTGCTCTTTGTTTGTTTGTTTATATAGTGAGACAGGAGGAAGATATCCCACCACGCACTGGAGGTTAAAAACAAATCCTTTAAAAATTGTTTTAAGTATAGTTCTCATTTTAACAACCTCTAGAATGATAGAAATTGGTTTTATGAACAAGTGTTTTTACAAGAACCTTAGTTCTCTCAAAACATCCTTGCAACAGATCACTAGTAATGATTTCTTTAGGATAAGCAGTTCATTCAATCACTTTAATTCTAATGGGTTTGCATGACAGAGGGATGGTTAGATTTTTTTTTAAGTGTTTTGTGGTATGTTTTTCCCACCCAGACTTATTTACCACTTTGTCCTAAAAGGCCACTGATGAATTTGGTCAAATCTCCTACTTATCAGTGGATCATATTTGGAATATTAACATTTAAAAAACATCTTTGCTCTACCTTGTATCCAGACTCTTTTCCTCATAAGCTCCTTATTACAACCTTAGACAGAAAAATCCATGACTGCCCGAGCAAAGACAATGTGATTTTAAGGCAATGAGACAGATTCCATAAGCCCAACCCAACTGTCATTTCCCCAGGGTCTACTACAGCAATCACTGTCCTTTTCTCTTGACTGCATTTTCAATGTTTAGTTGTTCCAATGCATTTTGTTCAATGTGAGACTTATTTTTTTTTAAATTTTTAACCAATGTTGGTTTTGCTTGAATTTTATTTATTAACTTATCAATTAATTAACAATTAATTTAAAAAATAATTTTGTTGACAAAACACTTTATGGTTACTTTCTTGTTACACTCGAGATACAGGCATATTATTTAGAAGTTTAAAAGATGATTTATATAATATAAACTTAATATTAAATATCACTATTTAATATTCAAATAAATCAAATAATTTAATATTAAACATCATTATAACAATTAAATCCTCTTCAGAACTATTAAGATCATTCTGGAGACCAACAAATAGAAATTATCCTTTTTTTTAAAATCTAAGAATCAGGAGATATGAAGAATATTGACTCTGCTACTAAGTTGCTATGTGACCCGGGGCAAGTCACTTACCCTTTCTGAGACTGATTTCTCATCTATAAATACAGAGGCAAATCCTGTGATTTTAGCAACATTTATTAAATAAAAGATTAGCAAGTCATGGCTGTGAGAAATGCTGAATTAATGAAGCACTGGACATGGCAGCTTGTCCCCTGCTAACTCCCCAGTTTTGCCGGTCCTGGAGGTCATTGATAACAGTGGCTCACCAGGCATACATTCATTCAAAGATAGTTACAAATTTTTAAACTCACATGTAAAATCCAACTCTTCTTGACTCAGGTTTAACATTCAATTTACTAATATTTCCCTCTAATTCACTAGCTGTGAGTAACTTACAAAGTTATGTCTTCATGTACTTTCTTTGCTCTACACCGTCTACATTGGTGAGATTGTCTACTCCCAAAAGTATTAATTATAGATTCTTTGAAAATGTAGAAAAGCCATACTGACATATATTGCTAATGGGAGGACGATGGTCATTATCATATTCTATTTTCTCTAGTCAGTGTGATTATTAATATTTTCATAGGATAAAGCAACACCATGGAAGAAGGTTTGAGTAGTCTCTTCACCACAGTATTGTTTAACACCTTTTGAGTTTGAAGAAATAGAGCCCTGGAAATATTTCCTTAGCCAAGAGAAGGATATATTGAAATCAAAGAACTAAAATAAGTTTTTGGCTGAAAGTTAGATGACAGTTGAACTGAGGAGAGTGGTAAAAATAGAAGAGTCAGACAGAAGAGTCCTTTAATCTTAGCATAGACCTTGGAGAGAAATAAGTCTAATTAGGTGGTAATGAGGATGTGTTAAGATGGTGTCAATAGGGTAAAAAAGAAAGGGACAAATGAGAGATGTACTACAGAGGGAGAATGAGCAGAACTCCACTGGATGTGAAAGGCAAGGAAAGAGTCAAAGATAACACTGAGATGAAGCCAATTTTGCCCCTCCCCTCATGCAAGACAGAGCATTCAGTTCCAGCAATGAAGAGAAAGTCCAATACTTTGGGACTAGAGTTACATTTAAATGTGGGAAGCAGGGTGAATGGTGGTTATATTGGCAGAAAACAGAAGGAGAAAGATTAAGAGAAGATAATGTGTTCAGTTTGGGGCTTATTGAGTTTGAAGTGCTGGTGATATATCAATATAGAAAATGTCCTATCAGCAGTTGAAAAAATAAAATGGTGGGAGTTCTATAAAATAACTCTTAGAAACAATTAATTGCTAACAAGAGAGTTTGATGCCCTGAGGAGCAAGAAAAAAGTAATGACAAGCAATTAGCTGAATACTTTGAGGAGTAGAGACCATCCACTATTGTACCTAGACTATATGTTAGACAATAGCTAAGAAAATGATGTTTCTTTTTTTTATGTTTTTTTTTAGGCAATTGGGTTAAGTGACTTGCCCAGGGTCTCACAGCTAGTATGCATCAAGTGTTTGGACACTGGTCGGATTTGAACTCAGGTCCTCCTGACTCCAGGGCTGATGCTTTATCCATGGCACCACCTAGCTGCCCCTGAAAATGATGTGTCTAATGAGGAAGACAACATGTATGAGACAAATATTCTGAAAGTATCAGTGTTCAGGTGATAATTGAAGACCTGGGAATCAAGTCAACAATCATTTACTAAGGGCTACTATGTGCCAGGCATAGTGCTAAATGCTTCAGACACAAATAATAGGGAAGGTTCAAAAGGGTAGAGGGTTAAGGAGGGAAGGATAATAATTTCATTTTTGGACATGTTGAATTTAAGATGTCTACAGACATCCAATGTAAGTTCTTCATTTGGTTGAAAACTCGTTGAGGCTAAGGATTGTCTTTGGTGTCATCTATCTATCTATCTATCTATCTATCTATCTATCTATCTATCTATCTATCTATCTATCTAGATATCTATCAATCTAGATATCTATCTCAAAGGAAAATTAGAGTTGTATGTACACCTGAGAATCATCAGCATAATGATAATTCAATAGATAAAGCAGATGATATCACTAAGTGAAAAAGAAGAAGAGGAAAAGTATTTAGGACAGAGTCTAGGGGTATGCTCATGGTTAGTGGGCATAACCAGGATGAAGAAACAGCAAAGGAGACTTCTAAAGAGTGGTCAGACAGAACTTTTTTTTTCCAGTTCACATCATATCTCATGACTACTCTGTAACACACCACCATTAACTGTCTTCTTGTGATTACTCTATCTCCTCATAGCTTAAGAGATATCACACTCTCCTGGTTTTCCTCCACCCTCTTGGACTACTTTTTGTCTCCTCATCCTATTCCTCACCCCTTAAGGTAAAGAATCCAGGGTAAGTGGTGTCACAAAAACCTAGAAAGAAGAGAGTATCAAGGAGAAGAAGGTGATTGACAGTATCAAAGGCTGTAGAGAAGTCAAGAAGGATGAGAATTGAGAAAAAACAATTGGATTTGGTAATAAAGAGATTAGTTGTAAATTTGGAGGGAGCAGTTTCATTTGAACGTTGAGACTGGAAGCCAGATGGCAGAGAGATAAGAAGAGAAGGGGAGAAAGTAAAGTGGAGGCTCAGATTGCAGATGGCTTTCTCAAGAAGTTTAACCATAAAAGAGAAGAGAGATTAGGACTATAGCTTTTAAGGATGGGTAGAGCAAGTGAGAAATTTTCAAGGATGAGGAAGTAGGGAAATCTCTACTAGACAAGAGCGATTGAAGATTTGCAAGAGTGGGGATGATAGGAAGTGTCAATATGCTGGAGAAAACAGAATAGAATGTGATCACTTGTGCATGTAGAGGGGTTAGTTTTTGCAAGGAGAAAGGTTTATATCTTCATGTGAGACAGAAGCAAAGGATGATACAGTGGTGGAAGGTATGTAAGTGCTGTGAGAAGAGGAGGAGGAGATAAGAGGGAGCTCTTGGAAAATAACTTCATATTTTTCCCAGTGGAATATAAGGCATAGATCTCAACTTAGAGAGTGGAGTAAGGGGAAGCTATGGGAAACTTGAGGAGTAAATTAATTGTCGAGAGTAAATTACTTTGCCAAGGAAAAGAGTACAGGATGAAAATAGAGACAATAAGAATCCTGTGGGGAATACCTATTTTAAAGGGTCAGGAATAGGATGAAGAGACAAAGAAGTAGTTCAAGAAGCTGGAGGAAAACAGGAGAGTGTGATGTCTCTTGAGCTATGAGGAGATAGAATATCCAGAAGAAGGAGATGGTTAATAATGGTGTGTATTATGGAGTAGCCCTGGGGGTAATGAACTGGGAAAAAAAGTGTCATTTGATTTGTTGATTAGAAGGTGACTAGTACTCTGAGATATTTCAGTGGAGTGGTAAGGTCAGAAAACAGAGAAGTTAAGGGCAGTGTATGTTGAGGAAGTGGCAATATTGATTCCAGGAAAATTTTTCAAGATGTTTGGACATGAAAGAGATAGAATGGTAGCTAGATGGTGCAGGAGAGTGTAGGGAAGTCTTTTTAAAGTGTTGAGGTCTGGGCAGCTAGGTAGCACAGTGGATAGAGTGCTGGCCCTGAATTCAAGAGGACCTGAATTCAAATCTGGCCTCAGATATGTAACACTTACTAGCTGTGTGACCCTGGGCAAGTCACTTAACCACATTGCCTAGCCCCCCAAAAAAAATTAAAAGAAAAAAAATAAAGTGTTGAGGTCCATTGGATCATAGAGCTAGAGATAGAAGGGATTTCAAAGGTCATCTAAGTGCTACCCTCATTTTACAGATAAGTCCTAAAGGATCTCTTTCAGATTCAAAAACAGTGTTTTGTAACCTGGGGTCCATTAATTGTTTTTTAGAAATACTTTGATAACTATATTTCTACATAATTGGTTAGTATTATAACCTTATGCAATTTATTTTATGCATTTTAAAACATTCCTAGAAGAGGTCCACAGGCTTCACAGACTTCTTAGGGGGTCCTTGGAATTTTTAAAAAAATGCTAAGAGCCCTTGTCTTAGGCGATGATATTAAGTTTATTTATAAGCAGATGGGAAGAAGCCATTTAAATTATTTAGACCAATTTAAATTATTTAGATAATTTTGCTTTTAATAAGAATAATCTTTTCTGTACAGATCACATAAAAGTACAAGTAAAAGAAAGATCTGAATATATGAGTCTTAATAAAAAATTTAACCATTTTATGAGAACAGTCTTCTGACTCTTCAGGCTCTAAATAATAAAGGTAACGTGTTCTAATTCAAAGCAAAAAGGGAAAGAAAATGGACTTTGCCTTTAGGTGCTAACATCACTCAAGTTTAATCAGAAAGTCACATGTTCTATAGGCAATAGTATGGCTTTTTACTACTGATCTTGATGATCTTGGCATTGGAGACCCACCACAATCAGGGCCAAATTTGCCCTCTCATTCCTATTACTCTTCATCATGAATTCCCTGCTCCTTTCTATCCTTTACAAAATTCATTCCCACTATGTTATCAGTTCTTTTGCTCACAACATTCCTCTTTGTCAGGAATGCTACCCCTTTCCACAAATCCAACTTCTTTATGTCCTACAAGGCTCATTTTCTCAGTGAAGCCATTTTTTTTGACTTCTCCATTCTATGATAATCTTGTTCTTATAGACTGCTTCCTATATCACTTTCTGGTTATTTTAGCTATCCTATGAGCTGCTCAAGAGCAAGCATTGCATTTTCTATTTCTTTTATGTCTCCCAAAATGCTTACTAACTTAGGAAACCTTAGGTGATTAATAAATCTTTATGTATTTGATTTGGTACTGGTACTATTCTATTATTGAAGAAGTTGAGAAGAGCAGCATTTCAGGACTATCCTACTGATGTCAACTCTAGTTGTTGTTGTTGTTGTTGTTGTTGTTGACTTGTTTCAGTTGTGTCCAACTCTTCGTGACCCTATTTGGGGTTTTCTTGGCAAAGATATTGGCCATTTCCTTCTCCAGCTCATTTTACAGATGAGGAGCTGAAGCAGACAGGGTTAAGTGACTTGCCCAGAGTCACACAGCTAATAAATGTCTGAGGCCATATTCGAACTCAGGAAGATAAGTCTTCCTGACTCTAGGCCCAGTAGTCTATTCATTGTACCATCTAACTGCCCCTGCACCACTTAGCTGCCCAATCAATTCTAGATTCTAAGCCAAATCAATGCAATAATTTTTGTTAAAAATATTTTATCCTTATATAGCCCAAATTTGCTTATATATATCCTTACCTCCAAAGAGCCATCCAAAGAGCCACCCAATAAATGTTTTTAGTTTTAAAGAAAAGAGGAAGAGAAAAAAAAATCAGCAATGCTGATCAATACATAAAACCCCTCAAACCTGAAAATATATGCAATGTTCCACACCTATGGACTACCTACCTCCAATGAAGACATCGTAATGGATACACATGGCAGATTTTTGGAGAATGCTTAGTACATTGAGAATATGGTGGTATCTACAGACAACCAAACATGTAGACAGAAACAAAGAAGTTCAATTGATCCTGGCAAATGCAAAAAGGCATTGATCAGTTGAATTCAGTTTTAAATTAACATTCTTTTCTTTTCTTTTCTTTTCTTTTTTATTCCCTAAGTTTAGTTCATGGCTGGTTCATTAAAAGAGCTGATTCTGATTTGATAGACTCTTCCACAGCCAAAGCTTCCGTACCTGCTACTCAGTTATCTCCTGCCTACTACTGCTGATTGGCAGGCAACAAGGAATTACAGGGTCCCCGTCACAGAGTTTCATCCCCCCCCACCCTTTTTTCCCCTTGTATTTCTTCTGGTTAGAATGAGACGTTCATTTTTAGCTTAAGGACTAATGGTTTACGATTCCATTTTATGTTTGGGAGGCATTTCATAGCTCGAGATCACTAGGAATTCTGTTTTGAAATCTTGTAGTCCCCCACAGTCAATTCTCCAATTTTTACTGTCTTCCATATTTAAAAAGTGGGTTGTGGGTTTCATCATTAATTTTTTTTAAATCTCTTTAAGAGACTTTCGAGAATGGAGATACCAAAATGTCACATGGATCAACTTACAAAATAAGCTTCTGGTGAAAGTCAATGTTATGTTCCAGAGCAAAAGAGAAAGGACCTCCCCATGACAAGGATGAAGGAAGAAGTAGACACAGCAACTGAATATGCAGTAGTAAATTTTTTAAAAAAGCTTTTATATTTAATTGACAAATAAGAAGGAATAAAGAAGAGAGGGCATTGTCTGATTAAAGAAAAATGATCCTTATTACATATAAATCAATGCAATTAAGATAAAAAGGGTCTTTTGGGGGAAAACTTTTCATATGTTTCTGATAAAGCTTTGATATCTAAGATACAAGGAACTAACAAAAAAAATACAGGGCCAAGGGATATCCCTCACTGAATAAGTAGACAAAGATTTATTAGTAAATCATTCTCTATAGAATTACAGACCACTAACAATCACAAGAAAATTATTTCAAATCACTAAGAGTAATGTATATCAGAAAAATTATGAGATTTCATCTCTTATCCAACAAATTGGCACAAATCATTGGAAGCTCCTAGTGAAGATATGTTATTGTGTACAGGTACGCTCCCTTTGGTTTCCACCTGTTGTAATAACATACCGTAGCAGTAGGATAAAGCAATGAATTGGGGCAGAAAGCATTCTGAATTTGGGAGTCAGGAGCAAACTGGCTTTCAGGTATGTTTCTGACACTTGTTGGCTGTGAGCAACCATGGATAAGTCATTTAATTATAATAAAAACTGATATTTACATAGCAGTTTAACGTTCATAAAGTTCTTTACTTGAATTAACTCATTTTAGTATTGCAATAACCCTGTAAAGATGCTATAATAATGATAATATCTAATATTTATATAGTAATTCAAGTTTTGCAAAATGCATTTCATATGTTAACTCATTTGAACCTCACAACTCTGTGATGAAGGTGTTGTTATCTCCATTTTAGAGATGAGGAAACTGAGGCTGAGAGGGATGAAATGACTTGCCCATTGCCACACAACTAGTGTTAGAGGCAGGATATGAACTCAAGTCTTCCTGACTCCAAGTCTAGAACTCAGTCCACTTTGCCCCTAGCTCCTTCATATAAATATTATCATCTTTGTTTGACAGGTGCCTATTGCCATATAATTAATATCTTGCCAAGCTGGGAGTTGAGTGCAGGAGTTCCTAAGTCTGACTCCAGCATTCTATCCGTGTTCCTCACTCACAGAATAGGGGTGATAACTGCTATCTCACTCACAAAACTGTTGTAAGACTCAAATCAAATGATATATGCAAATCATTTTTCAAACCTGAAGCATTAATACATGTCAACTGGTATGATTTCCATTTGGCAGATAAGGAACAGAGTTATTAAGTGACTTGCCTACAGTTACAAAGCTATCATCTCATTATGATACCTTGGGAAGAATTTCGAATGATGGAGGAAAACTTATGTGATAACGCCATGGAAACCAATTAAAGGATACCATTTGTAACAAGTCTACAACATCAGGGAACCGTGAGAATGCACATGAACTCTGATTCTTTAAGCGCTGTTCTCACAAACATCACTCCTGAGCAACTACAGAAGAGTCACAAAGGCAGAGTAAGGCCTGCAGAGACAATCGGCTTATGTACGCCACCTATTCTTTCATGCTGTTTGAAGACCTAGATGCTGATATTACCTAGAGAAATCCAACATTGATCATTCCTTATTCTGGTTTGGGGAATGGTTGGGTGGGGCTTTCCAAACTATCCACCAAATTTTCTCTGTCAGCTAGGGCTACTGACATCTGCCTCCTTTGGCAGAAGTTTCAGAAGACCACCAGGTTAAGGAGGCCGGGTTCAGAAACCTCAGCAGAACCAAGTGTAGGTGTCACAGCGATAGATCATTGGATTTGAAAACAGTGTTTCCTGAGTTTAAATCTAGCCTCAGACCCTTCTGTCTGTGTGACTCTGGGCACATGACTTAACCTTTTGGCACCTCAGTTTCCTCATCTGCAAAATGGGGATAATAAGAGCGCATACTTCTCAGGGTTGCTGTGAGCATCAAATGAAAGTGTAAACCACTTTGCAAGCCTTAAAGTGCTACATAAATTCTACATATTTATCATTGTTGTTGTTATTATTTCATAGAATCTGAGATGGGACCCTTAGCAGCCATTAAGCTCCATCTGTACCTAAATAAAATCACTTCTACAATAAGCCCAATCAGTGGGCATCTAACCTTTCCTTGAAGACATTCGATGAGTAAGGAACCTGTTAAATTCTGATGCAGCTAATTCTACTTTGGAATAGCTCTAATTGTTAAAATGTTTCCCCAGAGAAATCAAAGCTATTAATGTTCGTGTGAAAATGCTCTAAATCACTAATAATTAGAGATATGCAAATTAAAACAACTCTAAGGTACTACCTCACATTCATCAGGTTTGCTAACATGACACAAAAGGAAAATGATGAATGTTGGAGGGAATGAGGGAAAATAGGTACACTAACGCATTCTCGATGGAATGGTCCAACCATTCTGGAGAACAATTTGGAAGTGTACCCAAAAGAATATAAAACTGTGCATACCCTTTTTAACCCAGTGTTATCACTACTAGATTTGTATCCCAAAGAGATCAAAGGTAAAGGAAAAGGATTCATATACACAGAAACATTTGTAGCAGTAATTTGTCATGCCAAAGAAGTGGAAACTGAGGGGATACCCATCAATTTGGGAATGGTTGAATAAGTTATTGTATATGAATGTGATGGAATACTATTGGACTATAAGAAATGACAAGCAAGATGGTTTCAGAAGAAAAAATCTTGGGAAGACTTACATGAATTGATGCAAAATAAAATGAACAGAACCAGGTGAATGATTCATACAACAGCAATATTGTAAAGATGATCAACTGTGAAAAACTTTGTAACTCTGATCAATACAGTGATCCATCATAATTATAAAAGACTCATGAGGAAAAATGCTATCCACTTTCAGAAAGAGAAATGATGGACCCAGAGCCTATTTTTCTTTTCTTTCTTTCTTTCTTTTTCTTTCTTTCTTTCTTTCTTTCTTTCTTTCTTTCTTTCTTTCTTTCTTTCTTTCTTTCTTTCTTTCTTTCTTTCTTTCTTTCTTTCTTTTCTTTCTTTCTTTCTTCTTTCTTTCTTTTTTCTTTTCTTTCTTTCTTTCTTTCTTTCTTTCTTTCTTTCTTTCTTTCTTTCTTTCTTCTTTTTTTTTTAACATAGCTAATGTGGAAATATGTTTTGCATGACATCATATGAGTAATGAGTAATATATGTCTTGCCTTCTTAATGGGATGGAGGGAGAGACAGAATGTAGAACTGAAAACAAAATTGAATACTTTTTTTTAAAAAGATATTTTTCCTGACACTATCTAAACTTTCCTGCACAAGTTTTTTCCAATGGTCCTGGTTTTGCCTTGTGGGGCTAAACAGAATGAGTTTGATCCCTCTTGCAGATGACTTCTATTCAGTTGCTGGATACAGCTATCCTATATCCTGCCCCAGTCTTCTCTTTTCCAGGTATTGCCTGCCCAGAAAGTCTCCTGGCTCTTAAATTGAACTCACACAATAGATCCTTCTTTACTGTCTTAAGCCATTTATTTCACTTTCTCATATGCAGGTCTTTTAAGCCAAAGCATTATACACATGCTTAATGTTATATATATGAAAAATAAACTCTTTGAAATAAAACTACTTTGACCTTGAAATGATGTTCAATATAAATGTTTGTGCCTTGATAAAAGTATTATGTTTTTACCATATGACTGTAAGTAATATTCTTCTCCTTTGTCCTGGAAACTTCTTGTTTCTTTAAATCTGACCCTCATCTGGAGAGGTACAGAATGCTCTGGGCTTCATGTGTACAATATGGGGGGGGGGGGGATGGAGTGAGAAGGAGAGAATGATCTGGCACTTACTCATGGCTCAGATTTCTCTTCCTGTTTCAGCACTTCTTTCTCATTTCCCCACCCCTACGCCCCCTGAAGCCAAGCACATCTTAGCTCACAATCTGTCAGCTTATTTTCAATTGTTCACAAGGCAAAGATGGCTCTCCCCATCTCTGAGTCTCTAGGTAAATAAACATGTCATTTTTTTTCCCCTTGAAAATATAACTTCATAAATCATGGAAACCAAGACACATTTTAAGTGTGAAAAATCTTATGGGGGGCGGAGCCAAGAAGGTAGAGTGAAAACAGTGACTTGTTTGAGCTCCCCCAAACCCCTCCAAATACTCATAAAAAATGGCTCTAAACAAATTCTGAAGCAGCAGAACCCACAAAAACACAGAGTGAAACAAATTTCCAGCCCAAGACAACCTGGATAATCAATCAGAAAGGTGTATCGCACCGGGGTTGGAGCATCGCGCAGTGCGGCGTGGGCGCAGAGGCTGCAGCAAACCTGAAGCAGGCCTCAGAGGACTGAATTGCAGGCAGCTGTGGAGGTTTCCAGACTCCTCAATCCACAATGCCAAAGACAACTTAGAAGGTCAGTGGGAAAAGTCTGTTTCTGTGGTGCTGAGAAAGGAAGGCGGGATCTCAGCTCCATTCCCCAAGAGTGTGGCCCTGGGGTGGGGCAGCTGCTTCCCGAGCTTCCGGCCCACAGACTGAGGGGGAATCCAGTGGCTGATCAGAGAGGGATTGCAGGGATCTCTTTGCCAGTGCTGAGGCAGGAATCTCTTGCTTTGCCCATGTGTGGATCTGGGTCACAGTTCTGGGTGGCAGTGCTGGGGTGAGGAGGAGTGCTGGCGTGGTGGAGCTTGTAGTGGTTGTGGAGAGGAGCCCCTCCTCACAGTTACAGGACAGAAAGGAATACTTGTGGTCACAGGCCAGGAAAGGAGTAAACACCTCGCCCCTTATCATACCACCTTGGAAGAACTGAAAATTTACAGGTCCCTACAAGTATCTCTGAAAACAGCTGTACAAACCCCTGAAGCTTGGGACAGTACATTCTCCACATTGGAAGCAGACTCTTACCTTAACAAAGAGTTTAAAACTCAAGTAATTGGCTGGGATCATGAGCAAGCAGTGCAAAAAGAGTCAGACTATATTATCTTACTTTGGTGAAAAAGAAGATCAAAATATACAACCAGAAGAAGACAACAAAGTCAAAGCTCCTACATCCAAAGCCTCCAAGAAAAAATGAATCAGTCCCAGGCCTTGGAAGAGCTCAAAAGGGATTTTGAGAAGCAAGTAAGGGAAGTAGAGGAAAAACTGGGAAGAGAAATGAGAGTGATGCAAGAAAATCATGAAAAACAAGTCAACAGCTTGCTAAAGGAGACCCAAAAAAATACTGAAGAAAATAACACCTTAAAAAATAGCCTAACCCAAATGGCAAAAGAGGTCCAAAAAGCCAATGAGGAGAAAAATGCCCTAAAAAGAAAAATTGGCCAAATGGAAAAGGAAGTCCAAAAGATTACTGAAGAAAATACTTCCTTAAAAATTAGAATAGAGCAATTGGAAGCTAGTGACTTTATGAGAAATCAAGACACTGTAAAACAAATCCAAAAGAATGAAAAATTAGAAAACAATGTGAAATATCTCATTGGAAAAACAACTGACCTGGAAAATAGATCCAGGAGAGAGAATTTAAAAATTATTGGACTATCTGAAAGCCATGATCAAAAAAAGAGCCTAGACATCATCTTTCAAGAAATTATCAAGGAAAACTGCCCTGATATATTAGAACCAGAGGGCAAAATAGAAATTGAAAGAATCCACAGATCTCCTCCTGAAAGAGATCCCCAAAGGAAAACTCCTAGGAATATTGTAGCCAAATTCCAGAGTTCCCAGGTCAAGGAGAAAATATTACAAGCTGCCAGAAGGAAACAATTCAAGTACTGTGGAAACACAATCAGGATAACACAAGATTTAGCAGCTTCTACATTAAAGGACCGCAGGGCATGGAATATAATATTCCGGAGGGCAAAGGAGATAGGATTACAACCAAGAATCACCTACCCAGCAAAACTGAGTATAATCCTTCAGGGGAAAAAATGGTCATTCAGTGAAATAGAGGACTTTCAAGCATTCCTGATGAAAAGACCAGAGCTAATAGAAAATTTGACTTTCAAATACAGGACTCCAGTGGAACATGAAGAGGTAAACAGGAAAGAGAAATCATAAGAGACTTATTAAGATTGAACTGTTTACATTCCTGCATGGAAAGATGATATTTTAACTCATGAGAACTTTGTCAGTATTAGGGTAGTTGAAGGAAAAAAATTATATGTATGTATAATAGATAGATAGATAGAGGGCACAGGGTGAGTTGAAGATTAAGGGGTCATATCTGGAGAATAAAATTAAGGGATGAGAGAGGATTATACTGGAGAAGAAGAAAGGGAGAGGTAGAATGGGGTAAATTATCTCACAAAAAAAAACAGAAAAAAGGTCTCTCACAGTGGAGGGGAAACAGGGGAAGGTGAGAGGGAATGAGGAATCTTATTCTCATAGGATTTGGCTTAAGGAGGGAATAACATACACATTCAATTGGGTATGGAAATCTGTCTTACCCTACAGGAAAATAGGGGGAGAAGGGGACAAGAGAGCAGGGGGATGATAGAGAGGAGGGCAGATTGGGAAAGAGGGTAATCAGAAGCAAATACTTCTGAGGAGGGACAGGGTCAAAAGAAAGAATAGAATAAATGGGAGGGCAGGATAGGATTAAGGGAAATAGAGTTAGTTTTTCACAACATGTCTACTATGGAAGTGTTTTGCATAACTGCACATGTACAACCTATATTGAGTTGCTTACCTTTTCAATGAGGGTGGGTGGGGAGGGAGGAGGGAGAAAATTTGGAACTCAAAGTTTTAAAAACCATGTTTTTAAAAAAATGTTTTCACATGCAACTGGGAAATAAGAAATACAGGAAATGGGGTACAGAAGTCTATCCTGTTCTACACGAAAATAGAAGGGGAAGGGGATAAGAGAAGGGAGGGGGGAGAGATAGAAGAAAAGGCAGACTAGGGGAAGGGGTATTCAGAATGCATGCCATCTTGGGGTGGGGGAAGGGGGGAGAAATTTGGAACTCAAAAGCTTGTGGAAGTGAATGTTGAAAACTAAAAATAAATAAATTTATATTAAAAAAAAAGAAAAATCTTATCAACTATCTTCTACCTTGACAGTGCTATACTAGTGGTCCATAGTCAAACATTTAAATGTTGTCTTGACAATATACATGACTATAGCAAAACAAATAAAGTCAACATTAAGAAGCAACAAAACTTTGGCCAAGGTCAATGGTCAGTGTTAGTAACATCTTCACAGTTGAAGGACATTTTCCTTCTTTCTCTTCATGCTATAATTAGGGTGAGGCAACTGAAGCTTTGCCCTGGAGAGATGAAATTCAGAGGGGTTCTGGCAGGACTTTGTCTTTTAGTAGCATAGCAAGAATTAATTTTATTACCTCATTAACAAGAATAATTTGTTAGTATATGAAATTACTGTATCATGGCTTCCTTCCTGACTTTCATGTTCCAAGTGAACTCCTGAGTTGAGAACACTTGCCATGTGTCCTAGGGTTTATTTTGGCTTGCACTAAGTGTGAAAATGTAATTTCTGGCTCTGATTTCTATAAAACTATCCAGAAATGATCTGTTTTTAGGGAATTTCCTGGTATAGGATTTTGTAAGGGGCATTTGTTGGGGAGTATCCTTTCTATTAAAGTAAAAGTATTAAAATTAAAATGTGGGGGCAACTAGGTGCTGCAGTGGATAGAGCACCAGCCCTGAAGTCAGGAGCACCTGAGTTCAAATCCAGCCTCAGACCAAACACTTGACACTTACTAGCTGTGTGACCCTGGGCAAGTCACTTAACCCCAATTGCCTAAAAAAAAAAAAAATTGGGACCCTGATTCCTTGTTGGTGGAATTGTGAACTAATCCAACCATTTTGGGGTGCAATCTGGAATTATACCTGAAGAGTTATTAAACTGCCTATGTCTTTTGGCCCAGCAATACCAATACTAGGTCTAATTCCAAAGATGATTAGAGAAAAAGGAAAAGAACCTATATATTCTAAAATATTTATAGCAGCTCTCTTTGTAGTGGCAAAGAACTGGAAATTGCAGGGATGCCAGTCAATTGGGGAATGTCTGAACAAGTTGTGGTATATGATTGTGAAGGAATACCACTGAGCTATAAGAAATGATGAGCTCGATGATCTTAGAAAAACATGGATAGATTTGTATGAAATAATGAAGAGCAAAATGAGCAGAACAAGAGAGCATTGTATACAGGAAAAGCAATATTGATTTTTTTTGCAAGATAATTGGGGTTAAGTGACTTGCCCAGAGTCACACAGCTATTTAGTGTTGTGTATCTGAGGCTGGATTTGAACTCGGGTCCTCCTGACTTCAGGGCTGGTGCTGTATCCACTGTTCTACCTAGCTGCCCCAAGCTATATTGTTTTAAGAATGATTTTCAGTGAATAACTCACTTTGACTATTATAAATACCCAAATTAATTATAAAGAACATGTGAAGGAAGAAACTGTCTGCATCTAGAGAAAGAACTGATAAACAGAAGTACGTATGGAAGATTTTACATATATGTGTATATTTGTGTCTAATGGTAGCCATCTTTAAGGTGGGGGCAAGGCAAGAAAAAAAGGAAAAAAAAGAAATTTAGATGATAACTTTGTTATATATTTACAAGGAATAACAAGTTGTACATAATAGATTTTCAGTTTCATGTGCAGTCATTTTTTTAAATTATACTAGGTTATGGAAATGCTTGCTTTAGTCCATAAATTAAAAATAAAATAATACAAATAAGTAAATACTATCTCAAAGATAGCTTTATATTGTCATATTTAGAAATCAGTTGCTAGGATGTGAGAGCTGGGAAACCCCTGAGACCTCACTTGGTCCAGTCCTTTTTTATTTTTTCAAAGAAAAGGAAAACTGAAATCCAGGCAGAATGCTATCACCTAAGAACACATAGTCACTTTATTAGTGGCAAAATCAGGAGTAGAATACAGCTGTCTTGACTCCTAGCTCTGTGTTCTTTCCCAGGCTTGTGGCTATTAACCAGAGCACCAAGGCTACCAAAGTTTAAAACTATACTAAGATTTTTGGGACTCCCTTTATTTGCAGTTTGATATCTGTCACCAGAGAACAACTCTCATACACAGTTAGAACATAGTTCTATTATTTTACTTTATTATATTAATTATTTTATTCATTCATTATTTTAGTTTGGAAAAAAGCATTTTCTTGTATATTATGAATATTTGAAATTAAAATTAAGCCTCATTCAACCTGCATGATTCATTATCTTTCCATACAGCAGAAGTGCATATTACATTGTCTTAGAGTTTTTCTCCTGTATTATAACTTTTGCAAATCCCCAACTACTAGTTCTACTAAACATGATTATGTTGAAAGACATGCTTTCAAAAACCTGTTTTATGGATAGATACTTTTGTGCCTCCTGTAGCACATGGGATCCTTCCCAACTAATTTAATTCAACTATGACAAGCTCCATTTGATTTCTCTCTCAATTTGTCACCAAATTGAATTCAATGCAATTACTCCATCTTCCTGGTTTACTCTCATAGTATAACCAACTTCATTTAGTTCAGCAAATCCATGACCAACGAATTCTACATGAGTTGCCTTGATAACTGAAATACACACACACACACACACACACACACACACACACACACACACACACTCATTTGAATAAAAGAATGGGAAGGAATTAGAGACCATCTGGGTCAGCAAATGTGGGCTCCAATTTATCAACACAATTATTTTTCCACTTTGAGATTGAGGAGAAAGTCGTCTGCTCAAGCTCGGGAAACTTAACTAATTTTAGGGTATTGCTGTAACCTTAAAGGATACAGTGGGGATAAATGTGTACTGTTTAGTAACAACTAAGATTATCTTCTATCTATTACATATGAATGTGGAATCACAAAGGATATGGTGAGGATATACATGTAAAGCATCACTAACATTATCTTCTATTTGTGTTATATGAATACTATATCACATACATGCCATACCCCCTCCCCACACCAGAATGTAAGTTTCTTGAAGGCAGGGCCTGTTTTTTGCCTTTTTTTGTGTGTGTTCCAGCACTTACCACAGTGCCTGACACATAATAAACACATAGCTATCACTTGTTAATTTGATTGGCTTCTTTTAAAGGATGTCACAGAAGGGATGCCCATTCAGGTGTAGGTAGAAAAGGGTAACTTCTGAGGTCCCTTCCAACTCTGATAATCTGCGATGCAGACTCCTGAATCTCAGCTTGTCCTCATCTTCCAACAAATGCAGAGTATATCCATTCAAGAACTTAAACCTCTTCCCAAGTCTTCAGATTGATGAGAGCGGCCCAGTGTCTCTCCTTTGAAGCAATCTTTTGCGTTTAGCATTTAACCAGTCACTTAGGAGATCCTTACAAATCAAACAACTCAGGGGAGGAAAGCCTCATACACTCATAAATCCATGCCAGTCTATCTGACAAGCCTAATAAGAATGTAAACTTGGATTAGTACAAATTTACTGTTACTTGATGGTTGAATCTTATGATAGTCACTCTTTTACTGGTTTCTCAGGGGGGAAAGGGTCCAATATGCCCCTTCCTCAGTTTTAGTCACATTTATTTGGCACTGTATAATTTATAAAGTGATTCCTTTACAATTCACAATAACCAAGAAATCTTTTTTGATCCCGTCCAGAGGTGATATCCCTTTCTCTCAGAACTTTCAAAACATTTTTAAATCCTTAATATGCTTACTAAGTCATATTGGTTTTTTATAGTTTCTGGGTTGTATGTTTTTTTTTAACTGCCCCATTTGAATTTGTCATAAGTTTCATCATTAGAGTTTGAACTCATGAGAGTAGATTGTTAAATTTTAAATTACACCTTGAAAATCGACAAACACTATAAATCAGGGCTTAATTTATTGTTTTGTTGATTGTGTAGACTTAAGGAAAATTATGGATAAAATATTAATGATGCAGATTAAGCTTAAAAGAACATCATGCATATGTTTTTCTTCCAGAAACTATTTGTCAAACATTTACCAACCACTGACTGTACCACTCCATCACAGACCTTTTCTCAAGATGGCACATTCATTTATCCTAATTCTTGGGTTCGGTCATCTGTCAATCTATTCACTAGCACTAAAACCTACCCCACAACATTTTATTCATTCATGGATTCAATGGCAAACATTGACAAAGAACTTATGTAACTCAGGATTTGTTGTGTTTGTAGAATTTACTTGACCTAATGAACCTCTCAAAAATAATATTATAATTTTGGTACAGCTTTTTTCCTCAATGGACCAATATTAATGTTAGGTAACCGCCATATCATTTTTAAAATGTTCCTAGTATCATAGCTTTGGAACTGGAAGGAACCCAACATATCATCATGTTTATGTTCCTCATTGCACAGATGAGGAGACTGAGAACAATAGAGGTTAAGTGATTTGCCCAAGGTCATAGTGGTAGTAAATGACAAAACTTGAGCCACATAGTCTTCTTAATCCCAATTCAAACTATTACCATGACATTCACTAAGACAGAACTGCATAGAAATCCAGTTTACTCCTTTGTATCTTCTCAAATCTACTATTTTCTGTTTTTTGAAGATTGGGGTCATATTTGTCTATTTGTAGATCTTTGGCAAATCTCCAATTCTATATCACTTCTAAAAGACTACTGACAAGTTAATTTAACAGCTTGGAGAATAAGAGAGTTGTCATAGCATTAGAAAATGACAAATATCCTAATTTTCAATAAAGCAAAGAGGATGATATCTTCAACCTAGAAATCAGTGATCTTGGTTTCAATTTCTCAGAAATTTTTAGAATGCATTATTAAAAGGATGATTCCTGAGCATTCAGAAAAGGAAGTCATACTACTATCCCAGAATCACTCAGCAGTAAAGTACCTCAGTAATAATTACTCTCAAGACAAGAGTATCTATGAGTCCCAATGTCTTTCATGTTGTTTCTCCTTTATAATATTGCAATCACTGTGTAAATCATTCTATCAGTGTTTCTGCTATCTTTCTCCTTCATCAGTTCACACAAGTCAGTCATTCAACTGGCATTTATTAAGCACCTATTACGTTCCAGGTCCTGTGCTAAATTCTGGGGATACACAAAAGGCACCAAACTCTGATCTCAAAGAGCTTGGAATCAAATAGGGGAGACAACATGAAACAATTATGTACTAACAAGATATAAACGGGATAAACTAGGGGTAGTTTCAGAAGGAAGGCACTAAGATTAGGGAGGACTAGGAAAGCCTTCTAGTGGAAGACAGGAGGTTAGTTGAGTCTTGAAGAAAGCCATGAAAACTACCGGGAGAAGAGGAAGAGTTCCAGCTTTTGAAAACAATGAGAAGATGAAATGTATGTGAGGATAAGTCTTCTCAAGTTTCTTTCAGCTTTAAAATTCATAATTTCTTGTGGTACAATAAGATTCCACTATACTCTTATACCATGATTTGTTCACCCATTCTCCAACTGATGGGCATTCTTAGGGTTTTGAATCTTTTTCATGAAAATGCTATTTTTCTCTGATGCAGTCTCTTCCTTTCTCCATCTTTGAGATATTTCTGAATTATCTGTTCAGAAACACAGCTATTTCAAAAACTGAAGTGTACTTAGGTAAGTGACGAATGAAGAGAGAAGCTGTTGCATTAATACTGCAAAATCACATTGAGTATTCAACTTGACCTTCAGAATGCTAAGTCCCAGAAGTCAAATGATTATTTATTATAAATATCTAATTTACGTCATGTAGGACATTTTATTCATCTCTCACCATTGAGCTATTTTAATAATTTAGTTTTCAAAATGTGGAACTGGTATTGTTCTGACATGAAGGTCGTAACTCAGGATTAGATCAGAATCATTATATAGCTGATTGTCGGCTATCCCATCTAATCAGGGTTATTTTCGTAAGCTCATCTAACAGGCTTTGCTGCTTATTAAAATAAGCAACATTTGTTTGTTGGAAATGAAATATGCACTAAATACTGATGTACCTTGACTTAAGAAAAGGCAATAATATATGAAAATATAGATTTTTAGAAAGATAATTAAAAGTGTGGTTATTCGTCTAATGAAATGATTAACTTAGTCAGCTATAAGATTCACCATGGGAATGCCTTAAATAATAAGCTCCCCCAAAGCATTTAAAAATAAATTTAACACCCCCCCCAAAAAAAATAATTCAACTTCTCAGGAACTGACTTACTACATAAAGTGAGGCCACTTATGAGCTATCACACTGTGCCCAGGAAGAGTCATTCGTGTTAACCCTGTCTTCTGACAAAGGAAATGCATCTTCCTTAATTATTTGTATTTTCTTTTTTCTTTTTTTTTGTGAGGCAGTTGGGGTTAAGTAACTTGTACAGAGTCACACAGCTAGTAAATGTTATGTGTCTGAGGTTGGATTCGAACTCAAGTCCTCCTTATTCCAGAGCCAGTGCTCTATCCATTGTGCCACCTAGCTGCTCCAATTAGTTGTATTTTCTATCCTATTCCCAGTATTCCCTAAGATTTCTGTCCCTAGTGATCCACATTGGATGTTCCTACAAGTCACATTTCAATTCATTTCTATTGAGCAAACATTTATTAGCCATTGTTATCATGTCTCCTGGGCATACCAGAGGAGATGGAAGATCTTGCTGTATTTTTTATGATGTTGTTAACAACCACCTTTTACTGGAGGAGGTCGACTGGGAGCAGACCCGACAAATCAAGGAGATACAAGGCGAAACCACTTGCCTCAGGAGTTTTCTACATACAAGAATTCACAAGAACTTTTCCAGTCTGCCGGGGTTTTCCATATGATATGGGGATATTCTATACAAGTCAGCTCAGTAGTTTGCCTGTTACTGCTGTGCTGTCAGATGTTGCCAACAGCTGGTGGTGGTTGGGGAGGCCACAGCTGAGCCTTGATTTGCAAAATTTTGACAGGGGCTCATGCAAAATCATTGTGTTCTGCATTGAGTTTAGCAAATGCTTCTACTTTACCATACTTGAAAAAGTAAATTTTTAATTTTTAGCAGCTAATTGACAATGGAAATAGAGTAAAATCCTAATAATGTGAAACTCACTGAAAGTCTGCCTGAATTGGCTTTATCTATATATCTATATATCTATATCTATATCTATATCTATATCTATATCTATATCTATATCTATATCTATATCTATATCTATATCTGTATCTGTATCTGTATCTGTATCTGTATCTATATCTATATCTATATCTATATCTATATACATATATATCATAGATTTTTTTTTTTGCAAAATGTAATTTTGTAACTAGCCATCATTTAGCAGGGGTTCTTAATGAGGGGGCCTATTAACTTAAAAACTGATAATTAAATTTCAATATGATTGGCTTCTTTGTATTTTTAATGTTTTTTTAAAATATGTATTATGCATTCCAAAACATTTTTTTCTGAGTAAGGGTCCATAGGTTTCATGAAATTGCCAAGGAGACCATGCCATGAAAAAGGTAAAGAATCCCTGATACGTAGAATACAATTTTTAAAACTTATGAAGGTCTACAATGCATAGAACACCGTACTTAAGAGACACCAAAATAAACAAGATTTTGCCTCTGTCCTCCATCTAGAAGGAGAGATAGGCAACATGCAGAAATAGCTATATTAGAAAATAGAACATGAGGAACACATAAAAGGTAAAAATAACTCAAAGTAAATCTTAATTATTTGACTCCAAGGAGAACTTTACTAAGGTTAGCTTAAATGACTGGAAAAACTATTTATAATTATTCTAGTTGTATTACAGCATTTTCTCCAAAACAGTTAACTGCTAAGCTGCTCAATATTTTTGCCCAGAAATCTTGTTTACACTTGGTAAAACCTGTCTTTGTAAAGAATACAATGGTAAAAGGTAATCCATTTGTTTATTTATTTATTCATTCAAGACATATTTATAATGTCAGAACCTAAGACAAAGTTCCCCACCACTATTCCTGAAGAAGTTCAATGCAGTTTTTCGTATATGCAAAGAAAACCATTCCAGCTAGCTTTGGCAATTCCTTTCCCAGAGGAACTTGCACCTTTTTATAAAGGACTCAGAGATTTCCTAGTCTTTAAGTCACAAAGGAATGAATCTCTAATGGTGGAATTTCAGGGTTTGGAAAGACAGTAGGGTAGATTTTTTTTTTTGGCATAATCTTTCTTGTCATTCCTTAATCTGATGAAATAGGCGATTTCAATTTCTACTCTTAGGGATAACCACACTAAATAAACTCTGACTCCAAGGTACTATCACTCACTCCAGACATTCTCCTTTTCACAAAAACAAAGATAGAGGAATCATTTGTTTTGGTTATTGTCATTTTTGAGTACTGGGATTATATTTTTCATCTTACCAGAGACACGAGGCAGAATCCAGTGAGTAGGTCATGGGCAGGCAGAAAAATCTTCTTAACTTCTCTGAGCTTTTACCTCCTTATCAAATTCACACTGGCCAACCACTAGGGCTTAGAATAGGGTCAAAGAAAGGGACAGGACAGCTTGAGACAGCTGTTGATCTCAGGAGTAGCCAGTGGAGAATAGGGCAGAAATGTCATCTGTGCCTGAAAGACAAGAAAACTAAAAAACAAGGAGTGTTATATAATGCATATGAAAACTTTAAATGTTGCTATCAAAAACAGACATATCCTATGAACTTACCTAATTTTTCCAAAACAAAATGCCCTGAGCCCCCATCACTCAGCTGCTCAGTTTTCCATCTGAATGGGAAGCGTGGAAGGTAACAATCTTCTAAGGATTGAATTGGGGAATAACAGAAATGCAGCTTGATATGCTAAATGGTTTTCAGCCACAGGCAATCACTTTGATTGTTGCAGCATTAAGATTAAAAAGAAATCACAGGATTCCAGAGTTATTTTTGCTAGGAGAGCAATCTAAATGCAAATTCTATATCTGAATAAAATTCAAGAGGCATACATCTAAATAATTCTCACGGTAAAAGTTCAACGGTGATGACATTTCTGTGCATTAAGAAACCATAAACTTTGATTGCAAAACCATATTATTCTTTTTGTATGATTCACTAAAAAGTCCTCCATTTATAAGTGAATGATACTAGAGAGAAATACTTTATGTCAAAATGGTATAAGAAATGTATACATCATTTGAAATAAATTTGAGAAAACATCTTTGCCACCCCACTTCTAAATCAATGGATTTTGCCTTTTGTGAACTTCAAGAAAAATGCAAAGACACGGGGAGAGTCGTGATAGAGCAGTGTGTATGTCACTTAAGCAGACTCCATTCAGATTTTATGATGCCCACTAAATACCATTCAAATGTTTTTTTCCTCTTAACTGAAAAATGACTTTGTAATCTCTCATTTGAGAATAACCTCCCTATGCATATTTGTACATATTTTGCACTTACATCCATCATTAAGAAAGTGTTCCAACTAACAGTTTAATGCAGTTTGCTCAAACCCATTCTTTAGCAAAGGTTATAACCATATAATTTTCAGTTATGCAGATTTACAGATCTCCCAATTATTTAGCAGTAAAGAGAATCATCACTGAAACAGTGTTCAATGAACTGTAGGATAGCCATCGAATGAATCCTTTTTAAAAGGGCCAGGAAGGACTAAAGACCATGTCCTGAAAAAAAAAAAAGAATCTTTCATTTAGTCAGGAGAAAGTGGAATTTCTCTATTAACCCCTTTTTGGGTCACACAAAAAAGTCGCTATCACTTTTGATACTCATAATTTGTTTTGACTCCAAACAGTTTCCTTCAGTGTGACAAGCTTGGCTCCAGATGACTTTGGACTGTTTGCAGAAGTCAAAACAACCCACTGAGAACAAAAAAACTTGACACATTGAGGATATGAAATTGTGGTACAATGGAAAGAATTCTGTAATGGAGATCAGAGGATATGATCAGGTTTTTTTTGGGGGGGAGAAAGGAGGAGGGGAGAGAGAGAGAGAGAGAGAGAGAGAGAGAGAGAGAGAGAGAGAGAGAGAGAGAGAGAGAGAGACAGAGATAGAGAGAGAGAGACAGAGACAGAGAGAGAGAGACAGAGACAGAGACAGAGAGAGAACAAAAATACCAGAAAGCAAGGCACAGATGTAATCATAGAGTAATTTCTGAGTGGGCCAGACAGATTTCAAGGTAGAATTAAAAAAAAGAAAGACACATAATGATAATAAATAGATCTGCTGAAACCCAGGAGCTAGGGAATAGACTCAGGGTACCTGAATTTGAAACCTGGCTTTGCTAATTAATATGTGAGTGATATCAGTCAACTTTCTTGTTGCCCTGTTGATGTTGACCTAATGTCCCTGAAACTCAGTTTTGTCATCTATAAAACAGAATTATGGGGCGCTGAGGTAGTTTGACAAGATGACTTCTAAGTTGCTTCTAATTCTAGATTTATATTCCTCTATGCTATGAAAGTAGGTTTAGGCTGATAGATGTTATACTTTCCCAGTCCTATAACCTATCATCCAACCTGGGAATATACTTAGTATCTTATTCCAGTTTGGAGAGGTACTTCAGAGGCTAAGCACTACCTGAAGAAAGTTGGGCTTTAGTCAAGTTCCTTTGTGTATGACCCTTGGTTGAGAGTTTCTCTCTGGCTATGACCTCCATCTTTCTGCTGACACAGGGCTTTCCCGGCTCTAACGGATACCCAGACCTATGTAGAGCAAATTCCTAGCACTGGCTATCATGTCCCTGGGATTTAGGAGGATCTTCTGGCCACCAGGAGAGCCGTGTGGAGCTGCTGCTCTGCCTTACAGCTATCTAGGGACTCCTCACTTCTATCTCCAGGTATCCTTAAATAAAGTCTATGATGAGAATATGTCACCTGTTAGACCTCAGAATTCTTTTTAATCCAGTGACTTAGACCAAGGCCAGAGAACAGGTTGCACTACAGCCTCTGAAGGGTATTACAAGAACTGTGCAACTGTGACTGGTCAACATACCAGGAGGTGGGTCATATTAAAATGAGGTCTTGAGTATGTGCTTTAGATCACTTAGTGCACAGGGGCCAATATTGTCTGCCATCAAAGGAAATACCACCCCCAGTCCTGGGAGTCTGTCTCCACCCAACTTGTGTAGGATAAAATCAATTCAGGCCTGGGTTAAAGTTTGACCAAGATAAGAAGATTCAATGCAATCTCATTATCATAGAAGTCCTTTTGAACAATGTTGGACAGAAGGCTGGCAGGGTGGAACTCTGAGTCTCCAAGAGACAGGTTACCAAGAGAAATCATTTTTAACAGCAATGAGCAATGAAAACCACAGGAAGGAAACAGAAGTGATTAAGCTAAATGGAAAAGGTATGAATGCTCATTGGGTACTGGGTTTGCTGTTATCTAGTCTCTTGATAGCTATGCTGCTAGGTTGCATAGCAGTTAGAGCACAGGGACAGATATCAGGAAGACTTATCTTCATGAGTTCAAATCTGGCCTCAGACACTTGCTATCTATGTGAGCCTGGACAAGTCACTTAACCTTCGCTGCCTCAGTTTCCTCATCTGTAAAATTACCTGCAAAAGAAAATGAGAAACCACTCCAGTATCTTTGCCAAGAAAACTCCAAATGTGGTCACAAAGAGCTGGACATGACTGAAATTGATGGGGTGTGGCCCAAGGGGAATCTGGCTCCCATTTGTCTACAGGCCCCTCATCTCCCTTTGAAAGCCCTAGCCCCACCTTTTTGATCTCATTCAGATGCCTTTCAGTTCCTTCATTATCTATTCCCATTGTCTATTCAATCTCTTAGACATTCCATTGGGAATTCTCACCCAGACCCTTTTCCCAGACCATTTTCCCAGACCCCTCCTCTGGCTCCCCAAAGTCACTTTAGTATATAAGATCTACCCTGGCCCCCATTCAGAGGCTGAGAATCTCAGGTCCACAAGGCTGAGCCTTTCTCACTCCCACTTGTCCTCACAGGCTGTTACCTGACCTGTGTGTTTTATCACTAATAAACTTTTCCTCTGGCTCGAAGAAGATTTGAGTTGAATTCTTTTAGGCAGGCCCTGGCGTCACATTCTTGGGGTTCCCAGCAGCACCCCAAAGTCCTAGACCTCTTCAAAATGACTGAACAGCAATAGAAATCTCAGATAGCAAATTGGAAATTGGTGGTAGGTGAGGAACACGAAACTTAGCTTTTCATGACACAACTCCCTTAGTTTTCCTCTTAGCTTTCTGTTTTACTTGGTGTAATGATTTCTTTTCTTTCTGTCCCTTAAATGTGGGTATGCCCCAAGGCTCTGTCTTCAGACCTCTTCTCTCTTAATACTCTCTCCCTTAGCAATTGATTCTACTCCCATAGTTTCAGTTAGTACACTTATGCAGATGACTCAAATGGCTATATCCTAGCCATGATCTTTCCTCTGAGTTACAGCCTCACGTTTCTAAATTTCTACTGGATATAATGTGCTGGATATCCTATCATCCAGAATAGGATTTTTGGTTTTTGTTCCTAAGTTCTGCTCCTCCTCCTAATATCCCCAAATATGTTTGTGGCACCAACTTGCACCCAGGCTTGAAAATTCAGAATCATCTTTGGTTCTTCCTCATCTCATATCCCATAAGCACAGTAAATAGCCAAGACTTGTCATTTCTGACTCTGAAATGTTTTTCACATTCGTGTTCTCATTTCCATTAGAACTGATAGGCCCTTATTACCTCTTACCTGGTCTATTGTAAAAATTTCCTAACTTGTCTCCCTATTCTTGTTTTTCCACCATGATTCAAAACACTGTCAAAATAATCACAAATAGATCCAGGGGTGTGCTGATAAATATTCAACAACCAGCTCTCTAAAATGTGAGGGCAACTGGTGGCACCAGTCCTGGAGTCAGGAATTCTCATGTTCCCGAGTATCTGGCCTCAGACACTTACTAGCTGTGGGACTCTGAGCAAGTCACTTAAAACAAACTGGAGAGGGAAATGACAAACCACTCTAGTATCTTTGCCACAAAAACCCCAAAAGGGGTCACAAAGAGTCAGACACAATAGAAACAACTGAACAATGACAAATCTCTAAAAGGTAAGATGCTTTTGAGTTTAAACTGGATTGTTAACGTTTTCTTTATCACTTTGCTAAGTCTAGAAATCAACAAAACAACAAATCAAGTCCTGATGGGTAGTATTTGTTGATTTCCAAGGTGCGAATGCTCATATTGAAAATTTAACAATCAGCCTGTAGAATCTGGCTCCAGCACTTACCAAGAACCTTGTGTGACTCCCTATTACCTATTGCCCTCCATTGTCTATTCCTGGACGACCCCATTTAACCTCCCAGACACTCCCATTCTCCCTAAACTCATTCTCTAGTCATCCCAGTTCTTCCTCCCAGCCCCTCCTCCAAATACCCCAAATTACTTGGCTGTATATAAGATCCATCCTATCCCCCATTTAAACACTGAGATTTCCTCATGCCCGCTTGTCCTTACAGGCATCACTAATGTTCAGATTCCTTAAGAGTCTGGCTTGTATGGTTCATCTCCAATAAAACTTTATCTTTGGCAGAAAGAAGACTTGGGTTGAATTCATTTGAGCAGGACCCATGTGTCTTGATTTCAGGGTCCCAGCACCCCTAACATCTACACCTCAACAAGACTTCTCTGATATGAAGAGAGGGTCAAAAAATTTTATGTGGATTTTCCAGGTCACCAGGTCACTGTGACACCACCTCCCCTAATCCCTGTGAAGTGGAAGGAATAATTTTATTTCTTATTTCCTCATCACATGTCCTGTCCTCTGGCTTTTGTGCCATCAAGTACATCATTACCCTCCCTGAAAATGGGATATTTCCTTCCATCTCTACCTATTAAAATCTTTTTTCTTTCTTTATTACTCAGTTCAATTGTCTTTTCCTTCACGATACCTTCCCTGATTCCTAAAGCTGGACATGGATCCTCTGTTCTGTCTGACTTTTTAAAGGATTATAGATTGGAAGCCTTCTTACTCCTCAGCCAGTGTTCTTTCTATCATAACACTTAGTACTTAAGATGGTTTAAGTTGTATTATGGTTTTTTGTGTACGTGTGTCTCTCACCCATGCCCCCACACCATCCCTCCCCTACCACTGGCTACATTGCAAGGTCTGTCAATTTCCATCTTTCTACCCTGGCATCTCAGGTGCTCAGTAGATGTTTGCTCAACTGAATTAAAACAGGAAAAGAAATGGTGGCATTCCAGAAAGCAGCCTGTTTTAGGTGGCAGCTTGAGGGCTTTATGGAGAGTCATTAAGGTCTAGATGGATGGGGCTAGTCAGAACAGCAGAGGGGAAAATGGAAATTCCCCCAAGGGGAGAACCGGCCTTCAACAACAACTAATGAGTCTTCTTCAACTTCTTTTCCAGCCATAGACATGTAGAGAAGAGTAAAACCTCCATGGTAAATTTCACAGAGAGCTCCATGAAGATGACAAGAGAGTCTTACAGTACTAGGGATAGAATTGGAAGAAACCTTCGAAGTCACCTAGTCTTGATGAGAAAACTGAGGCCTAGAGAACCGAAGTGACATGCCCAGAATCACACAAGGAGTAAGTAACCGAGAAGGGTATGAATTCAGGTCCTCTGATTCTAAAGTCAGGTTACTGACAGCACTACCAGGGGTACAGAGAAGAAAAATGTGGCAGGCCTTTTTAAGGGAGAGCTATCCTAAATCAGGATTCAATCAACAAGACTGAGAACAAAAATAGAAATAGGGGCTAGGTTAACCCCCTCCCACTGCCCTAATCTGTGCAGCCAATCTCCATTTAGATAAAAAATATTTAAAGGTATTTCTTTCATCTGTATTTTCTTTGTGTCTATGCCTTTTTCAATTTGCTTTTTTACTTTACTGTTTTCTTTTAGATGCTCAGTACATACTTTCATTTTTAAAAGTATCTTTGTGTTGGTAGAATTAAGGGAAGAAGAATTTTTGGTTAATCTTTGAGAATGAGTGCTGTCCAGAAGCTGAGTGAGGACAGAAAGCAATAGAAGGGGAGGGAGGCTACTTCCTTCATAAAGACTGGGGAACAACCAAGTGACATGAGTGGGATTTCAACCTTGGATTCTACCTCACCATCCCATTCCTTTTCTGGCCTAGGAATTTTTTTTTCTTTCTAAAAGTCCATGGCCTTAGCTATAGGCAACGACAAGCTATAACCACGGGAAAAGTTAACTAATGGAAGATTTTGAATGGCAGCTCAGAAATAATAGGATTCTAGATTTTGATCTAGAAGGGACCCTTCAGACCATTCAGCCCAGTTCTCTCCTTTTACTGAGAAGGAGCTGAATCATAGAAAGGTTAAGTGATTTGCTCAGGGTTACACAGCTAGTAAGGGATGAGGTGGGATTTGAAGTCATCTGATTCCAAACCCAGTAATTTATCCATCACGACACAATGATTTTCAAAAGAAGAGAAGAGATGTTACCTGTATGACCACTTCTTAGCATCCTTTGTGGTCATGTAGGTGGGAAGAGAACCAAAAGAAAGGCACAAAACAGAAGAAAAGAGAGAGTATGCAGGTCAGGAAGGATGTGAACTGAGAAAAGACCATTGGATTTGGTGATTTATATATAGAATGATGAGGTTAGAAGTCAAATTACAAAAGGTTGAGAAGTGACAATGAGAAAAAGCAGAGACAATGAATATAGACTGCTTTTTGTAGGTTTGGCTAAGGATATAAAGTAAATTCACATAAATCATCAGTATTCCTATATATCACAAACAAAAACTCTGCAAGAAAAGATAGTAAAAAAAAAATACCCCATTCAAAATAACTTTAGACAGTATAAAATACCTATGAGTACACCTGCCAAAACAAACCCTGGAACTATATAAACAAAATTATAAAAAAAATACATAAATAAAATCAGTTTTAAATAATTGGAGAAATACAAATTGTTCAAGGGTAGGCAATACCAATATAATAAAAATGACAATTTTACACAAGCTAATTCATATAGTCAACAGCATCCCAATTAAATTACCAATTTTTTTTTTACTGAATTACAAAAAAAAATAACAAAATTCATTTGGAAAAACAAAAAGTCAAGAACATCAAAGTAAAAATGAAAAAAAATGTAAAGGAAGGAGGTTTAGGAGAACCAGATCTTAAACTATAAGTCAGTAATTATCAAAACTATCTGGTACTGGCTAAGAAATGAAAAGGTTGATTAAAAGAATAGAGTAGACATACAAGTTACAGTAGCAAATAAACAAATAATTTTGTGCTTGACAAGTGTAAAGAGTTAAGATTTTGGGATAAAATTCATTATTTGATAATAACTGTTGCAAAAACTGAAAAGCAGTATGGCAGAAACTGGGCATATATAATTTTGATTTTAGTAAATTAAAAAAGTTGTGTACAAATAAAACAAATATAGCCAAGATCAGAAGGAAAGCAGAAAATTAGGAATCAGTTTATCAGATTAATGTCTTATATCTCAAATATATAAAGAACTTTGTCAAATCTATAAGAGTACAAGTCATTCCTCAGTTGATAAATAGTCAAAAGATATGAATAGGCAATTTTCCAATAAAGAAGCCAAAACAACTTAAACTCATATTAAATGCTTTAAAAATTATTGCATATTAAAATTATTTTTTCTTTTATAAATGCCCAAATTAATTACAAGGACATGCTATCTGCATCCAGAAAAAGAATTGATAAATAGAAGTATGTATAGAATAATTGTTCATATATATATATATGTGTGTGTGTGTGTGTGTGTGTGTGTGTGTGTGTGTGTGTGTCTGTGTGTAATGGTAACCATCTCTAGGATGGGGGGAGGGAAGGAAAAAAAAGAAAGAAAACCCAAAGTCATATGATAACTTCATTATGTATTTAAAAGGAATAGCAAGTTATACATAATAGATTTGTACTTTCATGTACAATCATCTTTTTTATTGTACTATGTTATAGACATGCTTGTTCTATTCCACAAATTAAAAATAAAATAAAATAAATTAAAAAACAAACAAACAAATCAATCTTAGTGTTCTCCTTGGCTCCTCACTTTCATCCATATCACATAGTCAATCAATTGCCAAACTTTGTTATTTCTGCTTCCACAACTTCCCTCATATTTATCCCATTCTCCCTACTCAGTTGGCCACCACTGTAGTGTTTAGGCCCTCATCAATCCTTTTTTGGTCTACTGTCAGATTGGTCTCCCTGATTCAAGTCTCTACTCATTTCAATTGATCTTCCACACCATTGCCAAAGGGATTCTCCTAGATTGCAGATCTGAATATATCTTAATAAGTCAAATGGCTCCTTTTGCTTCTCAGCTCAAATATAAACTCCTTGATATTGCTTTTAAAGTTCTTAACAACCTGGCCTCCATCCCTCTTTCCAATCTTTTTGTTTGTTCCTCCCCTCCCTTCCCATCTCCCTTCCCCTCTCCTTCCCTCCTTCCCTGTCCTCTTCTCTTTTCTCCTCCTCTCCCCTCCCCTCTCCCTTCCCCTCTCCCTTCCCCTCTCCTCCCCTCCTTCCCTGTCCTCTTCTTTTCTCCTCCCCTCCCCTCCCCTCTCCCTTCCCCTCTCCTCCCCTCCTTCCCTGTCCTCTCCTCTCCTCCTGACACAGTGCCTGAGTAAGAGGCACCTACTTGATTGATGGAGGCAGTCTAGGATCCTGAGCCCAAGACACCTGGGAATAGCCCTGCCCCACAGATGACTAGGCCTGCTTTCAACACTATCCCTACAATCAGCATCCAGGGAATCAACCTTTGTGACATCTATTTCTGCAGGTTCTGTGGCTCTTTCTTCTTCACTAGCCACTGCTACTGTAGATCTGGAAATGAAATTTCTTGTTAACTAAAATCTTTGGTATTGTCAAATGAGTAGACCTCAAAAAGGGATACGATTTTATCAGTGAAAATTGTATTAAAGAAGATGCATTACTTCCTGTCAAACCCCTGCACCCTGAAGATCCCTGGGTCTTTCCATCTTACTTGTAACTAAAACCTCCTATACATTTTGTCTCCCTCTATTAGAACATGAGCTCCTTGGAAACAGAGATTGTCTTGCCTTTCTCTATATGTCCCCAGCACTTTGTATAGTGCTTGGAATGCAGTAAGTGCTTTTCTTTTTCCCAGTCAGTCATTCATGCAAAGGAGAGAGACATCATTTTGGTACCTTTGATAGCTGTTGTTTTTCATCCTTCATTTAGGGAAGACTTTAAAGAGGAGGCAGAACTGCCACATTAACACAATTTTGCTAATGGTGAGATGATAAATTCTAGCTTCAAATAAGTATTTGTTATCAATGACCTCCAGAACCAGCAAGATTAGGGAGTTAGCAGGGGACAAGATGCCACTGCCTAGTGCTTCCCCATTTGCAAGCTAGACAAGTCGAAATAACAGGATACAGCTCTTTTAGAGAGGCAGGCTACAGCTCTTTTAGAGTGAAGGAAGAAATTCCTCTGTTCAATTCTCTTGGGTGTGCTCCCTCCCAAGTAGGAAGCACACAGAGCACAGAAGTGAGAGCCAGCTTTATTCTGTTAGTCTGGTCCCCTTACCCCTCCCTCCAAGACTCAGATTGGTCTGAGTCACAATCAAAAGTTTCACAATTGGTTAGGTTCATAATTCCATATTCCAATTAGAGAAACCTCAATCTGAGTTATAACGGGTAGAAAATCCTGATCCTTTAGTTAGCATCTGCATGAGGTTCCCTGAGCCTGAGTAGTAGCAGATTCTTGTGCTGGGACATTATTCCCCAACCAGCTTGTACTGGTTTGGGCCTTGGGCTGCAAAAACAGGAGCCCTGCTGTCTTAACAGGCCTGAGGAATGTCACCCTTCCCTTAATTAGTTAGCCATTTAGCACCTTTCCTGTTTTTTTTCTGCAACTTATGTGGGAACCTAATAATTCAGCATTTCTCACAGTATTTATTTAAAATGAGACAGATAAATGTGCGTGAGCTAGTCTGTACTCTCTTCCCTCATCCCTGAAATTGCTTTATTTAAATCTTATTTTTATTTATCTGTGTACGTGTTGTTCCCTTCCTCTTTTTTCCATCCCATCCCCTGCCACACATCCTTCCCAGGATGAGTGAATATAAGCTTCATGAGGGCAGAGACTGTCCCTTTTTCGTGTTTGTATCACCAGAATCCATCAAAGTGCCTTGAGCGTAGTAATCACTTATTAAATGCTTGTTGATCAGTTGGTGATTTCTTTTCTGTTAAAATTCTGGAGCCCAGAGATAACTGCTATGGCAACTTTATTAAGGTTTTTTTTTTTCTTAAGTTAGTAAAGTTGAGCAAAAATATTTTTGAGATCTTATGAAAGAGGAATGTGTGAAACATGCATTTTTGTGGAATAAAAATTGTTTTCATAACATAAAAAAGATATTTTAAAATAGAGAGGCAATGTATGGCAATGGAAAGAACATTGGTTTTGGAGTCGGGAGATCTGGGTTTGAATTCCATCTCTGTGACTTGCTAGCTTTGGAACTGATGAGGTACTTGGGTACTTGTACTGGGACCCCAGTCCCAAGACCATATTTCTCCCTAGCCTCAGAAACACTATGCTTGACAGCTTCCCCCCAGCCCAAGGACACTGTGCCTAGCAATCACTCATGAGTGGACCCCAGCAAGACATTTATCTCTCTCCCTGGTACAGTTACACAAAGCTGGGTGACAGAGTATTGGGCTGCTCAGGCTCCAGCCCTAAGATCATGTCTCTGAAAGCTCTCAATTTCTTAGTAGGCTCCTGTCCTGTGAGAAAATTTTCTCTTGTCACAGAGCATTCTCTCATCAGGAAAGAGAAAGAGGGGTGCCTGGCCCAAGGATTTTTGTCCCTAGTTGATCTAAGGACTCTTCCTCCCACCAGATCCCCAAGGTCCATGCCTCTGACAACTCCCTCAATATTTGTTATACTCCCTACACTTTCCCATCCATAGCTCCCAAAGATATCTGGACCTTCACATTACCTAATTAGCATCCCTGGAATTCCTCTCCCATGCCCTTTTCCATATAAAGCCCAGCACCATCCTCAGTCTCTCACAGGTTCCTTAACCATCCTTGCCCACTACCAACTTGACTCAATGAATGCTTGAGGCTGTGAATTCATTCCAGACAACCCCGTCCTGTACTGTGATCTTTGAAGGGTCTCAACCTCTCAGACCGCAACAGAACCATGGCTGGGTCACTTTATATCTACGAGACTTAGTTTCCTCAGGTGTTAAAAGGCAATGATAATATTGTTACTACTATACTATTATACTAGCTAAACTCAAGAAACTATATAAATGTATTTTAAAATAATTCTATTTTATTCAACAAAGTGATAGCTGACATGTATAAGCACTTCAAGATTTGCCACATGTTTTGCAAATGTTATATAATTTGATTCTTGCAGTAATCCTGTGAGTTAGGTGCAATTATCATCCCCATTTTCCATCTGGGTGGAATGAGAGGGTAAGTTACTTGCCCAGGATTACGTAGCTAGTCAGTGACTGAGGCAAGATTCAAACTTCAGACATTTATTAAAAACACCTACTTTGTTCAAGGCACTATGATGGACACTGGTGGATACAGAGATGAAAAAAGACACAAACTTTATCCTCAAGGAGATTTCATTCTAGCCAATAAAAAAAAATTCCTCATTATAAAAACAAAAGAAGACAAAAACTGAAGTAATAAGCATGCTAATAATGAGCACAGAAGGGAGGTATTAATGAATTCTGAAAGCCCATTAATACTAATTTAGTGATCAAATATAGGCTCTCCCAAAGGTTTTTATAACTGCTTATTGATGACCCTTCACTAGTGAACTTGCCAAAGACTGTTGAAGTTCAGTCACATAAAAGGCACAGATCAGAACAAGTCTGGAGCCAGGTGAATCTGATAAGAGGACTCTGCGTCATCCGACCATGAAAAATGAATTGTCAGAAGTTCCCATTTGGTCTCCATTTATCATCATTTCTTAATTTGCTACATCAACTAAATGCATTGCCGCCTTCTTAGTGACTGACTGCTAATCATTATTTATTTAAGCTTTCAAGTTCAGTGATGGCAGATGCTGTTTTCTGAGCATATAAATATCAATTAGATTCTCCTGTGGAATGGAGCCCCTAATTAGCCCTTGTTTCTTTGAGATCTTATTTTTGCCATATCCTGTAAGTTACTGTGTGTGTATATAGTAGGGGGGTGGGGTGGGGCGGGGATTCTGTTTTCTTTTTTGGCACTCCATTAGATTTCATGGCACCAGTTGTTTTTCCTCTATTAGAAAGAATTCTATACAAAGAAGAAACCATGTAAAACAGATTATAAAGGTGTGTGTGCACATACATATACAAATATATGTATGTACACATATACACATACATACATGCACGTGTACATATATACACACATACATACATACATAGACACATATGCCATGAGAAATAAATAATATACTGATCAGCGAGATGATGACTAAACTCCATTCAACAGAGTTGTCTTCTACAGGAAGCTATTCCCAATCTCTTTTAATTCTAGGGTCTTTCCTCTGTTGCTTATTTCCTATTTATCCTGTATATAGCCTGTTTATACATATTAGTATTTCTCCTTCATTAGATTATGAGCTGCTTGAGGGCAGCACCTGGCTTTTGCCTTTCTTGAATGCCCACAACTTAATGCAATTCCTGGCACATAGTAACCCCTCAATGTATTTATTGACTAAGTGGCAAAGAATATCTAACCTCTGTCTCTGACTCTGTATGTGACTTCCTGTCTTTCTGTGTCTCTGCCTGTGTGTGTGTGTGTGTGTGTGTGTGTGTGTGTGTTGAGGGGAGGTCAGGGAGAACAGCACTTTTTATCTAAATATACACCTTAGGACGAACCTCAGAGATTTGGAATGGGGAATTCAGTTGAATTTTATCAATGTTTCCATCACAGTTTGGACATCTGTACTTACTATTAAGATGCAACAATCTGCATTTTTACTCATTTCAAAGCTTCCCTCCTGCCTCCCAACTCCATTAACAGCTCCAGTAATATTTAAAGCTCTTTCTTCTGTGCCTAATGGGACTGTGAGTTTTAGCATCTCATACAGCCCATGTTCTTCTCTTATGCAATGATAAGCTGCATATGAATTTCCTAGGAAAAGGACTGCAGGGTGCCTACATAATGAACCAGATCATTGGCGTAATTTGGAATGTTTTAGCTCCATGTAAAGGTACTGCTTCTGGCCTTAAGCTTCCAAATAAATTACTCTGCCACACGGGGATGTTTGTGGGTCTTCAGGTTTCTCCAGAGTTCAAAATGTGTGAAGAGGTCTATGCAGTGTCTCTTTGTAACACTTTCTTGCATTCACGAATGTTCCAAACCAGCCCTATGAACTTTTTATGCTTCACAAAGAAACATAAATTTGTCTTAAAAATGCAAAATGAAGAGGAAAATAGTATATTTCCACCTCGTCATGTAAAAAAAGTCATTAATTCCTGGCCATATGGGAAACAGGAAAACTTTGCTATTAGTGCATGAAATGGAAGAATAGGATATTAAAATCTGTATATGCTGATAACTAGAATTCACACACAAAAATCTAAAGGGAAAATAGACTTCAGAAATTATTTTTGCAGGTTAGATTAATTTAATTCCAAAGCCAAACGAATCCATCACTATTGTGCATGCAAATAGTACTCAACCCTCCCTTCATGGCTGCATTTTATAAATTTGGAAGTTCTTAGATTGTGCAGATAGAGGCACCCAGAGTGTGGCAGAGGACACTTAACTAGGTAAAGCTGATTCCCAATAGCTGGAATGTGGCAGCCCACAGACTGGTTTGTGTTAGTGTGGATGTAATGAAGCAATCCAGGTTTGAATGCCTGGCTAGCTGGAGCCAATGTTTTCCTTGCTTGGACCAGTTTATACCACCTGGTTAAATGATGGCGATGAGATGGAGATGAGAACCATTAGAAAATGAATACAGTCAAAAATCCCTTAGCACTTGGAGAAAAATCAACTTTCAAAGTTAGAAATTTTTAACACTGGTGTGCTTAAGCCATTGTTGTTGTCAGCCATGTCTGACTCTGGGGGGTTTTCTTGGTAAAGATACCAGAGTGGTTTGCCATTTTCTTCTCCAGCTTATTTTACAGATGAGGAAGCTGAGGCAAATAGCATTAAGTGATTTGCCCTGTGTCACACAGATAATAAGTGTCTGAGAATGGATTTGAACTCAGGTCTTCCTGAATCAAGGCCCAGTGCTGTATTCATGGATCATCTAGCTGCCCACATTCTGGGCTCTGCTAGAACCATAGTCTAAAGCTCTACGGTTCTCCTGGGGTTCACAGTGAGTCAATCAGATAGTTTCAACTCAGCAATTAAATACCTATTACTTGGAGGATATCATGTTAGACCTTGGGGGAATCCAATGACGATAATGATATTAATTAATAATAACAGCTCACATTTAAATAGTATAAAATAATTACATAGATGATCTCTCAAGAAGCCTGTGATGGAGGTGCCGTTATTATCATCCCCAATTTACAGAAAATCGAGGATAGATGATGTAAAGTGACTTGCCCAAGGTAAGCTGAGATAAATAAGACATAGTTCCTGCCTTCAAAGACTTTATTATCCAACAGGAGTTATAAGGCATAAATATAAATAAATTAGAGTTGACTGGGGTACAGAGGTCAAATGGCTTGCCCTGAGTTACCCAGCCAGCATGTGTAGACTTGATTTCAGATTTTTGGGATCAAAGCTTTAGTGATGGAATGAAATTTAAAGGCCTTTAAATCCAACTCTCTCATCTTTTAAATGAAGATACTGAGGACCAAAGAGGCTAATTACCTTACTCAGGTTCATGCAGCTCATAACTTCTGTAGTTAGGTTTCCTGATTCCAAGGTTAGTTCCCTAGCCATTATGCCTAGTTCATTCTAGCTCTCTAAGACTGTCTATACATTTCTAGAACAGTTGCTAGTCTTCCCTGAGGTGCAGTTTTCTCACAAGGAGTTCTCTAGATCATTGATATCACATGTCTTGTACGAAACAATGCACCTATGTGGCTTAACTTCTCTGGGTTTCAGTTTCCTCATCTGTAAAATGAATGAGTTGGACTATACAACTTCCCGAATTCTTTCCAGATTTAAAGGTCTGTAGAATTCCATGACCTTTCAGCAAGTTATTCTCTATAGGGAATACTATTGTGGTAAGATTCTATTGCATCTCTTTTAGTGGGGGAAGATTTAAAGGAATTTCTAGAAGTTATAACTGAGAGGAAAGGTTAAATATGTTATGGTTGTTTCAGGGAGCTGATCTTGCAGAATGAGACTTTAAGTATAAAAATAAGTTTGATGTTTTCAAAAAGACTAAACATTAATGAAATCACATCACTGGAAATGAATGGAAAACTTCAAAAAGACTATTCAGCAAGGAAAGGTATGTATTTGGCCATGGGGCAATGGAGATTATCTAGGAATTTAAAGCTGCTTCTCAGTGCTATGACTGACTTTGATTTTCTTCTTAAAGCAAGTGTTTTAAGGTAAAAATAGAGCTGTCATCTTTAACTAGAAAAGAGGATGAGGCTAAGGTATTACTGAGTACCTTTAATCGAGAAACTTATAAGGGTAATTATAATCTGATAGTTCATAGGTGTCAAGGTGACTTGGTCGCCAAAAGTGAGTGAGAACAAGGAAAAATGTTTTATATAAGACGTCAAAGTAGTAGATGGAACTTGGAACTCATCTGACACTACATTATTAAAGAATTTAGATCAATGTGTATGGTTTTGGAAATTTTTCAGGCTTTTAATAGACAAATAGTGATTCGAATAAGGGATGAGAATATATGGGAAAGTTTTTTGAAAGAGAAGGAACTTTATTGAAGCAGAAGTATAGGAATTTGCCATGTAACTGGACCCCATGTAGTAAATATACAATTGATGGGAAATAAACATAAAAGATGGAGATATGACAAATGATGAATAGAATTTGGCAGAATTAAAAAAACTTGAAACACACAGAAAGACAAGGAGGATATTAGTGGGTGGGGGGGCAGTTATTAACTGCAGACACATGGTCACTGCTTTTTTGACAACCCTAATTTTATCCTGCACTGGCTATCATTGATTTGTGTCAATTGGTGACAGCAAAAAGATGCTATGGTCTTGATGACAGCAATATAAGAGTGTGACTTGTAACAGAAAAAATAAGCAATAGTGACAAGTACAAAGACAGCTATGATGATTGAGGGGAAAAAAAGGAGTGGAAATGGATGAGGCTGCGGTATCTATCTAACATGAAACTGAAGGAGAGTTTTTGTGGAATACAGTCATTAATAGTAATAGCACTTTAAATTTAGAAGTCATCTTTGTGAAGTAGGCATGTCATGGAAATCCATAAAGGATCTATGATTTTCTCAGCCTAGGAAACCTCCAGTGTGTCACAACCACCTCTGATTTAAAAAAAAAAAAATCAATCATTGGGAATTGTCTGAGTTGGGTAAGATTAAGTGATCTGCCCAGAATCAAATAGCTAGTAATTTCTGAGTCAGGATTTGAACCCTGGGCTTCCTGTCACCAAGCACTCTCTCACTAAGCCAGAATTCTCTTTTTGGAACCACATGCGCAGGACATATACTGAGTATTATTGTCCCTATTTTATTGATGAGGGAACTAAGGCTCAGACCAATATAAGTCCTCTTGGCTGAATGTCTTTCCCAGCACCTTTCACTCTTCTAAAAGAGTCCACAACAACATGTATAGATAGTCTTTTTAGTGGGCCTTTATCACAATCTGTGGGGACCACACCCCCAACCCCATAGTCATCTGTGGAAACCAGACCCATTTACAACTGCGTGACCCGAGTGCTTACACTTAACCCCAACAGACAATGGTATGATCCTTCTAGGCTCATGCCTAGCTTGGCGCTTATAAGCAATAGCCTAAGCTGGGCCTTAACCAATGCAGACTCTAGTCCTAAAATGAAAACCATTGAGATTAGATAAGCTCCTGTACTTAACTAATTCATGTGGTAGAATTCTGAAGGGTCTGTCCTTACTCGTACCACATTAGTGTTGGTGTACCGTAGAAAAATACTGGATTTGGAATCAAAGGGACTAGATTGAACTCCTGGCTCTGCCACTATCCCAAGTGCTTAAACACAGTGCTTGGCCCATTGAAAGTGCTTAATAAATACTCATTGACTGACTTAGTGACCTTGGGTAAGTCATTGAACTGCTATATAATTAGTTTTCTCATCTGTAAAATGAAGAGGTTGACCTAAATGACCTCTAAATGACCTTCCACCTCTAACTCTATGACTCTGTAATCCATTCCTGCTGCTTCCAGTTTGGCTGGATGTCAGCAGCTCCTCCTCTACCTGCTATAATCTCCAACGGCCGGGTGTTTTCCTGCACAGGACTCACAGAGACACAGCTTTGCCCTCTGGGTAACTGGGGCGAAGTCCCTATGGGTGGCCTCAGTCCTTACTCCCTCTCTCCTGACAGATCTTTAGCCTTGATTCTAGCTCCTTGTCTGTCTGTATTATTACTTGAAGCAACATCTAAAAGTTAGCTTTGGCATTTGGGATCATGGTTAATGTGGATTTAAAGGAGGCATAAGAATAGAAACGTTCCTCACCTTACCAGAAATGAACACTTTTTTAGGGCAACTAAGTGGTGGGTGGATAGAGTGCTGGGCCTGGAATCAGGAAGACTCATCTTCCTGAGTTCAAATTTGGCCTCGGACTCGTACTAGCTGTGTGACCCTGGGCGAGTCATTTCACCCTTCAGTTTCCTCCTCTGTGAGATGATCTGGAGAAGGAAATGGCCAACCTCTCCAGTATCTTTGCCAAGAAAACTCCAAATGGGGTCATGAAGAGTCAAACACAACTGAAATGATTCAACAACAACCCCACCAGTAAAAACTTTTAAGAGGAAGAACTTGTGAAAGTGCTCCCTGGGCTGCAGGAGACCTGGATGAGGAGGAACAATGGTGGAGATGGAGACCTAGAGCCCTCCCTTCTTTATTGGCGAAGGGACTGAAACCCAGAAGGCTATAGTACTTTGCTGTCATCCAGCTAGTATCACTCATAAAACTAGAATCTCCTTTCTCATGGGCAGAGGGAGGTGTTTCTTTCTATTTTACCATCTTGCCTCATTGTTTAAACACACACACACACACACACACACACACACACACACACACACACCCCATTGATATAGTTTGAAGATGAGAGTGTGGTTGTTATTTGTGCTAAATTTAAGGCATTTCCAGTGGTGGTAATTACCAAATCCAATGCCATTTCTCAGTTCTCATGCTTTTTGAATTCTCTGCCACCCTTGACACTGTCACTAACTTCGTCTCCACGATATTTTCTCTTTTTGAAGTTTTCGTGACACTTCTAATATCCTGATTCTCCTCCTACCTATCTGACCTGTTCTTCTCACCTTCCTTTTCCATTTTTTTATTCAAATCACACCTACTAACCCTAGGTGTTCCCCAAGTCTCTGTCATAGGCCCTTTTCTTTTCTCCTTCAATACTATTTCCTTTGGAGAATTCATCAGGTCTTTTCTATTCAGATATTTCCCAGATCTATATGTCTACCATATCCATCTATATCCACTATATCCATCTATATTCAGTAACTGCATTGTGGACATATTAAATCGGATGTTTGAACATATCCCAAACAGAATTTATTATCTTTTTCCTTAAACCTTTCCATCTGTCTAATTTCTTAATTATGGTCAACACCACCACCATCTCTCAGTCACTCAGTCTGACAACTTCAATGTCATTCTCAAACCCTCTCTCACACTCACACCACATATCTAATCTGTTGCTAACTCTTGTTATGTTTTTCTTCACAAAATCTCTCATATACACCTTCCCTCTCCTATCTGTGCTTGCACATAACTACCTTAGTACAGGCCCTCATCACTTCCTGCATGTACAATTTCAACAGCCTTCTGCTTGATCTCCCTGCCCTGTGTTTCCCCACTCCAGTCCAATCTATACTCAGCTGCCAAAGGAATCTTTCTAAAGCTCAGAACTTTTCATCTATTGTAGGTGTGAATGGTAGAAAATTCTACAGAGAACCTTTGATACTAAGCCAATATATACTTTGAGTTGGTGATTCTGGTGCAAATGTAAGCAGAAGAAAGAATGGCCGCAAAATAGGATGAAAAACATGGTTTAAGAGAAAGAAATATGAAAAAAAAAAGGTTTATAGATTATGCCATAGACTGTTTCTTCAAGAAAAGAGTCAGAAGACCTTAGGCATGGTAATCAACAATTTACATCGGTTTACTGATCAAAAAATAGTTTAGTTTGGCTGGACTATATAGAATGCTTGAAGGGGAATATTAATTAGACTGGAATTGTAGGAGAGTGCCAGATTGTGGAAGGCCTCAAATTCTAGGCAACAAGAGAATGATAAACTTTTCCTTAATGAAAAGAGAATACAATAACAAAAAAAAATAATAAAAAGCAACAAGTAAAGAAATATGGCAAGATCAAAACTTATGAGAGGTAGTGTGGTGTAATGGAAAGTTCAGTAGTCTTGGAATCAAGAGACCTAGATTCTAGTCTTTCCTCTTTTAATAACTTTCTTTGTGGTCTCAGATTCCTTTCCTATAACATGAGGAGGTTGGGTAAGATTAACTCAGGTCTTTCCCCAAAATTCTTTAACATATTCATCCTTTAATGGATATAATCTCATTGATATCACTTATGAATTTCTGATGGAGGTAGTTGAACTGCCACTTAGACAGATGGGTACTGGCCCTTACAGTTCAAATGCCCCTCCAGGTTTTAACATTGGGTCTCAAATGTCAACAACTCTTGACATTTTGAGACATAAAAATTAAAAAATGATTCTGCCTTTTAGCATCAAAGTGTTTAATTCAATTCTTAATAAAGGGTTAGAGGATTGATTTGTATATAATGAATCTAGTTGAACATCTATTTTAAAAAAGTATTTAGTAAGTGATTTTTATAGTAATTTTCATTAGCAAGTATATTCTTCAAGATTCTTACTTCATTTTATTTGAAATGCTTAGATCATGCTTCAAAGACATTGTGGTGTTATACAGGAATCATTGTAAGTTTTTGTAGCCTGCACATGTCACTCCAGCAAAAGAACATACCTGACATCTCACTTCCCACCTGGCTGTGCTCATTTTGGACTTGTTTTACTTCTCTGGCAGCACTCATTTATTTTGGATGTCTTTGGCATTTTCACCAAACCCCTCTTTGGCTGACTACCGTCCCCTCTTCAGCTTTCTTTTGTGCATTGTTTTCCCCTATTAGACTGTAAGCTTCTTGAGGGCAGGGACTGTTTTTCTTTCAGCAAACATTTATTAAATACCTACTATGTGTCAGGAATTGTGCTAAGTGCTCAGGATACAAAAGAAAAAAAAAAGGCAAAAGACAGTCCCTCCTCTCAAGGATCTCACAATCTAGTAATACTGAAATTCCGAAAGATTTCCCTCTACCAATACAGGCTAGTACCTTATCTGCACTTTATAATCTTAAGAGAGCTTCTAGAGCACTGAGAGGTTGTGCCTTGCCTAGTATCTACAGTGTGTGTTAGAGGTAGGACTTGAATTCAGGTCTTCCCAGCTCTGAGGTCAGCTCTCTAGTCACTATACTGTACTACCTCTCTTACTTTAATCTATTTCCATGCCAATCTTTGCTATGTATTTATGCATCTTATTTTCTCTTGTCAGGTTGCAAATTTTAAGGGCAGAGGCCAGGTCTTATTTTCTTTTGTATAACCCCACCAGGGGCTAATAAAATGCATGTTACAATAGTGACTTAAAATGTGTTTGTTGAATGGATGGATGGAACAATGAATTTATACAATTCTAGGCAAGATCCTTGACAATAGCTGTTCTGCCACATGCTGGGGGCTTTTTCTGCCTCCATTTTGTTTGTACTGTCCTGCTTACTGAGCCATCCTATATTTAAAGGGCCATCCTAGGTCTTCTGATCAGCTACTTTCCTTTCAGTAACTGTCTTTCTTTGACAACATCACCTACTTTGGGTGGATGGAGTTGCTCAGATGGAGAACTGAGTATACCAGAAGATCTAACCTGGGGACCTTGGCTTCTTCCCTTCCACTAGTTCCCTCTCTTTCACCCCGAGTTGCTGTTCGGTTGCTGTTAGGTTAGGTAGTAGTAGCCCTGGTCAAAGGGACCTTACAGGGATTTGCAGAATAAAATATAGCCTATGATAAGGCATGTAAAGATAAAATGGAGCAGAGAACATCTTAGAGGAAGGCAGAAAAGATGGAATATATTAGCATTAGGCATTCACTTTAAGTTGTCTGGTTTTTGTTGTTATCTAGTCTTGTTAGACTCTTTGTGGCCCCATTTCGGGTTTTCTTGGCAAAGTTACTGGAGTGGTTTTGCCATTTCTTTCTCCAGCTCATTTTACAGATGAGGAAACTGAGGCAAACAGGCTTAAGTGACTTGGTCAGGGTCACATGGCTAGCAAGTATCTGAGGCCAGATTTGAGCTTAGCAAGATGAATCTTCTTGACTTCAGGCCCAGCTCTCTATCTACTGTACCACTTAGCTGCACTAAGTTTTCTGGCAAGGTCAACAACAACAACACATGTGAGGTTGTATAATTTTTACTTTCAGATAACATTTATGAAATCATCCACAGATAACAATGATTTTATTTACAACTTCTTTTTACTCCCCTCCCCCCAACATTAAACTCAAGCAGAAACATATTGCTTTTTGAATTTGGCCACTGGGTAAGGTGATGCTTATATAGTGTAAACTCTTTAGAATGGGGAAGTAGACTGAATTTGTAGCAGACTTGTGAACAAATCACTTTTTACCTTAGTACCTGTACTTAGTACAGGGTACTTAGCGCAAGGTACTTAGTACCTTGGGGAAATCATTTTACTTTTCTGAGGTTCAGCTTCTTTGTCTATAAAATGTGTGTCTGGGGGTAGGCACTAGAAGGTCTCTTAAGATCCTTTCTAGCCCTGAAACTGATGAGCTAGTAACACTGGATCAATTGGTCAGAAAATATCTTTAACCATTTTCTTACAAAAGGTACAGATGCTTTGTTTGACCGGTCAGTTCTGGTGTACAAGGAGAGGCCATAATATTGATTCTTTTTACGGAAAGTATTTATGGGAAGGGCTGAATCAATTCGGTTCAGATACCTTGATTTTGGCATGTAACTTAATGTAGGGATGAAACCTGAAGAATCTAAATTAATTGGCACTTAGCATGTCCATTAGACTGTATCTTCCAAATGACAGATGTTTCAAATGAGCCTCAGGCAGGCATTTTACCTCATTCCATTTGTGCTCAAATCCTTTTGCAATCACCTATGGTGCAGATGTTCTATATTGTTGATTAAAGCGACAAGCATAAACAGTAGATTCCAGATGTGGGGAGGCAAATGGGTCATTCTACTACACAGGTTTAACATGAGCTAGATTTGTGGCCAGACAAAAACCCAATCCAGCAAACAATTACTAGGTACCTACTATATACAACATACTGTGCTATGTGTCAAAGATACATAAGAAGATAAAATGAAAAGAACTACATTCTTGTCTTCAGGAAATTTATTTTCTATTGGGAGATTCAACATGGACACAATTAAGTAAGTACAATATAAGGTAATTTGAAGTGGAAGAGAGAATTAACAACTAGAAGAGGGAAGACTTAGGGATTATAGGGGTGACAGGAGCTGAGCTCAGCTGAGTTGATGGAAGATAAAGATTCTGAAAAATGAACACTTGGAAGAAGTAGATTCTAGTAGGTATGGGGATGCTTTGTATTAATTTTCAGAACTGAGAGATGGAATGTAGCTTCCAGGAATAGCTAAGAGGCCATACCAGCTCAGAGTACAGAGTGTATAAAGGAATTAAAGTGAGATAAGACTACAAGGCTAGTTTGGGGCATTATGGAGGTCCTTAAATGATAGACCATTGTCCTCAAGGCAATAGGGAGCCATTGTGGTCTTCTGAGCTGTGTAATGAAGTGTTCAGATTTGTGCATTAAGATTATTTTTGGTAAGTGTGTAGAGGACAGACTGGAGGTAGGAGAAACTGGAATCATGAAGAAGAATTAGGAAGTGATTACATGATCCAGGAAAGAGGTGATGAGAGCCTGAAGTAAGATGGTGTTTCTTTTTTTTAAGGTTTGCTTATTTATTTGTTTGCTCATTCATTTACTTATATATTAGTTCATTCATTTTTTATTTTTAGCATTCTTTTTTTATATTTTATATTCTAATTTTTCTCCTTCCCTCCAACCCCTGCCCCATCCATTGAAAAGGTAAATAATATGATATCAATTATACATGTGAAGTCATGTGAAACATATTTTCATATTAGCCATGTTGTGAAAAAAAAAGCAAGAAAAATAAAGTGGAAAAAAAGTGCATTTCAGTCTATACCCAGAGTTTATCGTTTCTTTCTCTGGAAGTAGGTAGTATTTTTAAATTATGGTGCTTTGGGATTGTCTTGGATCATTTTACTGATTAGAGTAGTTAAGTCTTTCAAAGTTAATTATCCTTAAAACATCACTGTTTCTGTGTAGAATGTTCTTTTGGTTCTGCTCACTCACTTTGATCAGTTTATATGTTTTCTCAGGTTTTTCCGAAACCTTCATGCTCATCATTTCATACAGCACAATAGGTATTCCATCATAATCATATGATCAGCCATTTCCCAATTGATCGTCATCCCTTCAGTTTCTAATTTTTTGCCGTCATAAAGAGAGCTACTATAAATGTTTTTGTACAAATAGGTCTTTTTCCCTTTTCTTTGATCTCTTTGGGATACAGACCTAATAGTGGTTATGCTCTGTCGAATGGTATGCACAGTTTTATAGCCTTGTGGGCATAGTTCCAAATTGTTCTCCAAAATAGTTGAACCAGTTTACAACTCTACCAAAGGTGCATTAATGTTCCTATTTTTTCTCATCCCCTTCTAGCATTTTTCAGTTTCCTTTTCTGTCATATTAGCCAATCTGCTAGATGTGAGTTGATATCTCAAGAGCTGTTTTAATTTTCATTTCTCCAAACAATAGTGATTTAGAGCATTTTTTCATATGACTATAAATAGCTTTGATTTCTTCTCCTGAAAACTGCCTGTTCATATTTTTTGATCATTTATCAATTGGGGAGTGGTTTTATTTTTATAAATTTAGTTCAATTCCCTATATATTTGAGAAGGCCTTTTTTAGATAATTTCTCCCCAGATTCCTGCTTTCTTTCTAATTTTGGCTGTATTGGTTTTGTCTGTGTCAAATCTTTTTTACTTTCATGTAATCAAAATCATCCACTTTATTTCCCATAATCTGCTCTGTCTCCTGTTTGGTGATAAACTCTTGCTTTATCCACAGATCTGACAGGCACATTTTCCCATGCTCCTCAAATTTCCCAGATATGTCACCCTTTATGTCTAAGTCATTTATCCATTTTGACATTATTGTGGTATACAGTATGAAATGTTAGTTTCTGCCTAGTTTCTGCCAAACTGCTTTCCAGTTTTGCCAGCTTGCTGTTTAGTAGTTTTTGTTGTGTCCAAGTCTTCATGACCCCATTTGGAATTTTCTTGGCAAAGATACTGGAGTGGTTTGCCGTTTCCTTCTCTGGCTCATTTTTGTAGATGAAGAATTGAGGCAAGCAAGGTTAAGTGACTTTCCCAAGGTTACACAGCTGGTATCTGAGGCCAGATTTGAACTCATGATGAAGATGAGTCTTTCTGATTCCAAGTCCAGTGCTCTATCCATTGTGCCTTCTAGTTTCCCAGCAATTTTTGTCAAATGGTGAGTCCTTGTTCCAAAAGGTTGGATCTTTGGTTTTATCAAATATTAGATTACTATAGGCATTGATACAGTGTATTGTGTATCTAATCTATTCCACTGATCCACCACTCTCTTAGCCACTATCAGATTGTTGTGATTGCCACTTTGTGTAATGGTTGCCTTTCTTCACATTTTTTTCCCCTTGATTCCCTTGATATTCTTGACCTTTAGTTCTTCCAAATAAATTTTATCATTTTTTTCTAGCTCTATAAAATAATTTTTGGTAGTTTGATTGCTATAATACTGAATAAGTAAAATAATATAGGTAGAATTGCCATTTTTATTACATTGGCTTGGCCTACCCATTAGAAATTAATATTTTTCTAGTTATTTAAACATGTCTTTATTTGTGTGTAGAGTGTTTTATAATTGTGTTCATATTGTCCCTGGGTTTGTCTTGGCAGGTAGACTCCTAATATTTTATATTATCTGAAGTGATTTTAAATGGAATTTCTCCTTTTCCCTCTTCCTGTTGGGTTTTGTTGTTATTATATAGAAATTCTGATGATTTATGCAGTTTCATTTTACATCTTTCAATATTGCTAAAGGTAATTGTTTTAACTAGTTTTTTTTAAAAAATTGATTCTCTAGAGTCCTCTGTAGGATGGCAGTTTTCTGAGTGGAGAGATAGGGATAGATATAAGAGACATTATAGAGGTCTAGCTATCTGTCTAATCTATTTAATACAACTATCTATCTATCTATCTATCTATCTATCTATCTATCTATCTATCTACCTATCTATCTATCTACTTAAACTTCGTATTCACCTCAACCCTTAACACACTGATCTCTACATAATAATTGTTTTTAAAATGTTGCTGAATTTAAATTAATAAGGCTAGCAAAGCATTGTCTAGCAGATGTCTTTAATGGACTTGCTTCAAGGGATCAGTAAAACTGATTAATATCTGTATACTCTACATAAAATTGCTGGTCATTCTGCAGTAAGAAATATAACCCTTGTCATGATGACCTCCCACTGTGATTCTTGTACATGTTTCCCCTATGCTGTCTTCATTTTGAGGAGTCAAAGAGACTGTAAATGGGAGCCTGAATATCCTCAATTATAGTCAATGGAGAAATTTAATGCCTCTCAAACTCTCCACATGTTGCGGTAGCAAGGGACATTTAAAGAAGGGCATAGGGAGCACTTTTCATTTCTGGCTCTAATGGGGTTTCAAACTAGCAGCATGAACATGGGGATTTATTTATCTTAACTTTGTGGAGAAGGGTTGTAGCTATCAGGAGAAGATGAGAAGGAAGCTGACCAGCTTTCATTCAGATAGAATTTTAAGTATGTCCATTGCCCAAGCAGCCAGATGGTGGGAAGCTATTGTGGGGAACCACGGGAGCCATTTTAACCTTCACCTTTGAGACCAAAGGGATCTTTGTGGAAGGGGAAGTACTTGTGCTTGTCTCTGTAGATAGAAAGTTGAGATGCCAGACCTTACTAGGAAATGCTTCTCTGCCCTTGGGGAGATGAAAGTTGACTAATTTCTATGTAATAAAAATTCCATTGTATCTATGTGTGAATGACTGGGTCCCAATGAGAGCTCAAAGTAAGTAGTCTCTGAATGGGATGGTGGAAAAATGAGCCAAACAAATTCTGAATATAATTGTGACCCCTTTTCTAATGAAAAAAGTGAGAGGAAAAGAAATGTGAAGACCTTCGTCTGTCTTGGCCTGATACTGTTTTAGCTTAGAGTGCCACCTGGTGGTTAACATAGATATAGCCTCCAACTACCCCTCAGTATCAGATAAGTATCAGAAAATATCAGACTGTTAGAAAAAAAATGTTAGAATATCAGAAAATATCAGAAAAAAGTATTGACTGTGTGTGGAGGAGATGATGGAAATTGCTTTATATTTGATGAATACATTATAACCAGACCCTAAGGTATAGGCATAAAACCCTCTAACATCATTGGACTGGTTACAATGTGTGTGTGAATGCATATAAGATAATTTCTAATCTGGTCCCACAGTTCTGTCTGTGACCTAAAAGTAGACCCCCATAGGAAGTGTGCCATGAATATTATATGTTTATTATATAATATACAGCAGATTTATCATAGGATTAATGCTATTAATAATATATATTTATGACATATTAATATTTATGTTTGTGCTTCCATGAAACATATTTTATTATTATTATATCACTGACTTAGAGGCATGGGGATTTAATCCCAAGTCTAATCTAAGCATGTTATTTACGCATGAGGAAATTGAGGCCAACTTGCTGACAGACATTTTTCAAGGTCACATGGGTGATGGCAGAGACCAAATTCAAACCTAGATCCTCTGGCACTAATTCCAGTGCCCTTTCTCCTATACCATGCTCCCTCAAGTCTGGTCTTTGCATGAGTACTATAGGGTAAAGACAAAGTAGCACAGGATTTATTATCTACATCTTAGGAGTGAACACTTGAATTAGTGAGATCACAGCTCTGTTGAAGTATACCATGGAACAGCATGCCCTCTGTAATGTTATCCCACCCATTTATCTAATGAGCCAATTAATGGTGAGGAGTATACCTAGATTTTGAAGAGTCAGTCATTCAACTCACATTTATTAAGCACCCACTATATCAGTTAGCTAACAAGCATTTATTATGTACTTACTACATGACAAGCATTGTACTAAGTGATATAGATGCAAAAAAACCCCAAAATCTTTAAAGTAAAACCAAACCCCAAAACAGCCAGCCCCTGCTCTCAAGGACCTCACAGTCTAATGGGGGAGACAACATGCAAACAATTACATAAAAGCAAGATATACACAGGGTAAATTGAAGGTAATCAGAAGCAAGACACTAAATAGGCCTAAGAAAGGCTTCTTTCTAAAGAAGAGGCTTGAAGGAAATCAAGGAAGCTAGGAGGCAGAGATGAGGAAGGAGGGCATTAATGGCACAGGGGACAGCCAGTGACAACGTTTAGAGCTGGGAGAGGAAGTATGGTGGGCAAGGCATAGCAAGAAGGCTGGCATTTCTGGATCACAGAGTGTATGGAGTGGTGTAAGGTATAAGAAGATTGTAAAGGTAGAAGAGCCCAAGTTGTGAAGGGCTCTGAAAGTAAATCAGAGCATTTTACAATACGGATCCACTGCAGTTGTTTGTGTACATTTGCATGTGTGATATGGTCAGATCAATGTTTGAGGAAGATCTATTTGACAACTGAGTGATGAGATCCTTGAGAGGGGATTGGAGTGGGGAGAGACTTGAGGCAAAGACAACAACTAGGAGGCATTGCAATACTCCAAGTGTGAGATACTGGGGGCCCACACCAGGGTGGTTGTGGTATCAGGGGAAAGAAGAGAGAATGTGCAAGTCATTTTCTGAGATGGAATTCATAGAACTTGGCAATAGATTATATATCGTTTAGGGGGTGGTAAGGAGAAAACGTGAAGATTTGAAGATGACACCTAGATTGCAGAGGCTGGGTGACTGGGATGATAGTGATGCCTTTAACAATAATAAATAAGTCTGGAAGGGGGGAGGGTTAGGGGGAAAGATAATTTGTTTTTGATGTCACGAATCTAGGATTTCTGTAAGAAATCCAGTTTCAGATGCCTAAAAGGCAGCTGAAAACGTGAGACTAGACATCAGGAGAGAGTTACGGCTGAATAAGCAGATTCTTGGGTGGAAGGAAGGAAACAAGGATTTATTAAGTACATGCTGTGTAGCAGCTAGGAGGCTCAATGGGTAGAACACTGGGTCTGGAGTCAGGAAGACCTGAGTCCAAATCCAGCCTTAGACAATTACTAGCTGTGTGACCCTGGGCAAGTCATTTAACCTATGCTTGCCTTAATTCAATGGAGAAGGAAAATCACTCCAATATCTTTGTCAAGAAACCTCATGGACAGTGTGAAAGATGATCTCTCAGAAGTGAAGCTTCCTCCAAGGGTCAATAGTTCTTGTTAATAGTTCCTGTATTGTTTTCAAAACCCTCCTTTCCTCAGACCCTCTTTTTAAGCATGTAGCAGAAAGAATAGCCCTACCCCCAACCTGAGCTGCTTGCCCTTGCAAAACTTCCCCCCTTTTCTTGTTTCTGGGCAAACTTGTATAACTGCCTTTGTTCTAGATTTCCATGCATAGATTGTGCCCCATGAAAGTCCAGCCAACAGGATAAGGGGAAGGTGGTTAAGGAGGAGGAGGGTATAAATAAGGCTTGCTTTCTGTAACTGATTCGTACTCTCCTGGCAGGCAATGGCGATGAGGGGTGGTACCCTTTCTCATGAGAAAGCAATAAACTCCTTCCCGCTTTCAAGGTAGTGGTCTTTGTCCCAGACAACAGTATGGTCCATGGGATCATGGAGAACTGAACATGACTAATGACTGAACAACAATAAAGCATCATCAGTTCGTTGTTAATTAGTTTTTTGGATTGGCCTTAGTAAATTACCAAGGAGTCCTGATGGAATAAGGCATCAGTATCAAATAGTTTTGTTGGGGTTATTTTTGGTGATTAGTGCTTTATAATATAATTTGAATCCTGCAAGAGATCTCACACCTTCATTCCTATTTTTCCCACTTGTTTACCTTGATATTCTAGATCTATGTTGCTCCAAATGAATTTTTTATTATCTTGTCAACTCTGTAAAATGTCCCCTTGGTAGTTTGATTGGCATAGTGCTAAAGCTCTAAATTACTTTAGGAAATGTTGTTATTTTTAATATATTGTCACAGTTAAGCCAGGAATATGGAATATTTCTTATCATATGAGTTTTTTTTAAATTTATTTAAATAGCATCTTGTTTTTATAGCTATATAGAACTTGAATATTCTTTGATATATCAGTTCTCAAAAATTTTATGAGAACAGGCACACTTTAAGGGGGAAAAAGGAAATGTCTGGAGAATGCAGTGGTGCTGCTTAGCTTAGATTGGTTTGCCCTATACCACATCCATTGTTGCATATCCTACGTATTAGTAGCAGCTATGCTACTATTTGATTGTCAGATCTTTGATGACAAAGGCTATGTCCTACTTCTCTATTTAATCCTAAGATGATTATTAAATAAAAAAAATTATTGGGGAGATCCCTGACCTTTCCCAAAAACTTGCCCCACCTAGACTATCTTGTCTGTTGCCTCACCCAACTAGAAAGCCTTTTAAGGAATTTAATAAAGGTGAATTCTGGCCCATTTTGTTCTACTCCGGGAGGTTTGGGTAGAGGGGGAGGTCTTTTGTTTAGATTGCCCAAGGCTTCAGGTGACTTGGAAGTAAATGACATGATTAAAATCATATCCACCAGCCCCTCATTAGAATATATCTATCTCCTATTATAATATTCATTCTCTCTCATTACTTGTTAACCAATCAGAGTCAGTTGCCACTCTCAAGAACACCCACTCTCCCAAGGGCATATAAGCATTGAGTGGGTTCCATGAAGGGTCTTTGTCATTTAAGAGTGTCATTGACCCCTTTTATTAATTATATGCTAACATGATTAATAAAATCATTAATTACCCAGAAATTATGTCTCTCAAACGTTTTATGTGTCATAACTCTTATGGTGCTAAAGTACCAGGTTGTGGTCATAAGATATTCTAAATACATGATTGCTGAGGCAATTAATCAACAAGCAGTTATTAGGTGCTTATTATGTGCCAGATACTAACTGTACTAAATAAGCACATGGATACAGCAAAAAAGCAAAAAAGTCCCTGTCCTCAATAAGCTTGCATCCTCATGGGTGAATCAGCATGTACATAAATGCAGTCAATCCTCAATATTCATGTGTTTATTTTTGGACTTCAAGCCTTCTCATGATTTGATTAGTAACCACATTTTCACTTTTGTATTGACAACCAGGCATATTTGTGGCTAAAAGCAGTAGAGAAAAAAAAATCAGTGCTGCAATACAAGCAAGTTTGTGAAGTGGATGGTATCTTACTAGGCATTTACTGGTCTTCTTCACACTCCTGTCATAGAGTAGAGTGCTCCCCATGCATTCATTGCATATTTCCATCATTTGCCTTTAAAGTTCAAATTTTGTGCTGCAATTATGACCCCAAAGCATAGTGCAAGTCCTTTGGGCTCTAAGCCCAATTATGCAGAGTCAGTGATATGGTTTAGTGAGAAAACAAAAGTGTTAGATGAACTTTGTGCTGGAATGTCTGTAGCCATAGTTGGTCTAATTGACCAGCTGACTAGAGATATCAAGGATCTGCTATGCTCCTATACTTCAATACCCTTAAAAATCTCAAACAGCTCATGAAGCAGATGTTTAAGCTGGTGCAGCCTTCAAGATCTCCAACACCATCTATCAGCACGAAGGATAATGTGTTGGAAATGTTGAGAACTTGCCAGTCTTAGTGTCTTCTGATAGCAGCGACTAAAGTCTCAGCAACCTCTTCCTTGGTTTTCAGAGACTGCCCAAGGTAAAGAGATTTACAAAAGTATAGTATACAGCACAACCCTTCACTGCCATCTGACACAGTGGAAGGAAGGACTCAATTTAAAAAATGTTTTAGTTTTAAGAATTTTATTTGCTGTGCAGTATTTAGGGTACTGTAGATTTCATGTTTTATGAAAAGTTAATATTATCTGAAATCAATTGTTTTTATTGAGATGTTAGCAAAAAAAGGTCAAAGAATTCTAGGAATTACTAGTGAGAAAAATGTTTTGCATGTTAACAGTTTTATTTTGTGTACTGCATTTTATTGATTATTTCATGATTATTGTGTTAGGAAAAGTGAATATTTTCAGAATTAATGTTTTGTTATAAAGAACTGTATGCAGAAAAGTATTTTCAACAATTTCTAATGAAAGATTACAGTTTTTGGTGGTTGAGGGAACCTAACCCCCTATTTTTCATAGGTTCAGTGTGTCAATATTTGCATTTTTTACTTTTGCACCACTTTCTAGGAACATTCCCTCCTCCCTCCCCGTGAAAACTGAGGATTGACTATAGATATAAATAAACAGAAAGATTTGAAGCAAGGAGACCAATGAAGGAATGAATTAATAAAAATACTCTCAACTTTTGAGGAATGGTGGAATAACTCCTGATGCTTGACTTTGGGTCTTTGTCATGGAATCAAAATGCCGAATGGAGATATGTCTTGTTTGTGTTAAGAGGCCACAGAATTAGTAGAGAGTGAATGGAAGTATTTATGTGATGTTTTTGCTTACATTCAGTGTTCCTCTTGCTAGAGAACTATCATTCATTCTTTCATTTACTCATTCATTCATTCATAAAAGACCTAGTGAAATGAAACGATGGGTTTCCTCAGATCCAGCAATACTCACCAAACCCAAACTTTGTGGAGGGAGCTGATCTTAAAGCTCACAGGGTTCCCTATGGGGAAGATAGTATGAGAATCATATTGCCTTAAGTGCTTCTCTTTTTTGTACAGAAAGGGCAGTTCTGTATGGTGGAGAAATGGATAGTCAGGGCTATTATGAGGATTCTTCTATTCATTCATTTATTCCTTTATTCAATAATATTTTATTAGTGCCTGTCCTAAGTTGGGCTCTTTGCTATGCATTGGGGATAAAAAGGAAATAAAAATAATACAATTAGAATATAAGCTACTTGAGGGAAAAGACCATTTTTTTGCTTGTATTTGTGCTCTCACTGCTTAGCACAATGCCTGGTGTGCAGCAAGCACTTAATAGATGTTTATTGATTTGATTCTTGCTCTAGAGGAACTTAAATTCTACTGAGTAGGGATAGGAGAGATTTAGCATATACAAGATAAGCATTATACAAGATAGAATGTGAAAGGAGATATCCAGACAAAGTACCTTTGGAAAATTTGTGGAGTGGGAGAATACTTAGGCTGGGGAAACTAGAGTGAGACACTTGGTAGAAAAAGAAACACAGGAGGCTAGCATAAAAGAAGATACATATTCCCAAAGGTGGAGACAAAAAAGGATTGAATTCCAGGCATGGGATGATCAGCAGGAATGTGATGTTAGTCATTGCTTAAGACAATGGTCTCCAAACTTTTTTGACCACACTCCTCAAATAGTGAAACTTTTCGAGCACCTTCCTACTATATGTACACACATATACCACTGTACTAATAATTGTGTACATTCTAAAACTTGAGCAAAAATAGAAATTAGAAAAGAAAAGATAAAAATGAAGTAACATTTGAACTCACAGTCAATAGGGAGCCACTGAAATTTGTTGAATAGAATGACAATACTTTAAGAAAATTACTTTGGCAGTTGTATGGAGAATGGATAGGAGTGGGAATAGATGGGACAGAGAAACTAATTCGGAGATAATTACAACATTCAGTGGAGAGGTAATAGGGGGCTGAACCAGTGTGGTGACTGCATGAATAGAGAGAATGGGAATGATTCTATCGATGTGGAGTTGGAAATGACAAGATTTGACAACTGATAGAATATGCAGAGGTGAGTAAGAATGAGCTGAGGAAAGCACCAAAATTACACAGCACAGATTCAGCCAAGAGATGTGGTTAGTTGAGGTGATTTAGGGGTTTACTTGGGCGTCAGGAGGTTGGATTTCCCAACAAAACTTTTTCAGCTGCTGCTTTTGATGCCTGAGTTAGGCTATAACTGGGTTAGGCTATAAACTGTCCTGAGGAGTGATATAGGGGCAGAAAAGCTGAGGATGGAAGCTTGAAGGGACATGGAAGAGGTAATGCCCTTGGAGACAAGCGCTATGCTTACCTATCACAGGGAGAATGATCCTTCTTCTCACTGTCTTATTGGTTGATTATTCACATGTTAGGTTTCATGCCACATCTGTAAGATAATGGGAACCATGTTTCAGGACCACTGGCATAAGGGACTGAATTTTTAGAGAACGATTTTGATCTTTTTCTAAAGTCAGTTCCCCAGGTTAGACTAATTTGAATTTTGACAGTGATGACATCCTGTAATCTGTCAGGATCCAAAACCACCCCTCTCTTTTTATCCCTCTCTTTTTACTATTAGGAGACACCCAGTTTTCCAGAGATAAGAGCTAGCAAGCAAGCTGTGCCCTGAGCTTGGCGTGACAACAGTCCTTTGCACTCACACTCTAGATAAAACATTGCTGCAACTAAATCATAGAACTCTATGTATATACTGTGTATATACTATATACATATGTGTGCCACTTCTCAGAGATCATATAAAAATTGTCATCTCTGGTAAGAATTCTTATATGATCTCTGAGAAGTAGCAAGAGGAGGGTTGGTCTAATATACATGTACACATACGTAGATATGCACGCATACATACACTATATATATATTATATACACAGTATATACACATAGGGTAATATATACATATACACACACACATATATATATACACATGTATACACACACACACATACACACACACACACACACACACACACATATATATATATATATATATACACATGTATATACACACATGAGTATGGGAGTGTTGTCATATGTCTTAGAGTCAGGATTTTCCTTTTTTTGTGTTAGGAAGAACTATAATAGAACTCTGTAGATTTGTATCCAAAATTGGGAAGCCAGGACATGGCCTTATCATAAGTCAAGTTTTAGATGATTTTCTGGGTAAAGCAAGAAGGATGTTCAAGTCTGGAATTTTTCTCTAAGAAGTAAATTAACCTCCTTAAGGCCTTCATGCCTGTTGGTGGTAGCCAAAGCTGACATTGTCCACCCTACCTTCTATGAGGTCTGTGTATTTGAGAACTTTAGCAAGATAATGAGCAAGAGGAAAGTGAAGCAAGGTTGGATGAGATGTCCCTACTGAATGGTTCCAGAAATAGTTTTTCCAGAAGAGAAAATAAAGATTGGGTTGGGATTCATATTACTCCAGATGTGGAGAGGTAGAGGCTTATTGTGGTTTGGGCATTCCTAAATGTCTTAGCCACACTTACATTTCAATAAGGATCAGGAATCAATGATGACTTGAGCTCTCAGAATTTTTATAACTTTGCAGTTTCTTCCCACTAAACTACTAACAGTAATGGGTGGTTAGGTGGTGCGGTGGGTAGAGCTCAGGGCACAGTCAGGAAGACCTGAGTTCAAATGTGGCCTCATATACTTACTAGCTGTGTGATCCTGGGCAAGTCACTTAACCCTGTTTGCCTCAGTTCCCTCATTTGTAAGATGAGCTGAAGAAGGAAATGGCAAATCACTGCAGTATCTTTGCCAAGAAAACCCCAAATGGGGTCATGAAGAGTCAGACACAACTGAAATGATTGAATGATGACAACACTAACAGTAATATATCCTTTGAAAACTTTAAGAAAGAGAACTTGTGAAAGTACACCCTGGGCTGCAGGAGACCTGCATAAGGAAGAATAATGGTGGAGATGGAGAGATTGAGCCTCCCACTGGCTAGTGTCTTAACGGTATCAAGAGGCGGATTCTTCTGGGTAGAAAGAGTAACAGTGACAAAGATTGTTTCTTCAAAAAAAGACTTTCCTTGTGAGGGAAGGGATTGTTCCTTTAAGGAACAACTCTTTGGAGAGGCAATGTGACATAGAGTTCTTGAGCCAGCCAGGACCACCAGACTCTTAATCTTGTCACTGACACTTGTATTGTTGGGACATTGGTCAAGTCACTTCGCCTCCTCTCTTTTCTCAATTTCTTCTTCTGGGGATGGGGTTAATATTATTATCTATCTCATAGGATTATTAAGAGGATCAAATGAGATAATGTCATGTAAACCAGTGGTTTCAAACTCAAACAGAAACAGGAGCCACTGAGCAGTACATAAAGATCCCTGAGGGCTGCATAGTCTTTTTAAAATGTAATACTATTTATGCTTTTGTATTTTTTAGTTATTTTGATAAATATTTCCTAATCACGTTTTAATCTGCTTCAGCTATACTCAGAAGTGTGGCCGCATGTTTGACACCTCTGAGGTAAACATTTCAAGTGACCCGCTATATAAATATGAGCTAGTACTATTCCAGGAAGGAATCCCACAATTTCCTTCCTCTTCCCATCACTAAAGGGGTTGTCCCCCTCTTGTTCTTAGAATCGTTTGAAGCATAAATGCTTTACCAGACCAGCTTTGTCTGACTCAGCAATATACTTATACAACTTATGTTTTGTGGTATATATGTAGCTTATGTTAACTTTGACAACTACGTTATCTTATCTCAATCCCTACTTTCAAAGATAAGTTTCTGGTCCTGTAGAGCTAGGTTACATCTCTCTTTCTCTTTCTCTCTCTCTCTCTTTTTCTCTGTCTCTCAAAGTTCTAGAAATATTCCTAAGGAGTTGCAGGTGATTCTCTAATATTATTTCCTCAAGCCCCCCAGTTGTGTTTCCCTTCCACCCCCACCAAAATTATTGGTTGAAAATAATTTTTGAATAATATTTTATATTTTTCCACAATTACATATAAAAACAATTTTTAACATTTTTTTAAAATTTTGAATTCCAAAATTTCTCCCTCTCTTCCTCCTCTCCCCCTTCCCTGAGAGGGTAAGCAATTTGATATAGGTTATACATGTGTAATCATGCAAAATACACTTGAAAATAATTTTAATCAGCCAGCCTTAAGTAGCTTTTAGCAATATAAAATATCTCCCCAAAAGTCTGGGACACACTTTCCCCAATGTCCTTGGTTCCCAATTCAGATACTGCTATGAGGTGATCTACAGATAATGCTTGTTTGTTGATAGGATTATGAGAAGTCCAACATCTTCCAGTTCCTTGGAAGGCTCCTGTCAAAAAGGTGTTGGTGGGGAGGAGAACTGGCTAAGGTTGAAGGAGTGGCTTCCTCTTCTGCCCACTCTATCAACTTCACTCCAAGTTATTGTACTATTCCCTTTTAGTTGTAGGAATTCTTAACTTGGGGTGCATAGTATATACACAGTATATACATATATGTACATATATATATAGATATATCTATATACACATACACACACACAAGTATATACACACATGAGTATGGGAGCATGAATTTTTTTTTGTTTTTATTTAAATATTTTGATTATCTCATTTTTATATATATGTTTCCTTTGGAATCCCTTGCATTTTATTTTATACATTTAATAATTTTATTCTGAGAAGGGATTCCCTATAGGCTTTACCACACTGCCAAAGAGGCTGGTGACATATAAACAGGTTAAGAGCTTTTGGTAAGGCTCATAATGGATTTATTGAGCATCTTACTGAGCATCTTAGAGTGACTTTACTGAGTAAATAACAACTATATATATATATATATATGTATGTGTATATATATGTATATATGTGTGTATATGTATGTGTATATATGCATATACACAAATACACGTGTATGTGTTTATACACATGTATATGTGTGTATATATGCATATATATATATTTATATCAGAACTCTAATAAATAGAGGAATTTACACATACAGAAAGAGATGTAATTTAAAGTAAAGCTTTTCTCAATTCCATTAGTTTTATACAGATATCTCAATAGCCACCTCAAACCTTGGAGGAAAAATCATCTTTCCAATAGAGGCCCCTTGTATGGAACTTTTACTATGCAATTGGCTGACCCAGTTTTACACCAATTTAACTGTATAAAAAGCTCTAGAAAGAGCTTGTAGATACGAGGCAATTGCATATTTGAGAGTTTATTCCATTTCATATTTAATCTTGTTTCATATTGGAAATATCTGGCTAAAATGGGCACTGCCAGCCTTAAATATATTTGAAATGTGTAAACCTGAGAAGAACTTTAGATACCTTTCAAAATATAATGAGAGGGATGAGGGAATATAAATGTTAATTATGAACATTGTCTGACCTTTCTTATTTGTTTGTTGTGAGAAAGTTCTCTGGGGGCCTTGTTATTAGAATAATAATGCAGTCTAAGTTAATGTCCTCCACAGTTACTAATTGCCTCTCTTAATGGCAATCATTGTGCCTAAACACAATATGCCTGTGCATTTTAAATTTGAAGTACCCTAGGCAACAATGTCTGTCAAAATCCTGCCGGTCCTTCAAGGCTCAGCTGAAATGTGACTATTCACGCAGCTTTTTTCCTGATTCTAGTCTTGCTCTCCTCTAACCCTATCCCTTCTTTACCATGCAATGTGATTTCCTCCTTGAAATCCCTACAGTACTTGGTTTCAAACTCTTTCATGTCATGAAATCCTGCCTTGTATTGAGGAAATTAAAATTATTCTGTAAAATTTAATACTTGATTCTATTCTGTAATTCACTCAATTCACCATTTTGTCAAGCCCCACTTCTCAGTTCTGCAGTTAAACTCTGGAACATGGTCTTTCCTAGTTCAAATTGGCTTAAAGGCATGGTTGAAAAGGAATGTTGCTAGCTCTTGGGACATCTATTTGTTGTCTGTAAACCATGACTGGTTTGCCTGGAGACCTCCCCTTCTCTGGCCCCAAAAAGTGACAATTGTGTCCTTCCCTGTCCTTGTGCAATTGGGGGTGGTCTGATCTCCCCCAAGTGCATGACAAATTGAGTTATTCTGATTTTCTAGCCAAGATTGTGCTTGCACGAAGGGGACACTGACATGAGTTTGGGAGATAAGAGATTCTGGTCTTTGGGATTCTCCCTTCAGGTACCTCTTCCTAAAGAGGTTCTGGAACCACTCATTCTCTCTCAGAGAAGAGGAAGTCCAAAACCAGAATTTCTTTTCATTCCTTAAGCAGGCACAGACCATTGAGCATCTACACTAACAACAAGAATGTTATGCAAATGGACTTTGAGCCACAGGTTACATATATAATACAGATAATGACTGGACCTGTGAGGGACAGAGGAAACTGTCAGGTGAGGAAATTCCATTTACTAATGCAAGTCGAAAACTTTTCTATAATTTATCATCTTATAACACTGCCTGGAGTACTGAGAGTTCAAATAACTTGTCCAGGGTCCCATGGCCAATATAAATGCAAAGCAAGACATAAGGTCTTACTGTCTTCAAAGCTGGCTCTCTATCCACTAACATTCTGCTTCTCATGTGAATGTACAGCTGTTATTTGTGGGTCCCCCCAAATTAGCTTTTTATATTTATTTTTAAAATTTTGTATAAGCATAATATAATTTTAAAACACAAAATATTATGTGTAAGCATCAAACACATAACACAAAAGGTTAAAAATAAGTGAAAGGTAATTATAGAGTAGAAGTGCTATGAGAAATTGGGAAAGGCCTCATGTAGGAAGTGATAACTGAATTGAGCTACAGAGGAAGTTAGGGATTCTAAGATATGGAGGTGAGGAGGCTGTTTCAGGAATCAGGGCAGAAAGACTGGAAAAGGAATGTCATGTGTAAAAATACAGCAAGAAGGCCGAGGTGGCTGGATTGTTGAATGTGTGAAAAGGACTACTGCATAAAAGCTAGGGATGGCAGGTTAGAGCTAGGTTGTAAGGGCTGTTAATACCATATACCAAATCTCTATAAGGTATGTGCTGACCACGTAGGTTATGTATATATATCCATGTGGAACGGCTAAATGTAAAGAAAAGTGGCTTCTACTATGTGTTGGGCATTGTGCCAAGTGCTGAGGGTACAAATTACAGGAAGAATAGTTCTTGTTCCCAAGGAGGTTATGTTTATATGGGAGTGACAAGTTGTAAACAACTAGATAGAAACAAGATATGTACAGAATAGATGAAAGGTAATCTGGGAGCATAGGACACTAGCAGCTGGGGGGACTAGTGAGGGCCTCCTGGGTAGGTGGGATTTGAGCTGAGTCTTGAAGGAAAACTAAGGGAAGACTTGAAGGAAATTAAGGGGTAGAGCATTCTAGACCTGGTTGATGACTAGTGCCAAGAACTGGAGATGGGAGATGGAAGGTGTTTGAGGAGTTTCAAGTAGGCCAGTATACCTGGAATAAATAAAGTGAAGTAAGACTGGAAATATAAGAGGGGAGGGGGAAATCATGAAGAATTTTAAATGCCAAACAAAGGAATTTATTTGGTCCTGCAGATAATAAGGCATCAACATAGTTCCTTAAGTAGGGTTGGGGAGAAGGATTGACGTGGTCAGAGTTACACTTTAGAGAAATCATCTTAGCAGCTAAATCAGGAGAATGGACTGCATAGAGGAGAAATTAGAAGCAGTTAGAAAGCCATCATCGCATTAGTCCAGGGAAGAGGTGATGAGATTTTAAACTAGAGTTGTGGTGTTCTGAGTGGAGAGAAGGGAATATATGGGCAAGACGTATGGAGGTAGAAACAAGATTTGGCAATGGATTAGATCTATGGAGTGAGTGAGAATGAATTGTTGAGGATGACACTGAAGTTGTGGGTCTAGGTGGCTGGAGAGAATGCTGGTGCCCTGGACCTAGTAAAGTTGGGAAAAGGTAGGGGTTAGAAAGAATGATAATGAGTTCAGTTTTGAACATTTAGAATTTTAGATGCAAATACAATTTGAGATGTCCCAAAAGCAGTTGGTGAATTTTTCAGATATGTATTTTTACAGCAACATCTTGCATATTCTACTCAAATCCTTTGGCACTTTTAAAAATATGAACATTCTACTTGGAATCACAAAGAATCACAAAAGCACAGAATCTGACAGTTGAAAGAGGCTTTAGTGGTCATCTATTCCAACCCACATCCAAAAAGAACCCACACTCTAATAGAACTGAGAAGTGGTTGTCCAGCTTCTTGAAGACTTTGATGAGGAGTGACCCACCACCTCTCCAAGGTGGTCCTATCCAATTTTGGATAACACTAAGTATTAGGAAGTGTTTCCTGAACCCAAATTTCCCTCTTTGAAAATTTTAACCTCTCCTCCAGATTCTTCCCTCTGGGGCTGAAGACACTAAATTAAATCTTTCACATGATACCCTTTCAAATATTTAAGGTTATCATCACCCCAATGAGACTCATTTGTTTTGAACTGTGGTGTCTGGCACTGCATTCAACACTTGACATGTTGGCTTATCGGAACAGAGCACATTTAATTTGCTCCTGGCAGACATTATATTTGATAATTATGCATGGTTCCTAAGAGGGCTATCCCAGAACCACTATATTTGCCAATGAATCTAAATAAAATATAAAACCTTTAACCATATTTAAATACATATTTAAGTGACCATGAGCTTTTCCTTGGCATCCTTACTCATTTCATATTTGGTAATTCTACCAAATAATTTTATCACTATCACTTCTTTTACTTATGAGGTCTTGGTTTCCCAAAAAGGAATTCAATCGGTAAAGAATAATCTTCTATCTGCACATAGGTGAAAGACCTATATTTCCGCAGGATCCTTACTGGTGGTGTGTGAACTTCTTTATCACCTAGTAGTCAGATTCCAGGCACCTCTTTGAGGCAAGGAGAAATTAAATGACTTCCCCAAGGTATCACAGCAAGGAAATATCAAAGGTGGAACATGAACCCATGAACTCTTGATTCCCAAGTATAGCTTTTTCTGCACATTCTTGGCTGACTCATAAAGCCTTCCATATAGCAACATGAATGAATAGATCCATGTACTATGGGAGGGAGGAAAACATAAAGATTCCAAGAAGAGAAAACCTGTTAAGCAAGTCAAAAACAAAATGGAAAAGCTTTTGTTCTTGTGTTTTCAAAGGAAGACAAAAAAGTACCAAAAATTTGTCAAACATTGCTCATGTTGGAGAAGCCATATGCATGTCTTGGGCAGGGAGGAAGAATTAAAAAAGGAATCAAATTATTGCAAATACCAGAGAACTATATCAAAACATTGCAAGAAATTCTGTCAAGATAATTAGACATCTGCAACTTTTTCTTAAAAAAAAAAAGAGGAGAGACACTAACAAGAAAAGTGAATCAATTAGTGTGAGCTAGGAACTGGCAGTGAGAACCAGTTTGGCACATTCTCCGAAACTCAAAGAAATCAATATAGAAAAGCACAAAGTCACCCAAAGCATTTGTAAAAACTAACTGGATTACATGATATTTGTCACAGCTTGAGGGACAAATGAAGAAAGAACATCTAATATTGGGAGTCCCTCTCAGGAGGAGCTGTCTCGTGTTATTGAATTCTCCTCGATGTTTATGATCCTGTGGCTTCATCTCAATGTGACAAATGATCCTATTTACCTCAAGGAAGGTGACAGGCTGGGCTCCCGCAGCCCAGCATAGAAGGAGCACAAGGGCAATACTAACACAATCATTGTAATTCTGTTTGGCTCAGGAGGTAGAGAAAGGATGTTCAATGTTAACAGCCAACAAGTACACCTTTGATTACCAGCGGGGAGACTCCTAATCCTAATTGATGCTGACCTCCAATCCATACAGCACATTGCAGTGAATGGTCATTCTTTGCCTCTGCTTGAGTTGGTGTGCAGTCTAAAAGTAGCACTGATGCCATGGGTTGTGGGGTGGGCTAGGGAGGAGTTGCCATGAACCCCTCTCAGATATTTTGTATCAGCCTCTGCTTGGCCATGCTTTTAGCTTCTTTTCTTCTCTTCAGATTCCTTTCATAGACCTTTGATTTTCAGAAGTAGGGATGGGTTACCCTTCCTTCCTGTAGGTTGTTACCAAGCAAGTTCTGCATAACGGTCTGCTAGGCACTATAGGAAGAAGGAGTCCACAAAGGCTTAGATTTCATGGTTCTGCTTCAGGGCAGCTTGGCCCTGGGTCATGTTGGGTTTCATGGCCATGCTACAGTATACTTTGGAGGGTGCAGCTCAGTGGAGAGGGCTGGCTTGTTTTCGGATCAGATATATTTTTATGAGTAGGGCACTGTTCCGCTCAGGCAGCTCTGATTATTTCCTACACCTGTTATCACAGGCAGCTACAACCAATAAACTAGGAAATTGGTTTCTAGCCTAGAATGTTCTAAGTATGATGTTGTTCAGTCATTTCAGTCATATCCAACTCTTTATGACTCCATTTGTGTTTTCTTGGCAGAGATACCAGGGTGGTTTGCCATTTCCTTCTCCAGCTCATTTTATAGAGGAGGAAACTGAGGCAAATAGGTTTAAGTGACTGGCCCAGGGTCACACAGTTAGTAAGTATGTGAGGTCAGATTTGAACTCAGGAAGATGAGTCTTCCTGACACCAGGCCAGGTGCTCTATCCACTGTGTCAGCTAGGTGTCCTGTTCTAAGTATAGAGAATTCCCATTATGGGGATGAAGGTGAGACAGGCAGGGAAGGGACAGGGCAAAAGGGAGGAGGTATATCTTTGACAAAATAAGTACTCTACAATGAGAGGATTGGAACAGACAATTGCTAACATCACTTTCAGCTTTAACCTTCTGTGATTTTTACTATCACATGTAGGCCTCATGTCTGTCTTCTGATCTGAATTCCTTTTTCTTGTTTTGTATTATACTATATTGTACTATGTGTACCATATATACAATGATTTCACAGTACTTAGTTAATTTAACGTTGCTAGACTGAGTTTTTTTCTGGCTACTGTCTCCAGAAAAGGTCAAAATCCTTTGGTTCTTATACATAACACAGGTGTATTGAAATGAAATGTCAGTAAAATACATCTACATAGATTTCTTATCTCCTTAGGCAGGCCATTTTCCAGTGCCTAATATAGGGTTTTAGTTATGTCTAATCAATCAGCAGATATTTACTAAACATCTACTATGGCACTATGTGCTCTCAGATACTATGCCAGGCACTGGGAATGCAAGATATAAATGAAAGTCATTGCTCTTAAGAACTACCTATAGTGGGAGGCAATGTGTATGTTAGGTATAAAACATCAGCATATAATTTATATATCCATAGTGTATAGAAGAAAAAGCATATGGAAAACAAGCACAAGGAAAACTCATAAAGGAATTTAAAGTCAAATTTACATTTAATTCCTTGGATTCATTTCAGTGGTTCACTTGTCATGCAATACCATTTCTCTATTCTCCACTATTAAAAAAATCCAAAGTTTTCAGTTCTCTTAGAGATAGCCACACACTTCACAGATAAAATTTAAATAAATATGGAATCTAGAACTTCTCACATTGCTGATTTCAATGGCACTTACAGAAATATCAGTGTTCTGACCTCCCCAGCCCACTCACAGATATTAATAGAAAGTGTGGTGAATGCTAACTCCCATCAGAGAAAATGGCATTATTGAGACTCCAGGTCTTGAATAAAGCATCTCAATCCAAGCACAATCATGCATGTCTACATGGACGAAAATTAGAGTTTCCTCAGGTAATCACCTGCATTTCTGTGCCGCGTGTACTGAGTCCTCTGAATTTTTTCTGATAAATCATTCCAAAGAGCAATCAGTAGGCACATTGGAAGATGTTGTCTGGGGGGCTGATCATTCATGACTTCTTCACATTTCTAAGCAAGGCAATATAGCTGGCAGTAGGGAATAAGTGTTAATAAACCACCTTGAAAAACTCATTAGTTAATCCTTGTCAGAGAAGCCAGTGGAGCAATGTATTTTCAGTTTGTGTTCTTGAGGTCAAGGATGGAACATGTTTTCTTGTTCAAATGTTTGGATTCAAAAGTTCTCATTGCATGCTGAATGCATAATTTCCCGCCAGTATCATTTGATCCTGTCCACTGTCTGAAAAATTGAATCATAAAACCTAGCATTCTCCCATCATAGAGAATAACTACACAGATGTAGGAGGACTCCACAACTTTCCATTATGTCACAAATTTCTTTTATGACTTCTATTATGTACAGTTTTCAAATTCAAAAGTCACCAAATGTTTTTGCATTTGGGACTTATACCTAAATGAAAGAGAGAAATATCCTGATCCTTAGCCCCAGGAGTCATTATTCCACCGTGCCGTGGTAGCTGGAAGCTGAACCAAAGAGTCAGGAACTATGCCTGGAAAATATTGAGTTGAGTGTATATGTATGGAGCACTTCAGGGGACAGTGTGTGTGTGTGTGTGTGTGTGTGTGTGTGTGTGTGTGTGTGTGTGTACATGGGTGTGGGGGGGAAGGGGTACACAGAAAACAGTTTCCAGGAACCTGGGAGGAGATAGCTTGCCCCCTGTAAAACTTCATGGGAGTGATTGTACCCCACATTCCACAGGGCATGAAGTGAGATATGGGGATAGCTAGCAGGGAGGAAATATTTGCATCTCTTTCTTTGCTCATTGCTAGAAGCCCCTTGGATTAGTGGATGGAGCACTGGACTTGGGTTCAGAAAAACCTGGGTTCAAGTCCTCCTTTAAACACTTACTAGACCTTGCAAAAATTATTTAACTTTCTGGGCATCAGTTTTCTATAAAATGAAAGGGCTGGCCTCCATGGCCTCTGAAGTGCCTTCTACCTTTAAATCTATGCACCTAGGCTAGCACCCTGAGGGCAAAGTTGTGGCTTTTTGTTTGTTTGTATTTGTTTTTGTTTTCTTTTGTTTTGCATCGGCAGAGCAGTAGGGTCAGCAGTTGGGTTTTATCCATTCAAAGATGCTTATAGTCTGAAACAATCTTAGAGGGTGACCTAGTCCAACCCCATCAGGTTATAGATGAGCAAATAGAAGGTGAGAAAAATGAATTGATTTGTACAAAGTCAGAGAGGTAGTGGCAGAAAAGGCATTTGAACTGGGTCCTTTGGCATTTAAGCTAATGCTCTCGACATCTCTACACTGTTTTAAATGATGCACGGTCTGTGTTTCAAATAGCTTGTTGATATGTATATATATTGGATTTTTTTCATGTTTCTACATTGTACTTTCTCCCTACATTATAGATTCCTTGAAGTAAAATTAATTATCTTTCCAGTCTTCTGTGACTCCCATTAGAATGTGATCTTTTTGAAGGCCAGGAATATGTCTTTGCCTTTCTTTTACCTTAGCTCTGTACCTCCACTCTGAATCTGTTGCTGTCTGGTTTCAAACTCCATCCAACAACATATTCCTTGGTCTCTCCCCTCTTCCCTCTGCTTTACTGCTTCTTTTTGTCACCCTCCATTAGATTGTAAAGTCCTTGAGGGCTTCTTATTAATTGTATCTCCAGTACTTAACACAATACCTGGCATATAGCAGGCACTTAATGTTTGTTGGATTGGATTGACACATAGTAAGAGCTTTCTAAATGCTTGCTGACTGACTGACTGACTGCCCTCTGCAGTCCTTAGCATGTGAAGTATTGGTCCTCAATAATATTGGATAACTGACAAACTGATGGATTAATTAAATGTTTCAAATGTTTCAAAAGTATAACGTCATGCTGGATAGCTTTATTTCATATGTATATGTGTGTGTGTGTGTGTGTATGTATACACACACACACACACATATATATACACATACATATACATATATACATACATACATATATAATTTATAAGATGGATTTATTTGGCTTTTATGAGGCAGAAGATACCATGCTTAATTCTTACTTCCTTTATGGAACTGAAGGTGGAGTTGGTGGGGAACAGGGAAGGAAGAGTGCCTCTGTTACTTATTGCTTGTGGGACTTGAGGAAAGTCATTTAAACTCTCAGGGTCTCAGTTTCCTTATCAGTAGAATGAGAGGCTGGGCTAGATGGCTTCAAAGGTCCCTCCTAATTCTAAATCTATGATCCTGTGATCTTAAGACTGTCCTTTGATTTGTAACTGTATTCAGAATTTATACTGTTTTCCTCCCACCACAATGATGAGGAATAGGCCACTGGTCATTTATAGGATAATGTCCTTATGTTTGTGATGTTAAAAAAAAAAAAGAATCAGTGGTTGACTGTTGGCAAATTCAGACAAAATTAAAAAAAAAAATCAAGCAATTTGATGAGTATCATCCAGAGAAATTAAGATTGGTATCCTATTCCAGAATATACCTGTGAACCCTTGGAGGATCTCAAGTAACTGTTTAGAAAAACCCCAGCCTCCTCCACATGACAGATGGATGGAAAAAGAGACTATTCACCAGTTGACAAATGAGACAGCTTATGGTCTTCCGGAAATCCAGCAATCTCTGGATTCCTTAGCAAAAGTAGTTCTAGATCACAGAATAACCCTAGACTACTTGTTTTCCTCCAGTAGCAGTGTATGTGCTTTAGTGATCATATTTCTCTTGTGTTTCTTTGGTCCTTGTTTACTAAATGTCCTCGCCAGATTTCTTTCTTCTAGGGTTGGAGCTATCAACTTCCAGATGACTGCTCAGGCTGTATACTAACCCGAGGATTCTGGCCCACTGAACCTGGCATCAGTCAGGTTTTTGAAGTTGAACCCCTCAAACAGGACCCAGAAAGGCAGGGACAGCTCTACGCCCCTTGCCAGCAGGAAGCAGTTTCAGAAGTTGAGACCTTCGCCCCTTTCCCCAAAAGAATTTGCGTCAAATTTGTTTGAGGGGGGAATGATAGGGTGTGGCCCAAGCCGAAGTCTTTGCCCCTTGCCCTAAAGGGAATCTGGCTCCCCTTTTGTCTACAGGCCTCAGCCTCTCATCTTCCTTTGAAAGCCTTAGCCTACCTTTTAATTTCATTCAGATACTTTTCAGTTCCTTCATTATCTATTCCCATTGTCTATTCAATCTCTTAGACTTTCCAGTCTCTGGGAATTCTCACCCAGACCCTTTTCCCAGACCATTTTCCTAGACCCTTCCCTGGTCACCCAAAGTATATAAGATCTACCCTGGCCCTCATTTGGGGCTGAGAATCTCACGCTCAAAAGGCTGAGAACCTCTCATGCCCACTCGCCCTTACGGGCGACACCTGGCCTATGTATTTTGTCACTAATAAACTTTTCCTTTGGCTGAAGAAAAAAAAAAGATTGGTATCCTAGAAGGAGCTTGGTGTTGGAGGCAAGAAGTCTAAGTTCTAGGCACCCTTCTGTCATTCATTGGGTGTGTGGCCTTGGCTTAGTCACTTCCCCTCTGGGAACCTATGTTTTCTCCCCCATAAAACCGATATAATAATAAATTAACCTACATGAAGTCAGGGTGTGGCAGGCGATGGCCTCTTGTAGTCCTTTCCAACCATAGGCATTATAATTCTAATCAATTGTTAGAAAATAATTAAAGCTGGAATAAACAAAAGAAATTGAGAGGTAACTCTAATGGTCTAGTGGAAAGTGGGCTAGTTATCAGAAGAACCACAGCTAGTCCTAATTCTATAATTTACTGGAAAGGAGATTTGGAGATACTAAACCTCTCTGAGCCACAGCATACTTAGCTGTAAAATGAGGCTAATAATCCCTATTCTAATTCCCCTCATTGTTGTGAATATTAAATAATGTCATATTTGAGAAAATGCAGTCCTATCCAAATACCCTTCCTTAAATCCATTCATTCATACTGAACATTGGTGACTTTCCCACAAAGTCAGTCTGACTTTGTGCTGCGATCTTCAATGCCTCTCAACTTCAGTTTTCTCATCTGCAAAATGGAGATTAAAAATGCCAACCTCACAGGGCTGTTCTAAGTAGAAAATGAAATAATGTAAAGTGCTTTGTAAACTTGAAAATGCTATATAAACAGCCACCCAAATCCAATAAACAGCCACCCAAATCCCAACAGCAACTAGACATATGATCTTATTGCTATGGGGATCTTTTACCAAGGAAAATCCTTCTACAAATGTAGGTCGGTGCCTGCTCTGTAACTTATAGTCATATGGTAACTTAAATTAAGTGACCTGCCCAGGGTCACACAAGCCAGCATGCATCTGAGATAGGACTTGACCCTGAGTTTTCCTTATGCCAAGGTCAACTCATTATCTATTATTCTATACTGTCTGGCAATTAGAACAACAATAATATTATGATTTACCAATGAGATAAGAAAAAAAAGCATGTTGTAAATGCTAAAGGTTCATACAAATATACTGTTATTTATTGATACGTAGTTGGTGTTTTAAAAGCATGACATGCTATTCTGGAAAAAAAGTTTTTGTTTTGTTTTGGTTTTGGCTTTAATGATACAGAACACATTGTACTTGCTTCTCTGCTTCATAAGTAGTACCCAGAGGCCTTCTCTGGTATTATAGTCTAGGAGGAAAACTTTTTTCATCTCTCCCTCCCCTTATCCTCCCACCTCATCTTACTCCATTGCCTAGGTAAGTTAAGTGTGATTTAGAGACTTGTTACAGTCTAGATAACTCCATGCAGTCACTCAAGTGTTCTCGCTTTTGGGTTTTCTCCACAGTCTCTAGTGACATACATGACTTCTGGAGGATGAAATGCCAGGACTGTTTTGGTTTGCTCTGTGCCTGGTCCTTTATCTGCCTCTAAGCCTGGTATATAAAATATACGTATAAATGTGTGTAAAATGTACATTTTTAGCCTCGCCATATCCTCTGAAGGCAACCCTGGACCTAGGTAGGAGTGGTACAAGGAACCTTCTTCTTTAGAAAAACCTCGCTTAGCGTTGAGCAGATGTTGCTACTGGTCCTACTTTGGCCTAGATAACCCAGCTTCCCAGATGCTACATTCCAGCCCTTGTGCCAAATCTTCTCCTGCCTTTCTCCTGTGCCCTGTCACCCTGGCCCCTTATGTCTGGGATCCTTGGTCCATGCTGTTGGATTTCCTGGACACAAACCTGACTCTCATGATTGATACTTATTAAAACTACATTAACTATGTGTCTAGTGGGCTTCTGCCAATTGCCTGCTTGGGTGTCCACTCTTCACTTTCTTCACCCTGAAATGGATTGATGTCCTGATCCTGGTCTCTATTTGACTATGGCTTATGCAATTCATATCCCATTTGTTTCATTCTTTCTTCTTTCCCCTCAACATCTTAGATTGGCCTCTGAGTTTCAGATGGCAGACTGATATTTATAAGCATATAAACTAGATTTGGAATCTGGTTTAGTCCACTTTAAGGCTGAGTGCCACCCTCCACTTCTTCCTGTGCTACTCTCCCTTTAAAGTCTATATCAAATTCTGTCTCTTCTACGCAGCCTTCCATTTCATTGGTTGAGAGTGTTAGGAACTCAAGGAATCCACATTTTACAGCAGGAAAGCCTGCAGAGTAGAATGTTGGAAATGCTCAAGAAGTCTGGATAACAATTATCCCAGGGATATGGTAAATGGGATTCCCACATGAGTGAGAATTTAGATACATGATATCAAAAGTCTCTTCAAATTCTCTAGATTCTTAGGACTCTTTGGATGGCTGATGTAGAAAAGGTGCTCACTAAATGCTTGTGGATTGATTGACAACAACACAACCTTATTATTTGTACTTTACATTAGACCTTGATTATGGAAAGGTAGAGTTTTTCATTCTCATACTTAACTCTTTGCCCCTTGCCCCTCACTGCTCCCCATATACTGTGATCCAGTGGAACTGATATCCTTGTTGTTCATTCAACATCATACTCCATCGCCCAACTCCAGGCATTTTCATTATTCCTGTAATTCTTTCTCACCTCATTCCTGTCTCCCGGCTTAATTCAAATTGCAGCTAAAATCCTGTTTTTAACAAGAAGTCTTCCCTTAATGCTAGTGCCACCCCTCTGTTGATTATCTCCAATTTGTCATATAGGTATACATGTTTGTATGTATTTACATCTGTATGTGTGTACATGTGTGTGTGTCTGTATGTACATATATATATACATATATACATACATATATATAGTCTGTCATCTATCTAGTCTATTTCTCTACATCTAGTCTCTCTCTCTGTCTATATCTTGTCTATACATTGTTATCTGCATATTATCTCACCTGTTAGACTTTGACCTCCTTGAGAGTAAGAACTGATTTTTTTCCTCTTTTCTTTGTACCTCTAGCACTTAGCTTAATGCTTGGCACATAGTAGGTGCTTAATAAATATTTGACTGGCTGATTTTAATTGTACCTCAAATATGAGCATTTTATCATGTCATAGGATTATGAAATCTGAAGTCTAAAATTCATGTAATTTAACCTCTTCAATTTACAAGTGAGGAAACTGAGACCCAGAGAACTGAAGTGACATCCACGTTCATAGGTAATCAGAGAACTTCAGAGTTGGAAAAGACCTCACAATCCATTGAATATAACTCATACCGGAATCTGAATCTTCTTTCAAATGTACCTGACAAACCTTCAGGAAGGTAATTCACAAGCTTCCAAAGCAGTCCATTCCACTTTTGGATATTTCTTATTGTTTGGAAATTTTTTCTGATATCAAACTCAAGCTTGTCCCTTAGGATCTTGTGGCCATCTCTTCTAATTGTGTCCTTTGGAACTAAGTAAAACAAGTTGTGTCTTTTGTCTAATTGACAATCTTTCAGATACTTGAAGATAACCACCATGTCCCTCTCCACCAAATCTTCTCTTCTCTAGGCTAAATATATCCAATTTTTAATATCACAGAATCACGGCATCATAGCTTTAGAGTTGAAAGAGACTTTAGACATAATTGAGTCTAACCACCTCACTTTATAGATGAGGAAACTGAGATTCAGAGAGGTTATGTAATTTGACCAAATTTACACAGATAAAAAGTGGCAAAGCTGAGATCTGTCTTACTTAAAATCCATTGCTTTTTCCATTGTCATGATGTCTGCCAGTTCTTTCAACTTATTTTCATCTCAGTACTCTTCACCATCCTGGTTAATTTCCCATGGATTCTCTCCAGCTTCTCAATCATTCCTAAATACTTTAGTTGAAATATCACCAGGGTAGAAAAGAGCAAGACTAGAGCAGACCTAAGAGCCATGGATGGAAGATATATCCAAACAATGGTTTAAGAATAGTTTTTTTTGGGGGAGGGAGATGGGGAGGGGGGAGGTTCCTAACTAGTAGAACTACCCTGAAATAGCATGGCCTTCTTCAGAAGAGAGTGGGTTCCACTTCTTTGAAGGCTTTAAGAAAAGACTAAATGACTGTTTATTGGAAAAGCTGTAGAAGAAATTCCTTTTGAAATATTGAGTTGAGCTAGAACATGTTCAGAGGAAGGCCATCAGATGTGTGGCACCTAAGCTTCAGGCCATATACAGAGCAGTTGAAAGAACTAGTATATTTCACTTGGATTAGACAGCCACTGACATTCCTTCCAACTCTGAAATTGCATTACTGTGATTCTGGATAACTGTTTTTCCCCCCTCTGTTGGTCACTCAAATCTAGACAATTTATAGGCTAGGCTCTTATATTTCTATTTCTTTTTTGTTTTTTTTTGGCTAGGCAATGGAGTTAAGTGACTTGCCCAGTGTCACACAGCTGGTAAGTGTTATGTGTCTGAGGCCGGATTTGAACTCAGTTCCTCCTGAATCCAGAGCCTGTGCTCTATTCACTGCGCCACCTAGCTGCCCCTAGGCCCTTATGTTTCTAGTACTGTATAGCTTTTGACCCTGGTCTAAGACAAGGCTGAGCTGTGTATGTTCTGTGTATGTTCATTCATTCATTCATTCATTCATTCATTCATTCATTCATTCATCCATCCATCCATCCATCCACTTATCTATCTGTCATCTATTTATTACTTTATTTAACTTTCTGAGTAGCAAGTCTAGTCTGTCCCCTTTTTCCTAAAAAGTTAATCCCTCTATTTCTCTACTGCCACCCAAATATTTAAGTGCCTACTATAGGGTATCATGTTGCTAAAAGCTGGAAATACTGAAAGCCTTACCCTCAGGGAGTTTATAATTTAGTATCTAAATATTCTGTGCCTTTTACCCCTTCCCTACCCAAGACTTAGCTTATGTTTTCTCTCTGATCTATTATTCATTTGAGAACCAAATCTATTCAATCCTTCTGACAGGGCCTTGAGGCAGCTCTTGTTTACCCGTGAACAATTAATTCTTATAATCGATGTTAGCTATTAGCATATATAAACATAGTCAGTTACCATTAGACACCTTGAGGCTACAGTTTAATCGCAGGACCAGAGTCATTTCTTTTAGTCTTTTTTGTTTATATCCGCCAGGAAAGAATCATTAAGGACTTTGAAGGATCTCTGAGTCTAAGAAGGAAAGGGAAGGAAACAAAAGAAACTAGGTCCAGTAGATAAAGACAAAAATATCCAACCTTTCTGTTCCTTTGGGTTCTACAGCAAACTTCTCTCCTCACCCCTCCCTCCCTTTCCCCCAACCTTTTGAAGTCTACACATCTCTCGACTTGGAACTGTTTTCCCTACCTGCTGCCATGGAAGTAGTTGCACATTTTGCTCAATTTTCCCAAATGACTCTAAGCTTTCTTGTTGGATTGATATTTGAAGATCAAGAAACCTCTGTTTTAGAGTGGGCCTCAGTGAGTGAAGAACTTAGCCTCTAGGAAACAAAATGATACTACAGTGATCTTGGATTCCCTTGACCCATCCCAGTTACATGGGGAACAGATTAATGATGAAGAGAGAGAGGTTTACATGTGTGAGTATGATGTAGAACTCTAAGGTGTTTGGAAAAATATGTTCTTCCAATTTTTGTGGATATATAGGATGTGAGAAATTGATTTTTTTTTTGTAGAGGTATAATTTTTCCTTTAACTGCTTGCTTTCCTAAATTCTTTTCCTGTGACTACTCACAAGGAGTCAGGTTCAAGGCAGTTCCCTCAGTGATAGTTAACGTCAGTATTGCCTTGAAACCTCTAGGCTTTAGACAGAGTACAATGAGGGAGAGAGAGACAGAGAGAGAGGGAGAGGGAGAGAGGGAGAGAGACAGAGACACAGAGACAGAGACAGGGAGAGAGAGACACACACACACACAGAGATAGAGAGCAAGAGAGTTTAAAATTATGTGATGGTAGAAGTTATGTTACTTAGTCAAGAAATCTAGAATTCTCTAGGGGAAGCCTAATCCAACAGTCTTTTAACATAGGATGAGTGATTGAATCATTTTTCATCCTAGTTTCATAATTTGTAAAAGGCCTAAAACAATAGACACATCTCTATTAATGACTTTCCAAACCTTAAGCTCAACATAATGACAATTATCGTGATCATCATCTTCTTCTTCATCATTATCATCATCATCATCTAATCTCAAACTTTCATTTTGTAAATTAGTGTACTAGGGTCAAGTTAGGCGAATTGAATTTTCTAAGTAAAAGTCACAGAGCTAGAAGTAGTAACCTATAAATAATAGAGCCAGAATTTGAACTCAGTTCCTCCAACTTGAGAATAGGTCTCTTTCTCATAGACCAAAGAACTTAATTATATTCCACAGAGATAAGAAGAGGTAACTGAGTTCTAGCTAGATGAAACATTTTACTATGTGTGGAGGTAGGTTTTTGTCATTCAAGGGGGTTACTGAAACATGTTCACATGGTGTGTAGATCATGAGATAACATACCTAAAGTACATCATATACATTAGAACATTATATAAATATTAGCTATCATTATTGAGAATTTCCTAAAATTTAAAGTTTCTAAGTTGAAACACATAAGTTTATGAGGATTTGAGTTTCCCATCATGTGAATTTTTTCTTTTACAATCTGGTTACAACTTACTTTTTTTTTTCTCTTTATATATTTTTATTTATACTAGAGTCTCCAACCTACTAGAGTTTTTACTGTTCCTAACTAGCTTTTCTGTAATTTTGGGTAAACTTTTAAGAACAATATAAACTCCCTGGCTTAAAATGAAAGATTAGTCCCATTGCTTTCTATCATTGCTTTGCTATTGGTCATTTTCAGGCATGAGATAGCAGTATAGCTTTGTGCACCTTCATTCAGGGAAATAATGACAAAATCTTATATCCTAGCTGGACAAGTACTTTGGGCTGATGAACAGAAGAGGACAGAGCAAGGTGTACTTTTCCTGAGAGGAAGGAGGGCAGGGAGGATCAATGATGATACACATCCAAGGATGTGTTGACACATGACATGCCCTTCTGGACATGCCTAAGCTAGTGAATTGTACTTTGTGCTTATCACTGCAGACAAGCCCCATTTCCCAAGATGCAGGTTTTGGTTAGTTCTTGAATAGAATCCATGGTTTCCTGTCCACCCAAATGGGCAGGAACAACGGATGATGAATCAAACCAAAATCTAAGTTACTAAAAGAATCCACAAGTTACTTTGTCTGATGAAAAACATAATGGAATAGCACATGAAATAAACCAATATTTACATTTCCATGTTTGGGTACCAACATACAAGGCAAATCTGTAGTCCTGGCTTTTAAAAATATGCTTCCTTGTCTCTGAACAGATACAATAAAAAAAAAAAAGGCAGATAACTTTGAGAGCCTTAAGATAATTCACTTTAAGTTACTTAGAAGCTAAAGAAAGTGGCTTGAGATGAATTTTTTTCCTTTGCTCATAATGGCCAATTTCACCACCTTTTGTGAAATATGGAAGCAAAGTGATATTTAAGTTTACAACACACAGCGCTCTGTCACATTGAAAAATTCAAACGGACTACTCACTTGTGCTTGCTTGTTGCTAAAAAGCTTTGGCATTAGGAAGAGGACATAAAAGAGGCTTCTTACAACAAAGCCAGGAGTAAAAGGATTCGAATTACTTTGCAGTGTATTTCATCTTACAGGGAGCAAGAAAGAATAATGTTTATAAGATTTTAAAATGAAGCCTAGTTTTGTGACTAAAACGTTGGACTTGGAATTAGAAAGTCTAGAGACAGCATCCTGCTGCCAACATTTCCTAGATCTGGCCTTGTGAAGGTCACCTCAGTTTTTACATCTATAAAATGGGGATAACAATATCTGAAATACTCACCTCAATCAATCAGTGTTCTCACTTGACAAAGATAATTACTTTTAGCAGTAATAGCAAGGCATTTATATAGTACTTCAAGGTGTGCAAAGCATTTTACAAACATTATATTGTTTGATCCTCACGACAATTCTGGGATGTAGGTTCTACTATTATCTCCATTTTACAGATGAGGACACTGAGGCTGAGAGTGGTTAAGCAGTTTGACTAGGGTTATATAGCAACAAGTAAGTGCCTGGAGATAGATTTGAATTGAGGTCTTGTGACTCTGGGCCCAGAGCTCTGTCCAGTGTGCCACCTAGCTGCCAACTTTTAAGGTGGATAGAATAGTCAATAGACAATCACCCTTATAAGATTACAAAGCAAAACATATTAATATCAGAATTGTTACAGACACAGGAAGTACAAAAAGCAACAGACATAATTGCTACCCACAATCAGAATTGTTCTTCCCCAAACCTTACACTTTTGCACTCAAATGACTGGGTTGCTGAGAGACCAGTGTCTTCTTGTCAAACTGCTATTTCAGAGAAGCCTGTAATCTAGGACAAACTGGTGAGACTAGGAAAGGATTTGCCCATCACTAAAGAAATACTGTTTTTTTTTAAATCATATCCTTAGAGAATTCTTCCCATCTTCCCCTCTTCCCCCTTTTTACAGATATATGTGTGTGTGTGTGTGTGTGTGTGTGTGTGTGTGTGTGTGTGTGTGTATGAAACCTATCTATAGTCATGAGAAACAATACTATTTACGAAACCAGTTAAAGACTGTCAGTTTGTTATACAGTGTGATCATTTTAGTTTGTTGGTTTCATAGCTCTGAAGTCACTAAAATTTTTCACGCCTCTACCCCAAAGTAAAATATCGCTGTCAGGAATTAAAAGTGAGAGGGCAACTCTGATATCATGTATAATATGCATGTAATTATGAGAGAGAGAGAGAGAGAGAGAGAGAGAGAGAGAGAGAGAGAGAGAGAGAGAGAGAGAGAGAGAGAAAGAGATGGAGAGAGAAGAGAGATGGAGAGAGAAAGACTGTGAGAGAGAGAAAAGAAAGAGAGAGACAGAGATGGAAACAGAGGGAGAACAACATTTTTATTGACTAGATAAGAGGACTTTTCTGTCAAGAGCCATCAGTATCATTTTCTAGTTAGTAATTCTCCCATTAGAATGTAAACTCCTTGAGGGAAAGGATTATTTTTAGTTTTCTTTTGTACCCAGCACTTAGCATACTGGATGTTTAATAGTAATTAATTGATTGAGTAAATATTTATCAAGTACATGTTATGGGCAAGGAACTTAAGATAGTTCTCCTTCCCTTATCTTATGGAAACTAAGCCCTTTTGTTTTTTAAATCATAACAAAGGATCAATCAACTCTACTCCTAATGGGAAGCCTAAGCAAGGCTAAGAAGGCACGGTGGGCACCAGTACTAGCAAGACAGACTTGGTTACTGGTGATGCACTGTTAAAAATGCTTTCCAGACTGTTTACATTTTGTATTATGCCTTTTACAAGATGACGACTAGGGCACAAGCAAGCAATCTTCTCTTCACATATTAGAGCTCTAAGCAAAGCAAGGAAAGTACAGATGAGAATTTGATGATATAATTTGGGTGGTAATGAGGTCATTGTTATTTCAAAGCTTATGGCCACTATAGCCATAAATCCAGCAAATAAACCTTACAAATAAGATGTGATAGTAAGTGAGTATAAAATAAGGGTGTGAAGAATTAACACTAATCTACTGGCAAATAAAAAGCCCTGTGGATCAGGTCGCCTTTTTTATTTTTTTTTTTAACTGAGGTTTATCATATGAAGTCATGGTGAGAAGCTAAAATGGATTAGAATCCCTGAATTACAGCTCTGAACTGAAGTAGGCATGTAATTTAGGAGACAATTGCTATAAATGATGTCCAAGCTAAGCCTTCAAAATGCGTATGCAGTAGATCACTATATAATGCGGTAGACATACATCAATAGTTATTGATGTATAACTGTTCCTTACATAATGTGTGTCTGTGTTTTTGAGCCAGGTTGTAGAAAACTTTTTAAGAAGAAGTTTTTATCTAAATCCTTTGTCTCTTAATCCTATATTCCTCTTATTCTTCTCACAGAGAGCCATCATTTGTAATGAGGAATTTTTTTAAAAACAGAAAGAAAATAAAAAATTAGCAAAACCTATCAATACGTTGACAAAATCTGATGTTATATGAAATAGTCCTTTTCTGTGGACCTCCTGACTCTATACAACCCCTAACTCATATCTTTTCATTATAGTTAAGGTCATTAAAAAAATTATAACATTGAGGTTTGAATGTATTGTGGTTTTTGTTACTTCCATTGACACTAATGTAACTAACGTATATCACCACATAATCATTGCCACCGCATTATCATTACACGCTGTTATTTCAGTCCCAAAACCTGTTTGTGACCTTTCATGTAATCATTGCATAGTATTATTCTGTTTATCGTGCTACTTAAAAGGCAAACAGAGCAGCAATGTACTCACCAGTGGCATATGGATACGCATTTATCTCTTGCGCATTGCGAGCTCCAAGCCTAAAATTCTCAGCCCATGTGCCTTGTCAGTATATTTCAGAAAGCTGACTTGCATAGTTCATTTAGGGCTGTGCTGAACTAATGGTATCGTCATGCAACCCAGTGAAGAGCCATGGGCACGAGGGGAACCACGAGTAAATCATGTGATATGGTGAGACTTGCATCTTCTCAATTTTAATATATATATATATATATATATATATATATGTTCACGACTATTGTGTGTATCCTAATCTTGCACCAAAGACAGTTTAGTAATAAATGATTTTTAAGTAATACTGGCACAATTTTTAAAAGCTTTGTGTAGGACAGTGACCCCAACTGAAATTAAACTCAGAGACTTCTCAAGGTGGAAAGCAAAGGTTACCTTTATTACAATCTCGCGAGATGGCTGTCTGCTCCTTCGATACATGTGGAGACAGAGAGAGAGAGACCGTGTAAGAGGGGCCGCCTTATAAAAGCAATTCTCTGCCCACCATGCAAAGTCTCCACCCACTACTCAAACAAGTCTCCACCCACCACTATCCCTTACCCCCTTTACTGGGAGGTGGGGCTTACATTCTAGGCATGAAATTCAAAGACAAGGAAAGAGGCGGCCCACCTAGGGCAAACGGCTCAGGTTTGGGGTGAGGCAGGGCTTATTCTTTCTGTTAAGTGCTTAAAAACATGGTCTGAGTAGGGGAGGATTTTGAAAGTAATAATCAAGAATTATTTGACCCTTTGAGGAGCCTTTACTTCTGAGAGTTCATTTCTCACACTACCTTCTGAACTCATTACCTTAATTACACTGAGAAGTCTTCACTGGGACATCCCATTCAGCTTCACATAATGGTCACACCCCATGTTTTTACAACAAAAATTTGGCATAAAATCTGCAATGATTATGTGGTGAAATATGGCACTATGCATATTGTTGATTTGGCCCTGCTTCCTTCACTTTGCATCAATCCATTTGTCTTCCCGTGTTTCTCTATATTCTTTATGCTCTTTGTTTCTTACAGCACAGTAATGTTACATTACATTCATGCACCACAATTTGTTTGGCCTTTCCTCCATGGATGGACAGCTGTTTTTGTGTGTTTGTTTAACAGTTTGTTGTCACAAGAAGTATTGCTTTGATATTTTGGTCTATATGGAAATTTTACTTTTTTAACCACCAATATCTTTGGGACACATGCCTACCAGTGGACTCTACCAGATGAGAAAACCGAGGCACGGAGAGATTAAGTAATTTGCTCAGACTCACGCAATAAGTATCTATGGCGTGACTCTAACTCATGTCTTCTTGGCTCCAAGTTCTGTGCTCTATTCAATAGCTGACCCTGGCTCAAAAAGTCACTATAACTTTATTTACATAATTCCCAACTACTTTCCAAGACTGGTGAGCTAATTCACAGCTTCAACCACAACAGATTAGTGTGCATGTCTTTCCATCCCCTCCCATACAATTTACATCTTTATTCAGCTTTGCTGATTTGCTGAGTGTGAAGTTAAACCTTCTGGTGGTTTTGATTTGTACTTATTATTAGTGATTCAGAGCCTTCTTCGACATAGATGTTAATAATTTTTAATTCTTCTTTTGAAAACTATTTACTTATTAGGAAATATGTAGTGTTTTAAAATTTACGAGACATTCACAAACATCATTTATTTATTTCTCACAATAAACGTAGGAGGTGGCAAGTTCAGGCATTCATGTCTTAATTTTATATATGAGGAAACTGAGGTTCAAAGACATTAAACGTCTTTCCCATGGTCTCAAAGCTAGTAATTGCTGGAAGCAGGGCTCTAAGTAACAATTTTGGTCAGTGGAGCAAGCAGGTCTAAATATACCCTCAGATTAGTTTGGAGAGACTCCAGGGCAATCTGAAGGTGGGGAGATAGCAGACAGTTCAGGAGCTAGGAGGAGCTCAGATGACATGACTGCTTGGAGTGAGGAGGAATATTGGGGGGATAGGGAAAAAGCTCAGCATCTGGGAGCTTGCTTATTTAACCAATTAGTTTTGCTAAATACCCGACACTTTCTAAAGTGTTGAAAGAATGAAAGTGCTGTCAAAATATAAAAGTAATTAATTTTAAAATTCTAGAATCCTTGAAAATTACTGTTTTAAACTTTGGGACCCTCAAGCGAAGACTCGTCACTCTCTCTTGACACCCAGTCTTATGCTCTTTTGCTTATATCATGCTGTCACAAGCATAGTAGATAGTAACACATGTGCATATATTTTGACTCTCACTGCTCAGGTGCTGGGTATTGGACTTTCTTTCTTGAATGACTTTGACTGCAGTCATTAAGGCAAATACTTCCTGACTATGAGAGCACAAGAAGGTGGCCTGCTTGATTGTCATAGGGTTCAAGCCCCCAGGGTCCATTAAGTGACCCTACCCAGGTACCGGTTACTTTCTTATCAGCTGCTCCTGTTGTTGCACTGGGATTACAAGGGTGATGATGATAATTATGATGCTCCTCCTGCTGCTGATAGGTCATCATCATCAGAGATTACAGAAGGATTATGTTCAACAAGCCCAGCTTTAGTGATTAGTGTACTTTATTCAAGAAGGAAATGGCAAAAGCTATTCAACACATTGCTGTAGGCCACCAACATTTGGCACTTACTAAAAAATCAGTAAGACATGACCTGGTAGATAGAATTACACACCTGGAACTCTCCACCTTTCATGGACTGCAAGCTGACAAATTCTCGTACTAAAAATATGGATCTCAAAATATCCTTGAGCAATGATCTAACATACCACTGGGAATGGAATATTATTACAGATTGAACTCCTGTCTATAATCACAAGCCCTAGCATTAACCAAAAAAAAAAAAGGAAGTTTTTAATGGATACCAACAGACCAAATACTGAAGAAGCTTTTAAAATGTAAAGACCTAGCAGAAGAAAGTGACATTATGTGGGGACAGGATAAAGTATATCTCATTTGCATCATCTTGTTTGCTGCTAGAATTCAATTGAGAATGATGTTAGATCTATGGAAGATACTTTTATTGAACAACAGAGAGTAGGTTTTTTTTAATCTATCAGAGTGTTATTTTCAGAACATTTCATATTAAAGAATAACAGGAGATTGACTTGCCAAAAACATATCTCCATGTCACTTTCCTATTTAATAAACTCTAGTAGCTCCCTCTTGCCCTAATAATAAAATGTGGGACAGCTAGGTGGTGCAGTGGATAGAGCACTGGTCCTGGAGTCAGAAGGACCTGAATTCAAATCCAGCTTCATACACTTACTAGCTGTGTGACCCTGGGTAAATCACTGAACCCTGATTGCCTTCCCCCTACCCCTACCAATGGAATATAAACTTCTCCAATAGAACCAAAAGGCACTGTTCTAGGTTCTAGAAATACAAAGACAAAACACCACATCTTATTTAAAAGGATTCTACTTTCCAAAGGGAGAGAGAAGTACAGTGCCTATCAAATAGTAGGTATTTAACAAATGCTTCATGACTGACTGATGTCCTCTGAGTTGCCTTTTGGTTCTATTGGAGATATGTAATAACTCAGATTCTAAGTTCATAAAAGAAGTGGAAACAAATTTATATAAGAAATCTGAGTTAAGGACATTATTACTTTAGAGTTAAAAAGGACTTCAAGAGCACCCTCATTTTGCAGATGAAGCAACTAAGGTCCAGCGAACTGAAGTAATTTACCCAAAGTCATAGAGGTATTTTGCAGAAAAATCAATATTTTGATCTCAGATTCTCTGACTACAGACACAATATTCTTTCTACTGCATGACTTTCCCAACGTGGGAATCAGGAAAGGCTCTATAAACAAGGTAACATTTCAGTTGAAACTTAAAGGATGGGTCAGAATTCAACAGGAGGAGAGTGGATGGCAGTCTTACCACAAGGAATAACGTAAGCAGAATCATGTAAGAAAAATAAATGAGTCATATATAGAGAATAGAGAGTAGTCTATTTTGGTTGGGTGTAAAGTAGTAAAGAGAGTAAGAGCATGAGATAATGTTGTAAATGAAGGGTGGTGTCAATTTTGTGAACAGATGAAGGATTTTAAATTTATTTGGTAAGTAGAGACCCACCTTTAAATAATGTTGTCCCACCATATTTGAGAGTCCTCTATATGGATTGTCCATTTGCCTCCTATGCATTAAAATGTCCTATCCTAGTTTTGCTAGCTTCCCATCCTCAGGCTGGGATATATAAGTAGCTGTCCAGCTCCTAAATATAATAACAAGATGCAAACTGAATACAATAACCAGATGCAAATTAGTAAACTTTGGTCATTCTTTTCCTAGACTAATAGTTACTTTGAATGTACCAACTCATGGAATGCAACATCATTTTATTCAAAAGGTTGCTGTCCTTTCTCTATAGATCATAGATGACTTAATGGTGCACACAACTGTATGTGAGATTTATGTCCACTTGTGGTTAGGTTCAATTTGGAGATTTCAGCAATCAATTTAGTGTGCAAGTTAATGGTACTTGAAATTTAGGTACTTCTGTCTCTTAGTGCATGCATTTATGTACGTGAATTCTAATTTATTGTTAGCCCTTCTGACATCAACAGTCTTGCTTAGGAACAATGAGATCTAAATGGCAAGGGAAATGCACATGCCAGAAGTAGTACAGTGGTCATTGCAGGAAAACATACTCTTTTCAAACTTGGGTTTCAAAAGACAAATACTTCAAATAATCTTGGCAAGATTAGAAGGTGTGGTGGTAGCAAGCAATTCTAAAGCACCCAATCAAGGTATTATCACTCCAAGTCAATGATGGTGAGCAGGCAAGCTCAGCAAACCTTAGCTTCATCTGCTGGTCCCCTGGCCTACAATTATGAGCTGGTATCAGACTCTTGCACATATATATATATATATATATATATATATATATATATATATATATATATATATATATATATATATATATATATATATATATAAAGAATCAATTCTTTATAGACAACTTTTCCTCAATTTCCTTATGCTTTGGAGCTAGAGAGATTTGGGAGATTTTAGAGTTGGAAAGGATCTTTATAGATCATAAAATCCTCGATGAAGAGCTCACCCAGAGACCATTATTCCTGCTCCTTTATTTAAAGATTAAGACACTGAGGCCCTGAGAGGAGAAGAGAGTTGCTTAAGGTCACATATGTGGTTAGTTGGATATTTGAACACTGCTTCTTTAAGTACAAATCCAGTTGAATACTTATTATTAAATTATCTATATTCTCCTCAACTATTGACTTTGATTTTCTCTTATTCTTCTTTCACTTGTCTCAATCTATCACTTACATTTTTATTGATTATACTCATGATCCATTAATGTGTGTGTATGTGTATGTGTACTTGCTTGGTGGTGTAGGAGACAGAGTTCTGGACTTAGAGTCAGGGAGGCCTAGATATGAATCTTGCCTCAAACATTTACTAGCTGTGTGATCCTGGGAAAGTCATTCAACCTTTCTCAGATTCAGTTTCCCCATGTGTAAATTGGATAATCCAACAGTACTTACCTCCCAGGGTTGTGAGAAGGATTAAGCAGCTTAATATATATTAAATATGGTGTACACCTTAGAGCACCATATATAGGTTAGCTATTATTATATGTACATAAATATATGTGTATGCATACAAGCTGAGATGTAGCATAATGTACTGGATGGAAGAATGTTATTGGCATCAGAAAAATTAGTTGAAGACCTGATTCTGACAAATACTTGGTGTGTGACCTTAGGCAAGTCATTTAATTTCTCAGTGCCCCAAGCACCATTTTAACATTAATAAGTATAAATGATTTGTGAATCCAAATTGGTGTGATGAAATTCCATCCATTCAAGGTAGTTCCTTAAACTGTTGAAATCATAGATATGGACCTCCCAAAAAAAAGATAAGAGAAAAGAAAGGAACAAAGAAAAAAGGCTCCCTCTACCCACGCATACATTTATGTAGGCATATTCATATGATTTTTTTTCTTTCTGAGATAGATTCTTTTCTATCTTTAATCCTTGTGCCTCTATATTTTTTAGTTAAAGGGGAAGAAAAAGAGTAAAACAATGGGCTAATAGATGAAACCTAATTGAGATAAATGTAAACTCTTTTACTTGGCTTCAATAAATAATTTGATACAGAAAATGAGGTAAGGATGTTTTGATAACAGTTTGTCTGAAAAAAGATCTGGGGGTCTTAGTGCGCTGGAAGTTCAGTCTGAGCCATTCTTATGCTTGACATGGCAGCTTCAAAGCTAATGGGACCTTGGGCTCCATTAAGAGAAGGACAGCTTCCAAAAAAAAAAAAGCAGATGGCAATTACACTGTCCTCTTCCTTGGTTGTATTACACCTGGAATATTTTCTTTAGCTCTGAACTTTAGAAAGGGCATTGTTTAGATGAGGGAGATCTAAAGAAGAGCACCTCATAGAATGAAGTGTCTTGAGATCTACAAAGCCATTTTAAGTTTGGAATGAGACAGTGGGCTGGATAGAACATAGTATTCAAATAGCAGTAGGAAGGCCTTGCTTCAAATTCTACTTCTGACAACAGCTGTGTTACCATACACAAATTATCACCTCAACAAACCTCAGTATCTTGAGCTGTAAAATGGGAGGAAAATATCTGTAATACTCACCTCACTGGGTTGTTTGAGGCTCAAATACAGTAAACATATAAAGCATTCTGCAGACTTTAAGATTCTATCTAAATATCGGTTATCATTGTTGGTTGAAGCAATTGATGATGTTTACCTAGGAGCAGCCAGAGAGCACATGATACTCTTCCTATATTTAAAAGGTTATAATGTGAAAATTGTTTGGTTTTGACCTCGAAGGCATTTAAACCTCAAAGAAGCAAATTGAGACTTGGTGTGACTTTCTAACAATTCAAACTATCTAAAAGAGAAATGGGCTACTTTGGAAGGTAAGGGGTTCCCTCTCATGGAAGGTCTTTACAGGCTAGATGACTGCTTGATGGATATGTGGTAGTGGGGATTCTTTTTCAATTATGAGTGGGACTGGAATGCCTTGGAGGCAAGTTAATTGGCATAGCAGATGGAGTGCCATGCCTAGAGTCAGGAAGACTCATCTCCCTGAGTTCAAACACTTATTAGCCATATGATCCTGGGCAAGTCACTTAACCCTGTTTGCCTCAGCTCGTCATCTATAAAATGATCTGGAGAAGGAAATGGCAAACCACTCCAGTATCTTTGGCAAGAAAACCCCAAATGGGGTCACAAAGAGTCAGACATGACTGAAAACAACTGAACAAAAAGAATGCCTTTGAATTCCTTTCCAAGTCTAAAATTCTATAAATTTTTCATGTCAAGGAAAATTATGAATATATGAAAATGCTTAATAAATAAATAAATTCTTAATAAATGTTAATAAAAATTCTTAATGAAAAAGAAAATAATTTATAAGGTCATCATGCTTTTTCCCCTTCTAATCCTGAAATCAGAAAAGGTAAAGCAATTTGTCCAATAAATGGAGGAGTTGAAAATGAGATCAAAGTTTCCTGACTCTGACTCCAGCATCCTCTACACTACAGCCTCCTCCTTTTATCTTTTGCTGCTGCAGAGTGAACAAGAATCCATCAACAACACTCTATATGCCACCACAGAAACGGTAATCAACAGGGAAGAAAACACAGAGCTACATAGTTAACCCTGATCTGGGAGTGGTATCACACTCTAATCAGTTATACCGAGTTTCATGTTGGCAATAAATAATCATCAAATGAAAATCTTTCCAGAATTAAAGCATGTGTAATAAGCAACAAATGAAATGGATAGACAGGGTCTGCATGTACAGCTTTCCAGCTGGGAAACCACTAGTACTCCCTGCTGCACTGTGTATTGAATTTTTGAGCTATCATGAGTGATAATTGAAAATTCCCATCTGATAAATGGTCTCTGAGGATTCCCAGATCAGCTGGTCCTTCTCTAGTCATAAAGGGAGGGACGTGAGAGGGATAAACATTTATATAATGCCTTTTATGTGCCAGGCATGGTACTATGTGCTTTTATAAATATCTCGTTTGATCCTCACAACAGCTTTGTGAGGTAGATGCTCATTTTATAGATAAGGTAACAGAGGTGAAAAGAGGTTAAGTGACTTGCTCAGGGTCTTACAGCTAGTCAGTATCTGAGATTACATTTGAACTAAGGTCTTCCTGATTCCAGGCTCCAGTGCTCTATCTACTGACCTACCACCTGCCTCATAAAGAATCTAGTTGCAATGTAACTTGTCATTCTCAGTAAAACTATGCATCCTTCCTTTCTGGTTAGTTTTAATAACTACCTCCCAAAACACAATAGCCTTGTATTCATCTGCTACTATAAGGGATACAAACAAACAGAGAAATAAAACTCTTTGGGGGCTCAATTTGAATGTTGCTATAGGATAAGGTTTTTGGATTATTTTATTAGTTGTATATTAGTCCTTTGGGTCTCTGAAGCTGCTTTGCAGGTGGTGAAATGGCAAATTACAGATGGTTTATTAAACTGCATTGGTGCCAAGGATGAAGACAGAAGATGCCAAGCATAGCATAGGTAGCAGTTTGGTAACATTTCCTAACTACTCAACTTATTTCTAGGTCCATGGAGCTTACAACAGCAACCATAAAACATCAGGACAGTATAGAAAAAAATGTGTGGAGACATAGGCATGGCTTTTTTTTTTTTGGTCATGTAAGGTATAAAAAGACAGCTCTGCAAAGAGTCAGTGCCCTTCAGACTTGAGAGCTATCCCACTGCTGAATCAGGCAATGTACCCTTTTGATCATATCTATTTCAGTTTGGAAATAAGTATGTCTATATATACCTAAAGCAGAGCTACAGCTTTGTTAAATATCCTTAACATGCTATTGTTAAGGAAACCTCAGGTGTTTTTTCCCCACCTAAATGGTAGAAAGTCTGTAAGTTTCTCATTTCCTTCTAGTTCTTGGTCTAAACCATTGAGTTTAAATTAGGCCTGGCCCAGAACACTAAGCAAGTGAAAGTACATACACATTAAATATATACATACATATATTTCCTTGGGGGATACTTTCCAAATGTTTTTTTTCTTCTAGTTTTGTAAGGCATTATTTTCTTAAAATACAGGGAGCATTTATATAATCAGTTATTTATAGAAATCCTAAGAGGGGTTGCTTAAGCAGGGATGCTCATCTGGAGCTACAGGTTGGTTATTCAAATCTTGGTTGTCTGCCATCTCTGAACATATCCAGGTAGATGCAACAAGTTTGAAGTGAGAAGACAATGTTCCCAGAATTAGATGCACTCATTGACTTTAAGGATCCTGTAAGGATACTTAATTTTGTGAGTGCGAGTACTACTACTGCTGATGCAAATAATAGTAGCTGGTTTTCTAATGCTGTGGATGCTCAAATGTGCCTGGGTATTCATCTAGTTTACTCATGACAGCTGCCTTCATGTATTTGAAGAGCTGCCCCTTGGACGAGGGATGAAAATGTTTTCCTTGGCCTCAGAAGGCAGAACACTTGTTGGAAGATGCAGAGAGGCAGATTTCAGCTTGAAGTAAAAATGAACAAACAAAACCAGTCCCTAACAATTAAAGTTATCTGAAAATGGAATGGGCTGCCTCTGGAGGTTGTGGGTTCCACTTCACTAGAGGTTTTAAGGTAAAGGCTGAGTGAACACTTATAAATAATGTAATAGAATGATGAGTTTAGATAGCCTCTGAGGTCCCTTTCAATTCAGATTCTGTGAAAACAAATCATCACCTGATGACCAACATGTTCGTGAGCTTCTTTGAACATGCTTAAGTTAGTTTTCCTTGTTTGGCCAGATTTCAAAGCCTTTTTCACCATGGTAGAATTTGCCAGTTTGCTTCTCTTGATTAGAACAAGATTTTTTAAAAATGGTTGTTGTTGTTGGTTAGTTATGTATGACTTCTTGTGACCACATTTGGGGTTTTCTTGGCAAAGATATGGGAGTGCTTTGCCATTTCCTTCTCCAGATCATTTTACATATAAAGAAACTGAGGCAAATAAAGTTAAGTGACTTGCCCAAGGTCACACAGCTAGTGAGTGTCTGAGGTCATCTGGGTATCATGATGAGGCATGGGATGTAGTGGATTAGGAGCTTGAGACAAAAGACAGAAAAATTCAAAAGCAGACACAAGTCTGGGACTCAATAGCTTTACTGTAGGGACGAATTACCTTCACTAGAAACCTGAGGGTACCATTATACTAAGCCTTGTTACCATGATCTATATTCATAATGATTGTTCAGAGACACACAGTGGGATAGCAGATAGAGAGCTAGCCTCTGAATCAGGAAGAACTGATTTCTCTCTCTCTCTCTCTCTCTCTCTCTCTCTCTCTCTCTCTCTCTCTCTTAACTTTTACAGAGCAATATTTATTTTAAAGGTATAACAACAAATACATAGATGTAGCCTCTAACACATGGGACATAGCCTATCCTTTCCTCCCCACCCACATCCCATCCCATGCCTCCTCAGTCTCTTAGGAGAAGAGGATTAATTTCATAGCTTATTTCACTTCTTATATAGCAAAGTCCCATTTCCAATTCCAAAACCCACCTTGGCCTTGAGTCTCAAGTACTCTGGCTTCTCAGGACTTCCCTGCAAAGCTGACAAGCTGCAAGGATTCTCCTTGGAATCCTAACCTCAGGGCTGTTTTAGCTCCAACTCCTGGGTCTATAGGGATTACCACCTGCACCTGAAACTGAGGGCAAATGAAACAAAAGAAAAACAGACACACCCCAAGCCACAGGCCTAAAAAGAGAAAGGAACCTTCTACCCTCACCAATTCAGTCAAAAGTGCAACAGCAGTTACAGTTAACCTTCACCTGCACAGGAAAAAGAGCACTCAGGAAAAAAAAAAAAGAAAAGAAAAAAGAGTGAGACTTTCCCAGTTTGGCATTTTTAAAGACAGACCATGTTCTGGCTTTACAACTCATCAAGGGAAACAAGTGGAAGCATGTAATAGAACATAGGATATCTTCTCAGAAGCAGATACCATGACATTTTCTAAGTATTGCCTCCATTTTAGGTGATCTGGAAATGCTCAAAGTCTCCCTTGTACACACAGGACATACAAGTTCAGGAAACCTGTGCTCAAGGTAGACATAGAAGGACCTCTCATGCCTTAGATACTGCAAGACAACTGATGTCTTTTTGTTTGTTTGTTTTCAAAATAAAAATAAACTTGGAAATAATGCTTTGATATTTGGTGAGTCTATCTCATCTCATCGGTGTGGATGCTCCAACCACAGATTATGAAAATTCTACGTGTTTTCTGATTTTATATGATTCTTATCCACATTTTTCAAAAAGTCATTCAAAAAGGTTCTACGTGACATGTCTTCTTTGGATAAGAATGTGTCTTGGGGAGATATGTTTTATAAAGTTGTCCTCTAGTACTATGAAAAGTGTCCTGTGCTGAATCTTTTCAAGCTACTCTTTGGTCTTGTATTTTAAAGTCAAATTTTCTATTCAGCTTTGGTCTTTTCATTAAGAATGCTTGACATTCCTCTATTTCACTGAATGACCATTTTTTCCCCTGAAGGATTATACTCAGTTTTACTGTGTAGGGGAGTCTGGGTTGTAATCCTATCTCTTTTGACCTCCAGAATATTCTATTCCAAGCCCTCCAGTCCCTTAATATAGAAACTGCTAAATCTTGTGTTATCCTGATTGTGTTTCCACAGTATTTGAATTGTTTCTTTCTGGACGCTTGCAGTATTTCTCCTTGACCTGAGAACTCTGGAATTTGACTATGATATTCCTAGAAATTTTCCTTTGGGGATCTCTTTTGGGAGGTGATTGGTGGGCTCTTTCAATTTCTATTTTACCCTCTGATTCTAGAATATCAGGGTAGTTTTCCTTGATAATTTCTTGAAAGATGATGTCTAGGTTCTTTTTTTGATCATGGCTTTTGGATAATCCAATAATTTTTTAAATTATCTATTCTGGATCTATTTTCAGGAAGAACTGATTTCAAGTTCTGACTCTGACATGTATTAACTATGTGACACTAAGCAATTCACTTCACATCTGTGTCTTAGATGACTTTAGGGATCATTGGATCCAAGATTTAGAGTTGAAAGGAATCTCAGAGACCACCTTATCCAACCCCTTCATTTTATAAATAATGAAACTGAGGCTTATAGAATGTAAATGATTTGCCCAAGGTCATATAGGTAGTTAGCATCAGAGGAAAAATTTGAGTTAACGTCCTGTGACTAATTCAGTGCTCTTTCCCTTCTTGCTCATCTGCAGTGGTATATGACATTTTCTGACCCAGAATTCTCTACACCAATGAAATCATAGATCTCCCAATAGAAAAATAAAGAAAATTCTCTTCAACTCAACCTGTATTACTCATCAACTATAACTAAATCAGCCAAAATGTATTAACCACCTGCTATATGCATAGATAAGGGATAGATGTCTTGTGTTTTTCATTAGCACTAATGTAATGGCAGAAGGTCTATAAAAAAAATAAACCAGAATTTTGGGTGAATCCCTAATGAAAGATTTCTGGTAAATCATGGACATGACTCTTACAGAATGAGAAAGAATAGCTGGTGATTGGTCCCACTGGGCAGGGTATACACAATGGTAAGATTAAAGATGCATTAAAATATTGATTTCTGTGTTCTTGGAATACAAAGATAAAAACAAAATGATCAAGGAGTTTGTTGGGGAAGGGGACACAACACATCCATATAATTTAAGTATGTGATAACTGGAGTATGGAATTCTAATGACAGGGAACTTCAAGGGAGGCTTCTTGGAGAAGCTGGTCTCTGGTGAAAGTTAAAAATTCTTAGAAATTGAGGGAATAGGGAAAATATTTCAAGAACAGGACACAACTAGTTTGAATACATGGAAGCAAGAGAAGAAATATCATTTTGAAAAGAGTTGATAGTTATAAAATCATAGATTTAGAGTTGGAAGGGAGCTTGGAGGTCCTATATAGTAGTCCAACCACTTCATTTTCTAGATGACAGATAGGGCAAGAGAAACTAAGAAACTTGCCCACAGTTACCCAGACAGTAAATGGCATAGCCCACCCCTCTGACTCCAAATTCACCATGTAATGAGGCATTTGATCCAGATTACAATCCATCTATGACTGTTTACCTGTGAGACTCTCTTCCAAACAACATGAAAAAGGGAAAAGTCAAGCATGACTCTTAATCTTTGGTCACTGCCCCAAAGTGCAGAACCCAATATCTAAGCAATCTCTTCCACAGTCAAGAGATGATCTGGACATCAAGAAGCAGGGTCAGGATTCTCCCAATGGAACCTTCTCAGCTGTTTTGGGTAGCAGTTGGGTTGGTTCATAATTGTCCTGAAGGATTAATGTTCAATTTGGAAATGAGGAGATTAGGAGTTTATATAGAAGAAGGATGCAGCAGAAAAATGAATGTTGAAGGACAGAAATAGATATGCTTCAGTTGGAGCCAAGTCCCAGGACTGGCTATCAGTCACAAAGAGAATGGGATAACCTGTCTTCCACACTTCCATTGATTGATCATATGCCCCTAAGAATCCAAGCCTCCATTTTGCACTATGGCATTTTGGAAGACAGAGAAGAGACTAGATAGAAGCAGAGAAGTCAATTTTAAAACTTTCATGCTAGTCCAGACCAGAAAAATGAGATATTTAACTAGGGTACTGACTGTGCAAATGGAGGGAAAGGGCTAGAAAAAGGATGTTGTGGAAGTAGTCAGTAGGTTTTGGCAACTGATTGAATGATGGGGGTTAAAAAGAGTTAAGGATGACTCTTAAGGATATGAACTTGGGAGGATGATAATTCATTCAATAAAAATAGGAAAGCTTATAAGAGGGTCAAATTCAAGAGGGGAGATTCTAAGTTTAGCTTTGGGCATAGCATGAAGAGCATTTTGTTCCATGTCCTCCATTTTGAAAAAGCAGGGATGTGTGTAATATGCTTTGGATAGATTTCCTTTAAAATAATTAAAATAAGAAATGTTTGGTGTGTAAAAGGGTAAGCTTCAGTTAACCTGGAAAGTGTATTTATGTAGAGCTACTCATTTCCTGATAATAGCAAATAAATAAAATTTTAGTACATTTGATCAGAATTTAACTAGTTTAGAAACTCCCAGAGTTAATATATTTCTTATTATTCCCTCCACCACTCAGTTGTATTCTACTCAGATCGGCCAGCTCATAGTACAGGTCAACGCTTGTCAAAAGATTCTGAGGGTTCCCACAACCATACTTCCTCATGCTGACCCATTTGGAGCATATGATGTCTCTTTGTTCTCTTTACATGTAGTTAAGACATTTAACTTCTCTATGGGCTATGTAGGCTAGTACATTATTTCTATCCCCAGCTCATTATTCATCCCCATGCTGCATAGGTGCATCACAGATTGTTGCATGAACTGGAGTCACTACTTGACAATTATTATCCTCTGCTCCTGACTTGTATGTCATTCCATTCCTGATGTCTTACCTTGCCCAGAATTTCCACTATTAGTCATTACTTTTAGTTAGAAAGTGAAGATGGGACCATGGCTGTTGTATTTTATGTTCCTTGGAGGTCTTATTTAATCTCTTTATCTCCATATTTGTACATATAAGTGTTATTTAATTTAATTGCATTATCAGAAGTTTGATATTAAAATATATGTGATCTGAAATGGAATGGAGGAGACCCTGGGGATATTCTCGAATTTTCTACCATTAACATGTTAGTACACACAAATTTATCAGATTATGCATGATTCCACATGAAAAAACATAGAAAGCTTCACTACTGGGAGATGTGTGCTGTAGTCAATAGGTTTCCAAGGTAATTTTTTCATCATTTGTTGTTTTTTGGACTTGTCATTGTAGGGCAGTAGCCTGCAAAGTGGAGACTTGGACTCTTAGGGGCATATGATCAACCAGTAGAAGTATGGAAGACAGGTTTATACCATTCTCTTTGTGACTGATAGCCAGTCCTGGGACTTGGCTCCAACTGAAGCATATCTATTTCTATCCTTCAACATTCATTTTTCTGCTGCATCCTTCTTCTATATAAACTCCTAATCTCCTCATTTCCAAATTGAACATTAATCCTTCAGGACAATTATGAACCAACCCAACTGCTACCCAAAACAGCTGAGAAGGTTCCATTGGGAGAATCCTGACCCTGCTTCTTGATGTCCAGATCATCTCTTGACTGTGGAAGAGATTGCTTAGATATTGGGTTCTGCACTTTGGGGCAGTGACCAAAGATTAAGAGTCATGCTTGACTTTTCCCTTTTTCATGTTGTTTGGAAGAGAGTCTCACAGGTAAACAGGTATAGATGGATTGTAATCTGGATCAAATACCTCATTACATTATTTCTTCCCAACCCCCAAACATATCCATCTTCCAAATTGCATTATTGGCAAGGATACCAACAACTTTCTGGTCATGTTCTGGTCTAGTTTTGACAACTTCAGTGTCATTTTGGATTCATCATTTTCCCTCTTCCCGTTACCAAATTCAATTAGTCACCAAATCATTTTAATTGTACCTCTGGTTAGTCAGTCAGTCAACTAGCATTCATTAAGCTCTTACTATATTCCAGGCTTTCTGCTGAATTCTGGGAATACAGAGAAAGGCAAAAACATGGCTTCTGCAAAGTTACTGCAGTTTTAGTCTTACATCTGTTCTCTTTTCTTTATTTACACAATATTATACTATTTGATCCCTCTAACAAGTCTTTAAGGTCAGCAGGGCAGGGATTATCTCCATTTTACCAATTCAGCCCAATAATTCAATTCAATTCTATAAGAATTTATTAAGCCCAAATTTTGTTCAAGGGAGTTACTAGATTCAGGAAATACAAAGAGAAGTTTGAAAAACTCCATGCCTTCAAGAAGCTTACATTCTACTGGGGGATACAATTGAGTAAACAGATAATTCAATGGAAGATAATTTAAGGAGGGGAAAGTTTCCTATAGGAGCTGGCAATAGAGCTTAGCCTTGAAGAAAGCAATAGATTCTAAAAGTAGAAGTGAGGAGGATGGAGTATATTCCAAACATGGGGACACTCCAAAAAACGTGCCAGTTTGGGAAATTGGATGTCAAGCTTGGAGACTAGCAAATAAGTAAATTTGGCTTGAATATAGAGTGCATGAAGGAGTGTAATCTGTGAAGGAGAGTACTTTGAAATAAGTCTAGAAATGTATGCTGCTGAAAGATCTTGAAAGGCTATAAATTCCAAAGGGAAGAGTTTTTCTGTTTTAAAAATATATTTATTTTCATTCAGAACTTAAAAAGATCATTTCCATATATATATATATATATATATATATATATATATATATATAGCAGAATACAAAAAATTAAAAAAAAATTGAATAAGAAACCATGTCTCCATTTTATTCTGTTGGCTCTTTTAGGAAGCATTTAATAAATTTCAGACATTACTTTCAAAGCTGTCCTGTTTGTCTATGGTTCCTTCTGTCTTCTTTTGTGCATTTTAAAAAATATTTGACAGGCCCTCTTTTTGAAAAAAAAATCTCTATTGGTGATTTTTCTTTCTCCTTCAACCTTCCCCCACCATTAGAAATAGAGCAAATACCCGTGTAACAAATAATCATAATCAAGTAAAACAAATCCATGGAGTTGTTCTGTCTCAAAATATGTGTCCCATTCTGCACCTTGAGTTTATCAATACTTTATCAGGGGGTGGGTAACATGTTTCATCATAGATCCACTGGATAAATGGTTTGTAAAATTATTTTGATTGGATTGTCTCAGAGTTATTTTTCTTTACAATGTAGTCACTGTGAACATTGTTCTCTTGGTTCCACTTATTCCATTCTCTATCCATTCATAAAGATTCTTTGAAATAATCTGTTCTGCCACGTTTTTGACACAATGACACTCCATTTCATTCATGTTACATTTTTTCAACCATTCTCTAATTATAGGCATCCTATTATATTTCACCTTTTTGTTTTTTTCTCTTGCTTCTTGCTTTAATCTTCCTTCCCTTCAGGATCATGAAGGTTGTTTTGCTTGTGATTATTCCCTCCCTGGGATTATGCTCCTTCTTAATATCCTTTTTCCCTGTCTTCACTTGATCCTTGCTGAGTTTTGTGTTTCTACATTTTAAAAAAATCATCTCTCTCTCTCTCTCTTTCTCTTTCCAATCTTCCTTTTTCCCTTTTAGATAAGATTGAGGTTTATTTGATGCCTCGTCCTCATACCCTTTCCTCCACATTTGTGTACTCTTCTCACATACCCTAATTATAAACAAAATTCTTCCTCCTCCTTTCTATACTAGCCTATTCTTTTTTATCTTCCTTTCCCTTTACTTTTTTTAAAACCCTCAGAACAAAATCAATCCGCCCACATATCCTCTGTTTTTTCTTACCTAACCCCCTCAAATTCCTTTTGATGATGGGAAAGATTCTGACAAGACGCTTGTTTCTTATTACACTTTCCCATCCCCTTATAATGTCAGTACTAATATATCAAGCTGTCTCTAACAGTATCATTTGCCCTATACACACCCTATATAAAAGTCAACCATTATTACTATTAATGAAATCCATAATGGTAATTGTATTGCATGACAACTAGGAGCTTCCAGCTTAATGGGAGAGAAAACAAGCAAACAATCATGCACAAACAATTTATACAAGATAAGTTGGAGATGATTTCAGAGTAATGAAGAAATGACTCTTGCTGAAGGTGGGGCTTTAGCTGACACCTGAAGGAAGACAGCAAAGCCAGGAGATGGAGATGTGGAGGGAGAGAGTTCCAAACACGGGGAATTTAATGATCTTTGAAGTCTCTTCAAACTCTAAATCTGTAATCCTATGATCCAGTTCAGTCTTATAACCAGAAAATCTATAAGGTGTTTTCTAGCTCTAAGTCTATGATCTTTGACTTTGAGTTCCTCTTAATTCATCTGAATATGGCATATGACGGTCCTTTTTTATTATACCCTCCATCTCAGACAACAGATCCTCTAAAAGAATTACAAATTTCCTCCATGAAAGCTCATCTGTGATGCTCCAACCTGGAATAGAGAGATGAGTCCTGAGTTCTTAAAGGTTGTGCCAATAGTGCATGAGATACGGCATGTCCCACTAAGTTGAAAAGCCTTTTCCTAAGAGTGTGATGGTAGAACTACGTCTTGTTATCTCTGGCCTTCAGTTTGCTTTTGGAACATGAATTAAGCAGTAATTCGATAACACACATATAATTAGAGCTTCTTAACTCTAAATATATGATTCAATGATCTTGTCCAAAAACCACCTTGGGTCAATTCAGAGAGGTGTTGAGCTACTTCTGGTGATGATACTTCTAACTTATTGTCTTTTAAGGCAGCTCATTCAATTGTTGGCTATGACTCATTATCAGATTCTTCTTATTCTGAACTATGATCTATCTCCCTCTTCTTTGCACACATACCAGCAGACTTGTGAAAGGAATTAAAAAAAAATAGTCTCCTCCAAAAGACAATAGCTCAAATATTTGATGACAAATATCATGCCTCTTTAATCCATTTAGATCTTTCTTCAGGCTAACATATCCAGTTCCTTCAATCCTGCCTCACACCGCATCATTTCTAGGCTCTGCACAATCCTGGTTACTTTTCTTTTTATGCCACAGTTAAAAAGCTATAGAGCTAACTTCAGAAGAACCTAGAAAGACTTGCCAAGCAAAGTAAGCAGAACTAGGAAAACGATTCACACAGTGACAACATTGTAAATAAAAAATAGCTTTGAAAGACTCAAGAACTCTGATTAATGCCATGACCCAACTATGACTTCAGAAGACCAATAATGAGGCATACTACCCACCTCTTAGTAGAAGGTTAATAAAATCAAGGTAGAGAATGATGCATGCACTTTTTGACATGATAGGTGTCTGAGTTTGTGTTGCCTGAATCAGTTTATTTGCTATGACGATTGTGTCTTTTTCTTTTTCATTTAGGTAGAAGTATTTGAGGGGAGAAGGAACCTGGGATGGTACCCTCCCCCCATCCCAAAGAAGAAAATTTTTTTAAAAAACAGGTGATTGAAGCTTTTAAATGAATGGACAGAAGAGACCTGAAGGAAGTTCAGAAGGAAATAAAAACAAGCAGCACAGTTTGAAAGTAACATGTTGAATTTTTAATATAATTTTAAAAAGCAAATTGTATGTAATAGAGATTTAGGGTTTCACATATATTTCTTTCTTAATTTGTATATGGAAATATCTTTTTTAATATTTAAGGTCAGAATTTTAATGGATATTGTTATGGGAACATAACACCATAAACTTAGGTCTAACAGAGACCTTGGATCCTGTCTAATGAGCTCTTCCTTCACTTTACAGATGAGAAAAATGAAGCTTGGGAAAATAACCTATCCTTGGTTGCACAACGAACACGTGCTAGTTTTATAATTCAAACAGTCAGGCTCTAAAGGGTTTTTAACTAGAAATGAATCTAATTTCTTGTATCAGCATCCCATTTTAATTTGACATAATTTGATTAACTTTGAAAACATAATTTGATACAGTGCTTAAATTGGTACATGTGAGTGTGTCAGGAGAGGGAATGGCAGACCAATACATACCCTGGAATCGGTTTGCAAATCTATTCTGTCTTAGCTTACTCCCTATCTCACCTCAGTTCTTTGTCTGCCCAATGTCAGATCATTGTGAATATTCAGTGTCCTCATGCTTTTGAAGTTAAAACCCACTACACTTTTTCTTTTCTTTTGTTTTGTTCAATTTTCCTTTCTTATTGTAACATTAATAAACATCAGCAAGTAGGAACATTTTCCTATGCAAAGAATCAAAAAAGAGGATTACATATAAAGTCATGAATCTCCAGCATGCACAACTTCTTTTGGTTGTTGTTGTATATATCAAATTTGCCATTGTAGTTCTAATGCCATCTCACTTATTTTTGCTTCCATTCCTGGACTTTTTTTCTGCTCTCATTTATTTTTAATATGATTCATTTTCATTCCATTTTGCTTTTCATTTTAAAGTATTGCTCTTCCTAAAAACTCACTGCCCCTTAACTTTTGCTGCAACTGTACTTCTCATTTTTCAACTTCGGTTCATCATTTTTTCCCCCAAAGAGGTAGGAAGCATGATGGGCAGCTAGGTGGATCTGGGTTCAGGAGGACCTGATTTCAAATCCAGCCTCAGATACTTACTAGCTGTGTGACCCTGAATAAGTCACTTAACCCTGTTTGCCTCAGTTTCCTCAGCTGTAAAATGAGAAGGAAATGGCAAACCACCCCAGTATTTTTGCCAAGAAAATTCCAAATGAGGTTGTGAAGAGTTGAACAACAACAGGAAGTATGAATCATCATCAATTTTCCAGGGTTGTTCTTGGTCATCAAATTGATAGTAGTTCATAAGTGTATCACACTTGTTTTCTAGTACGGTGCTGTAGTCATGGCATAATTAGTTCTGATTCTGCTTGATTGACTCTGCATCAGTTCATACAAGTCTTCCTTTCTCCAGAATGGTCTCTGAATCTCTCTTTCTCATCATTTCTTACTGCACAATAATGTTCTATTATATTCATGCCATGTTGGTTGAAGGACATCTTTTTTATTTCCAGTTCTTTGCTATAATGAATAATTTTGCCACAAATTTTATATACATTGCCTAATACATAGTATAACAAATATATATGTATTTGTGTGTGTGTGTGTGTGTGTGTGCATGCCCTTTGCCTCTTTATTTGATTTCCTTGGTTTATAGTAATGGCATTTCTGGGTCAAAGGATAAATATATAATTTAGTGACTTTTAAGGTACATTTAAATACCACTTTCCAGAATCATTGAGCCACTTCACAGCTCTGTTAACAACATACAACCTCTCAAACAACTGTCATTTTCCTACCTTTGTCATCTTCGTTAATCTGATGGCTGCTTCAAGCTGCTTCAATTTGTGTTGAGTTACTTTGAGAGTTTTTTCATATAGTTGTTGACCATTTGGGTTTCTTCTAACAAGAATCACCCAATCACATCCTCTAATCATTCATCTGTTGGGGAATGGCATTTGGCCGTTAGCTGGCTGATTGGATGGTTGGCTGTTGTCCTTCATTCTCGAAGAGGACCAAAACAACATCACTATGCTGGAGTCAAGTGTCAGTGTGACTGACTGTGGCTGATCAGACCAGTACGAGCTCAGAATGCTCTTCCACAGGTTGGGCACAAATAGTCCATGTGAACATTTGGGGTGGATTCTACTGCAGAGTGGGATTCCCCACCTGCTGAGGTAATCAGGTCAGGGTTGGGTAAGCAGGCATTTTTAGGGAACCTTTTCTACCCCTTTTCTCACACCAGGGGGTCAGCAGTGTGATACTTAAAGGGCTGCTGAGACACCCAGGGGACTGCCAAATCCCACTGCAGCTTCCAGTGAGAAAAGACGCTATGGCCTGGGAGGCCTGTGTGCAAGATTGTGACTGAAGCTCCCAGCGTATCTGCACCTGATGCTTCATCACTTGCCTGTCACCACAGGCTTTGAGATAGATAAAATGGTATGGGTGATGTCTTTTGATTTGTGCATAAATTGGATTTAAGTGAGGCAGAGTTGCATGAAGTCATTAGTCACATTCTTTCCTCCAGAGTCATCACAGTCCAGTGACAGGGCAGAATCAAGATGACTGGTTATGGCTTAAGATGCAGTGGATGACCTTGGCATCTTTGATGTCTAACCAAGCTCTAAGTGCCTGCTTCAGCTACCTTCATGGCCATTGGAGGAAATTGTTCTCATCCACCCATTCCGCCATGAGAAGTCTTCTCATGCTTGGGTTAGATATCCCCGCAACTCACCAATAGGTCTGAGACCTCTTGATTACCCTCAACCTGATTTAGTCTGTCTGCTGAAACCGTTTACTGGGGTGTAGCTGCTGTGTATGCTACAGCTTCTCAGAGCCACAAGTAAGACTTAGGTGGAGCAGGTGGACACCAAAGATGTAAAGCAGCCCTGAAAAGGGCTTGACAGTAATCGCACCAGTCATGCTAGCCTTCCCTGACCACACCCTATACCCCTGGCCATTAGTATATTCATACCAAATTCCTGTATACCTTATATATAATACTTGTATCAGAGAAACTTGCTGCAATGATTGTTTTTTACTTGTTAACTCTTCCTCTTCTAATTTTAAATGCATTGATTTTGTTAGTACATTTAAAAAATTTAGGTAATCAAAAATTCCCATTTTTCAATTATCTGTTGCTTGTTCTTGTTGTAAACATTGTTCTCTTAGTTTCACCAACTTCATTCTGCATCCATTCATAAGGATTCATTGAAATAACCTGCTTTGTCATGTCTTCTGACACAATAATACTCCATTCCATTCATAAATCACAACCTGTTCAGTCATTCCCTGAGAGATGGACACTCCATTATATTCCACCTCTTGGTTTCTTTCTCTTGCTTCTTGCTTTAATCCTCCCTTCAGGATCATGAAGGTTGTTTTTTGTTTGTGATTATTCCCTCCCTGGGATTATACTCATCTATATACATAGTTGTTTTAGAACTAGCTTCTGTCGGATTATTTTCCAATTTTCCCAATAGTGTTTTTGTTGAATAGTGAGTCCTTAGCCAGTTTGTGCAAGTGCTTAGTTATAACAAGTACTATGCTACTCTGCTTTGGGGTTTTGTATGCCTAATCTCTTTCACTGCTCAACTTTTCTACTTTTTATCCAGTACAAAATATGTTTTTTATGATTAATGATTGGTGACATAGTCCGAGGTCCGGCGCTGATAGGCTGCAATTCTATACACTTTTTTTTCCTGTTATTTCCCTTAAGATCCTTAACCTTTTGTTCCTCTAGATAGCTTGTTATTATTTTTATAGTTTTATGAAATAATCTTTTTCTAGATCTTGGTTGACATGGAATTAAATATGTAAATTAGATATTGCTATTTTAAAGTTATATTGGCATGGTCCAATTGTGAGTAATCAATATCTCTCTTATTAAATTGTCTTTATTTCTACAAACAATATTTTGTAATTATAGTCATATCATTCCTATGTGTCTTAGTTGCTGGAATCTCCAATATTTCGTACATTCTGAAGTCATTTTAAATGGAATTTCTTTTTCTACCTTTTCTGACCAAGTTTTCTTATTAATGTACAGAAATGTTGATGATCTTTGTTGGTTTATTTCATATCTTTCTACTTTACAAAAGATAAATTATATATATATTTTTATTATTTTGCTAGGCAATGGGGTTAAGTGACTTGCCCAGGGTCACACAGCTGATAAGTGTTACGTGTTTGAGGCTGGATTTGAATTCAGGTCCTCCTGAATCCAGCACGGGTGCTCTATCCACTGCACCACCTAGTTGCCCCAAAGATAAATTATTTAAAATAATTTTTGGTTGAACCTCTGACTCTCGTGTTATTTTTAAAATGTGTTCTTAAGATTTAGCAAATGACCTAGCAAAAAGACAGAAAAGCTAGGATGAAACTTGGTGTTTTAGAAGAATACATACATGAGGATCTTCTAATTATTTTATAATAAGGTGATGTATCCATTTTGAATTTATTTTGTTGAACAATATTGGTCTAAGCACAATTTCTGCTAGACTGCTTTCCAGTTTTTCCATCAGTTTTTATCAAATAAGTTGTCCTTTCCCAAGAAATTTATGCTTTTTTTTGTTTATTGAATATTGATTTATTGAGTTCCATTGTTTTTGATTCTCATTTATTTAGTCTACCTCATGGAATTACTTCTCTATTTTTAAACTAATATCAAATGGTAGTGATGGCTGCTGATTTATAATATGGTTTAGGGCTTGTTCAGACATTTATGACCTGATTTAGATGTCTTGGAGGCCATCTTTTAATCTCTTCCCTCTTAGTTTATCTGCTTGTGCTCAAAGTTTTTAACTGAGTATTCTTCCTCCTAAAATTTTTGGTAAAAAGACCTCAAAGTTATCTTAGTCTCTTTCCATTTGGGGGAATTGACTTTTTGCTGCTCTCTATCTCTGACTCGAGTGGCTTCTGGGGGTCATACCTTACCTCAGATGGATTCCAGGTCATTTTCCTTTAGGCCTGGTGGAGACCAACCTGTATGCTGGCATTTTTTACCCAATCCCATTTTCCTATGTTCTCTGACTCAGCACCACCATACCAAGCAGAATAACCTTCAGTTTTCCTATACATCTACTTTCTTCTCACAGCAGTTAGGTGGCACAGTAGAGAGGGTGCTGGGCCTGGAGTTAGGAAGACCAAAGTTCAAATCTAGCCTCAGATACTTGTTAGCTCTATGACCTTGGGCAAATTGCTTAATTGCTGTTTGTCTCAGTTTCCTCAAACATAAAATGGGTATTAGTAATAGCACCTACTTCCCAGTGTAGTTGTAAGGATGGATCAAATGAAATATTTTTAAAGCATTTACCAGAGCACCTGACACATAGTAGATGCTATATAAATGCTAGTGATGATGATGATGATGATGATGATGATGATGATGATGATGGGTTAAAGACAGAATTCTGCCTCTTGTTGCCTCAAAATGAGGGCAGAGGTAGAGGAGAGTGCTCTCTGAGACTAAAGTAGCATCAAAGGAATTGCTTAGTGGATCCTAAGAGAACAAACCTATAGGTTCTATTGTGCAGTTTTGTCAGAGAATGGAGGTTGGTAGAGGAGGGAATGTGAAGTGAGCACATTAGGGATTCAGGATTATCCTTCTCTACTATTCTATCATTAAGTTATTATTTCACTGGAGTTCTTGGTACCTTAGCCACTGGAAACAACTGCAATTGCTTTAACTTTTGAATATAATTATTAATTTGTAGAGGTTTAAGAAACCACGAGGATTGAAGAAAATGTCTTTTTTTCATCTTGTTGATCAAATGACTGAGAACTCATGGAACAATTTAACTTTGTGATGGTATTTGAATAATTTGTTCTTTATTTAACATATTATCTTGTGTGACACCTAGAAATTCCAATATAACTTAATCTCCTTGAGGCTAGAAACTGTTTCATTTTTATTTTAGTTTACTGACTCCCTAGTATAGTACCTGAAATATAGTAGGTGTCTAATGCATACATTTTAAAAATTTTTTTAAATTTATTTTTAATTTATGGAATAAAATGAGCATTTTCATAATATAATATAATAAAAATAATTGCACATGAAACTGCAAATCTATAATGTAAAACTTGTTATTCTTTTAAAATATATAATAGTTATGTAATTTTGTTTCCTCCCCCCCCCCAAATGGCTACCATTAGGTACAAATATGTATAAAAACGTGGGGGCCATCACCAGTTGTTCTGACCTATGTCTTGCCACTGGACATCTTTGATTCTGGAGGAGAGAATGAAGCTGTTGACTTTGCATAGCTCTGCCTCACTTAAACCCAATTCACTTCCAAGGCAAGACATCACCTTCCTGATGTCATTAGTCCTTGCATGAAGGTCAACAATAACACTAACAACAATATATATGTAAAATCATTCTATATGTACTTCTACTTACCTGTTCTTTCTCTGGATGCACAGAGCATCTTCCTCATATATCCTTTATAGTTAAGGTTGATATTTATATAACAGCCAAAATTACTTACTTGCTCAAAGTTGTTCTTAAAACAATATTGCTGTTACTGTATACAGTGTTATTGACTGTTTAAATGTCTATTATTTCGTATATAAAGGCATTGAGAGAGATACAAAAATGAATGACATTGTCCCTGTCTTCAAGAAGCTTACAATATAATAAGGAATTCACAATCTCACAACTGAATGAACCAACCTATTTTGTTCTCTGTAGCTGAATGTGTCTTCTATTAGTCGTTTTGATTGCTTGGGCAAACATGAGACATAATATTTTAGATTCCATGGTTAATTTTGTATTCCTTTGGAACAACAACAAAAACAAGACATTGGCTCCAGAATGAGAGGAAATTGGTTCAAATATATCACTGACATTACTACCTTCATGACCTTGGACAAGTCAGAACCTCCCTGGGGCTTGCTTTTCTCATTGCTAAAATGAAAAGGCTGAATTTAATGCCTGTTGAGGTCACTTCCAGTTGAAGACATATGAACCTATGAATTCTGCATATTTTAAATTCATAATCTCCATGTTTTTCCTCTTGACCCTTACAATGATGCTATAGCCTTTTTCTCCTACCTTGTATCTTATGGTTCAGAGAGAAGAATTTGTGTCTAAGGCAAAACAAATAAATGTTTCCTGTGGATATGTTCCATTGTGTGCCAAATAGCCCTTGAAAGTTAATGAGAAGTCATCATGTTGGATCATTTTCCCTTAAATGTAAAATCATCTATAGACTGTTTAGACCTGTTCAGAAATAAATTTGATTCTTTGACAGGGATTTTTCCCCCCAGCTACTTAAATTAAGCCTACATCAGATTTCATTGCTTCTTTTTCCCTGCAGTAAATTGCCATTGGAGCCTACTAAAAATCATCTCTTTATGTTTACTGCAGAAAACTGGTGTAAGTTATTTTTTTTCACCTTCTCTCTGTCCCACAGAATGATTCACCACCTGTTTGTTTTCCTTGAGTTCAGGAAAGCTACGTGGATGACCATGAAGAGTCACTGTCCAGCTGTTTTCATTAATAAGCAGTTCTCTGGCAATTCCTTTGGTGTTCATTTCACTACATCAGAGCCGGCAGAAATGTTAGTGACCAGCTTGATTAGATATATGCATGTTTTCCCCCTGTGCCATCTTGGAGATTCATGCATCTGTTTTCTGTTCAGAGGAAAACAACATTCCTGCTGCATCCTCAGAAGCAAAATGGGCTCTCATTAATCTAAGATTCATTAAATCCTTTTGAGGAAAGGATGGAGTTCTCAGCCTATCCCCAAATAATTGATTACTCTTGCATCTGGAACACTTTTCTTGGGAGGTCTGTCTTTTTCTTTTTTTTTCCTCTTCCTATAAACTCCTGTACTCACTGTATGTGCCATTTATTGATCATGTGTCCTATCTTATTGTATGTACATATATATTTTTTCTAGACCACTGCCATATCTTATATTTATAGAATGTTTTGTGTGAGGGAATGGAGGGAATTGCTTTTTACAGGCATGGATTAAAGAAGGAATCCCTTTCTGAAGCATGCATTATCTATTGATAATTTGCTTTTCTATAGAGAAATAGGATATCTGATCCATCTATCCATCCTTCAACCAGTATTTATCGAGTACTTCCTATGTGCCAGGACTGTAGTCAGTCCTCCAGATACAAAGAAAAAGGAAAAACAAAATTGTTCCTACCTTTAAGGAGTCTATGTTAGAATGGAGGAGACCAGGTACATGGAAAATCATCTCCTCTCTTTTACCACTAGTTTCCCCATCTGTAAAACAAGGGGTAGTTTTCTAAGGTATCTTCCAGCTTCTTCATCACCGCCATCACCAGCTGCTGATTAACCACTACCTACAGTCAGGTGGACACAGGTGCTCTGGGAGTCAGAACAACTCCCAGGTCACTGGTTATGCTTCCAGGCCAACACTCAAAGCGATCATAGAGGGAAGCAACTCCTGTGGAGAAAGGGCCAGCCATTCCCACCAACTGCCAACTAACTGCCACAGACAAGGCAGGCAAACCAGCCTAGGTGAAGCGGCAAGGCACCTTGAGGGAGATACAGGATGCAGCATGTACCTGATAAGTTAAGCCACCACAACTGCCTTAACCACCATCTCCCCTCAGAACCTGACGGAGACAGCTCAGAACCCTGAATCCAAGTATCTAGGAAGTAGTAGCCCTGTGCCTTCAGCCATGATCCTGGGAAGTAACCCATGTTTAAATGCAGGTTGGCAAATGTCCCTGAAGGTGCTACAGTCATGGTTACTGAAGACACAAGAAAAAAATTTTAGCACTATAAAGTCCTTGGAAATTTTAAATTGTCTAACATCAGAAAAATCATATACTTTTATCAGTAGAAGTGACATTAAAGAAGATGCATTGCTATCTTCTTTGCTATGGTACCTTAAGGACTGTGGGATTTTTCCATTAGATTTGTAGCTGAAACCCTCCATATGTGTCTCTCCCATTAGATCGTGAGCTCCTTCAGTGCAGGGACTGTTTTACTTTTCAGTATTATGCATGTAGCACAATACTTTATACATAATAAGTGCTTTATTCATTTATTTATTCATTCATTCATCAGCTCTAAATTCTATGATTCTGTGTTGCTACATGGGCAGGTAGGTGGCACAATGGTTAAAATGCCAGGCCTGGAGTCAGGAAAATCTTAGCCCAAATCCAGAATTTTGCTTAGACAGACTGTTCTTTGCTAGTGCTGCAAAGCACTTGATTTTAATTTGTGACTAAAAATGAATGACGTGTTTCCCTAAAAGCCTAGTTACACAAAATTGCAGAATCTTAAAGTTGGGAGTCCAGACCTATCCTAACAATGGGAGTCTAAAGTGTACCCAAACAAAAGCGTTCACTACAACCTATTCCATATGTGTTCATCTAACTTTTACATGAGAAGGCACCTAGGTTCTATCAATGGATAGAACAGTGGACCTGGAGTTAGGAAGACCTGAGTTCAAATCTGCCCTCAGTTGTGTGGCCCTAGGCAAATCTTTTAATCTTAATCTGCCTCAGTTTCTTTACCTGTTAAATGAGGATAATAATAGTGCCTGCCTACCAAGGTTATTGTGAGATTCAAATGTGATAATATTTGAGTAGCTCTTTGCAAATATTAAAGTGCTGTATAAATGCTATAATCATAATTATTATTAGCTGTTTAGTAGTGGTAGTAGTTGTTGTTGTTATTATTGTTAAGACCTCTTATGAGTGCTGGAAAAACTGGAGAAGCAATTAGCCAGAAATCAGGCCAGCATCTCACACCATATACCAAGAAAGGTCAAAATGGGCACATGATTTAGACATAAAAAGTGATATCATAAGCACATTAGGGGAGCATGGAAAATTTTACCTTTCAGATCTATGGATAAGGGAAGAATTTATGACCAAACAAGAGATAGAGAAATTACAGACTGTAAAATGGATAATTTTGATATAATTAAATTTTAAAAATTTTTACACAAAACCAATGTAGCCAAGATTAGAAGGAAAACAGAAAACTGGGGAAAGTTTGTACAGCAAGTTTCTCTGATAAAGGCCTCATTTCTCAAATATATAGAGAACTCAGTCAAGTTTATAAGGATATGAGTCATTTCCAAATAAATAAATAAATGCTCAAAGGATATGAACATGCAGTTTTCTGAAGAAAAGAATCAAAGCTATCTCTAGCAATATGAAAAAATGCCATTTATTAAAGCAATGCAAATTAAAACAACTCTGAGGTACCACCTCACTCCTATCAGGTTGGCTAGTATGGCAGAAATATGACCGAAAAGGTAAAGGACAAAAGTTGGAGGGGTTGTGGAAAAATTGGGACACTAATGCACTTTTGGTGGAGTTGTGAATTAGTCCAACCATTATGGAGAGCAAGTTAGAACTATTCCCAAAGGGCTATAAAACTGTGCATACCATTTGACACAGAATAACCACTGTTATGTCTATATTCCAAAGAGATCAAAGAAAAGGAAAAAACTTCTATGCACAAAAAATATTTATAGCAGCTCTTTTTGTGGTGGCAAAGAACTGGACACTGAGGGGATGCCTATCAGTTAGGTGATGGTTGAGCAAGTTGTGGTATATTATTATGCTGAAATGCTATTTTGCTACAAGGAATGGTAAGCAGGATGGTTTCAGAAAAGCCTAGGAAGACTTATAATAACTAATGCAGTGAACAGAATATTGTACATATTAACAGCAATACTGTATGATGATCAACTATAAATGACTTTGCTATTCTGAGAAGTATAATGATAAAAGACAATTCTGAAGGAATTGAAGGAAAAGAATCTTAATGCAGATTTAAGCATACTTTTTGATACTTTCTTTTCTTTTTTTGGGGGGGGTGTCTTTGTTTGCTTTTATGACATGGCTAATATGGAAATAGGTTTTGCAGGGCTTCACATGTAATATAAACATGTATATATTACATATATAACACATATGCATATATGTGTAACATATTTATGACATATGTAATACATATTAGGTCCTGCAAAACCTATATATAAATATATTTATAAAGATATATAAATGAATAAATATAAATATATGTGTAAATACATGCATATATATGTAAATAGGTTTTGTAGGACTTCACATGTATTACATATATATATTATTTTTTGTTTTCTCAAGTGGGGGAGGAAGGGGAGATAAGGAGAGAATTTGGAACTCAAAATTTAAAAAAAAAATGTTAACGTTTTTACATGTAATTGAGAAAAAAAAATGAGGTGAAAAAAAATGAGTCCTTGTACTTATAGATAGCTTTAATTGTTAGGGAGTTTTTTTCCTTACATGGAGTCTAAATTTCTTTGCAATGTCTACCATTGCTCCCAGTTCTGTTTTCTGGTGCCGAGGAGAACATAGGCTATTCCCAATAATAACCTTTCAGATACTAGAAAGCAGAAAATATATTCAATCTAAATCTTTTCTTCTCTGGGCTGAACATTTTCAGTTCTTTCAATTCATTTTCTTATGCCAGGAACTTGGGGTCCTTCAACATCCTGGTTACACTTTCTAAGACCTAATAGTTTTCAGCTTATCACCAAAGGTCCTAAGAACATTAGAGTCCATTGTTATTTATTTGGTCTGCCTTCCTTTTCTGAAATACTCCCCAAACCATTTTTAGGAGGGAGGTCACAGTATTTGTTCTAATAGAAAGTTAATCTTTCAATGTTCCATCCTACACAACATATGTTTTCTGGTTTAATCAGTTGTTTAAAATGTTCTAGAAAGTATAGAGTAGTTGATTGGATATATGCCACAATTTTTTGGAAAAAAATGATTTGACTTGGCATCAATTCCAGTTGTTTATAAGGAAACATTTTGTTCACATCTCAACACTGATGTAGAATTTGAAAGAAGTCTCATTAATTGCCAGTTTAAACACTTATCTATTAATAGCCTAATTTTTGCCTGAATTCATGAAACAAAGAAACTTACTTCAATCAATTAATTCAAGCTTCCAGGAAAAAAAAAGTTTGAGATGTTTCTGTACTGAAATTTATCTTGGGTTTGGAGAACTGATTCACTACGGCTAAAAATATACAAAACAAAGAAGTGTGGGATGTTTAAGTGTTAATGATAGGGATGAAGGAGGAGAGGGATATGTGCTTACTGAACATTTAAATGAATTATTTTTTGGAAGGAATGCATAATGAAATATTGGCGATTGATGATGATACTAAGCTCTTCTGTAAAATAAGATGTTTATATGGAATAACTGCAGGAAGAGCATAAAAAGCTGTGTAATGAACAACAGCAAAAAAAAAAAAGATAGGTGAACATGAATGTGACCAAGAATGAGACAATTTCCGTCTACGAGAAATTTGCATCTGGGAGGTTATAAAACTACTTCCGAACCTTCTTACTTAACACAAACCTTACTGCAGCTCAGTGGCCTGACCAATCATCTCATATTCTCTTCCTCATTCTCAGTCCCATTGAGTGTCTCATCAGATCCAGTTCTCTATGACAAGATCCATGCTTTTTGTAAAAGTAGGGTTTTTGGCTAATTGCCCATCATATACTTGAGTTATATATTTATAATTGAATAACTATCCATAATATTCTTAAAATTAACTTTCTCTAAATAAGTTATCCTCAAACAATCAGAATAATTTGCTTACTTATCTTTCTTCATACTGGTTCATTTCCAAAAAACATGTAACTATGTCCCCTCTTGAATCCACCAAGGCTTGAGATGACATTCTTTCAGTCATTGTGCACCCAATGTCTGTTTTACTATCCTCAAAGGATATTATTATCATTAAAAGGATTTAAGCCTTTATTAAAATAATTAATAATAATGATAATGATGATATCACTTATAAGGTGCTTTATTAAAAATACTTTATAAAGTACTTGTGAAGCACTTTATGTCAATAAACTAGAATGCAACCATTTTTTCCTGCTAAGTCATCAGTTCTAGAATCCTCAAATTTGGGTAAGATGTCATCCAATTTAGTAAATGAAAACACTTCTACCAGCTATAATTGCTCCATTAATTCTCTTGAGTCATTTGCCTATTCAAAGAAAAAATGTAAATTTATTTCTATATGAAAAATGTTGTTTGACTTTAAACTTCAATAATGCTTGCCTATAGCTTTCTGGATTGTCTTAAATGATTAGCCAGCAATACTTTCCTTAAGCTCCCAAGATGAAAACCTAAATATAATTTCTGACTACAGGCTATACTGGAAACTGTCATGTACAGAACAGTGCAATTATACTGACAGGCTGTTTGTTGAGTATAACTTCAGATTTCTGGCAGGGCTTCGTGGTCCATTCCAAAATAATATTCATTAACCTCAAAGACTATTTCTGCATGTGATGAAAAGTGCACCTTAGGTATTTTTTTTCAAATGAGGCAGACATATCAAATGTATTAACATCCAAAATGTTCTCAGTCTCACTAATGTTCTATAGATCTCTGCCTCTGAGAGGATGATGGCTGTTTCATCACACTGGCATGACAACTTGACAAGAAACAATTCATATGATTCTTGTTTTATTCACTGTCAAGCCAAGATGGTTACGGTCCCCTTTGTTCTCTCTTGCTCCAAGCTCAGAGTCCAGAAAGAGCTCAGGCCTCTCAGCTTCATAGCTGACAAGGCTGCATCCTTCATTGTTCCTTCCCCATTCATGGCTCTGTCAGTCTGTGAAGGAGATGCCCCCACAATGATGTTTGAATATAAAGGGGACCTCTGCGCCATGTGGAGTTATAAGGGTTATGTGCCCTTACTTGCCCTGTCAATGTGTCTTTCCCATACCCACTCATCTGCCCACCTTTATAATAGTTCCAAGACCAACTAAATAACATTTGTGGCGTGTTGTGTTTCAGCAGTATTTACAATAATAGAATTTAGCGTGTAGTAGATTAAAATAATGCGTAATAAAAGAGCATAAAGACAACATGAAGGTAATATAATTTAATCCTCTACATACATGATGTATGAAATAAACCTTATCTCTAGCCAAAGTTCTTAACCTGGAATTCATGAATTTATTTTTTTCTCAATATTTTGATAACTTTATTTCAATATAATTAACTTCCTTTGTAATCCTATACATTTTATTTTTATGCATTTAAAAGTATTGTTCTGAAGAGTCCATATTCTTCACCAGATGGCCAAAAGGGGCCATGACACAAAAAAGCTTAATAACTCCTGCTTTTTAGCATCTCTGATGAGTCATCACCCAGTTTCTTATTGAATACCTGCAGTAACAGAGAACTCACTACCTCAAGAGATGGCACATAACAATTTTAGACAACTCAAATTCTTAGAAAATTCTTCTTTACAGTTTTCTAAGAAGCATTTCCCTCAAAGTTTCACCCAATGGGCCTATTCTACCTTTTAGGTATAAAAGACAATTCTAAATTGTCTTCCACATACTACTCCTTGAAGAGTTTTAATGTTCTTCCAACTTTTTTCTAGAACAAGGAATTGTACTTCCTTCAAGCAATCCTAAGTCCTCTTATCATGCTGGCCACTCATTTTCTTAAGAACATTACGCTTCTTAAAATAGGTTGCCTAGAATGGAAGACAATGCCCAACATTCAGTCAGACTATGGCAGAGTAGAGTTTGAGTAATTACCTCCCTTGACTTGAATACTCACCTTTTGTTAACAAGGCCTAATAAGATTAGCTTTTTCCTCCCAGCCCTATCACATCGTTTAGCAATTTTAAGCTTTCATTTAAGTACCCCCTCCAATATTTTATATATAAACGCTTGCTAATTTTCATCTCCCTCTGACTGAATTGTTATACAGTTCTGTACAACTTCTAGTGTTGATTTTTTAAACTCTAACACAAGACTTTATATTTATTAATAATTAATATCTTTTTGTTGGATGTAGCCCATTATTCTAGCTTATCAACATATTTTTAGATTTTAATTCTAATATTTAATGCATGCATGCCATCTTTGTCTTCACTCAAGATATTAATAAAAGTGTTGAATGAAACAGAGAGGTGAGCTTGGCACCAGAAACCTCTTTCCAGATTTACATCAATACATTAATCAATATTATTTAACTATAAATCCACATAGCATTGCATTCAACTAGGCCATATCTCTCCATTTTGTACCAAAGTGGTAAGGAACATTATTCAATGTCTTGATTGGATAAAAATATATTATGTGTAAAGCATTCCTCTGATTGAAGAATCTTTTTTTTTAAGGAAATTGGGTTAACTTGCTATTAATCATTCAGAAAGAACCCATGCTGGTTTATAGTATTGGCCATTTCTCCTTCACAGTACTCATGTACCCTTTAATTATCTGGTCTACAGTTTTTCAGGGAATGATCGTCATGTCCACTGTTTTCATTTCCAGAATCCATTTTCTTCTACATTATGAAAATGAGGACAATATTTGCTGGTAGAATGTAAACTTCTTGAGGACAGAGAATTATCAATGTTTATCTTTTTCTCACTAGCACCTAGCATGGGATTGGGCACAGAGTTGCCAATTAAAAAAAATTCTTGTCGATTATTGATTGATTGATCTCCAATCTGCAATTCTTCATACGTCTTAGGAAATTGTTCAGAGAATTTTCATCTACAATTTCTTTCAGTAATAAGGGATTTTTTTTTTGTATCGAGGCCAAAAGACTTGGATTGATTTAAAGTCGGGGGTGGACAGTGATCTTTTACTCGGATTTCCTCTTTAGCCATGCTTAATCTATTCATACTTGTCTGAATTACTCTCCTTGACACAGAAAACACAAGAAATACATATGCTGAATAATTATTTTCTTTCTGTTAAAATTTCACCACCTGCCTAAACACTGGATTCATCTTCTCCTTTTTCTTATTATTCTAAGAATATCTAAAAGGAGTCTTTGTTGTTTAGGGCCTTAACATTTTTTTTTCACAAGTCTCAGTACATTTCTGTACTTTCGGCTTCTTCACGCCATCCTTGCAGATGAATACTACTCTTTTGTATCTGTTCTTGGAAGTGTGAACCTTCTTCCATCTTCTGTAATGTACTTTTTAAAAAATAAGTTTTTATCAGTCTTTTTTAAAAAATATATATCACTGTATTTCCCTTCAGTATTCCTCTCTCCCTCTCCTTCTTAGAAAGCTCTCTGATATGGTAAATAATATTTTTAAAGACCAGAAGAAAAAAGGGGAAAAAAAAGAAGAAAAATTTTCATGACCGATTAATACACAAAAACATCTAAAAATATGTGCAATGGATACCACTTGTGGACTTCTCATCTCTGCAAAAGGTTGGAATCATTCTCTCATGTCTTTTCTTTTGAGGTACTTTATTTATAATTTTGTAACATTTACATTTGGTAGTTTGGGGAGGAAAGGAAGATTTCTTCCTATTTATAATGTTGCAGTAGTTATTGTGCATATTGTTTTCTTGGCTCTGTTTACTTCATTCTGCAGCAGTTCATGTATATATTTCCATGTTTCTTTGTATTCATCCCATTCATCATTTCTTGGAGCACAGTAATATTTTGTTAGATTTATTTTGTGCAACGATTTGTTTAACTACTATCTAATAGATGAATAGTCGGTTGATAAACATTTGTTAAATACTTTCTATGTACTAGGTACTGTACTAAGTGCTGGGATACAAAAAGAGGCAAAATACAGTGCTTGTCCTGAAGGCACTTACAATCAAATGAGGGAGATAAGCTAATAAATTACAAGCAAATAATATGCAAGATAAATAGGAAAAAAAATTAAAGAGGGAAGGTACCAAAATCAAAAGGGATTAAGAAATGCTTTCTATAGAAAATTGAATTTTATCTAGGATTTAAAGAAAGCTGAGGAAGCCAGTAGACAGAAATAATGAGAGAGGACATTCCAGTCGTGGAGATCACCAGAGAATACACCCAGAGCTGAGAGATAGAGTGTCTTGTTTGTGGAATAGTAAGGAGGCCGTGTCACTGGATTGAAGAGAATGGGAAAGGGAATAAGGTCCAAGAAAATTGGCATTCAAAGCCCTTCACAATCTAGCCCTCTCCTACTATTCCAAATAGAGAATTTTGTATTTGATCCTGGAGGCAATAGGGAGTCATTGCAGCTCTGACAATAGGGATGATGTGGCATGACCTGTCCTTTAAGAAAGTCATTTTGGTGACTGGAGGATGGATGAATGGGGAGAGACTTGACGTAAGCAGACCCATCAGTTGGATATTGCCAAAGTCCAGAAGTGAGGTGAGGAGGGCATGTACCACACTGGTGGCAATGTCAGGAAAGATAAGGGAATACATTGAGAAATTTTGTAAAGGGACAATTAATAAACATTTTCAATAGAATGGATATAAGAGGTGAGAGATCGTGAGGTGTAGAGGATGACGACTAGGTTGTGAGTCTGAAGGACTGGGAGAGTGGTATTGCCCCTATAATAATAAGGAATTAAGTGAAAGGGAGGGTTTAGAGGGAAAGATAATGATTTCAGTTTTGGACACGTTGAGTTTAAGATGTCTACTGGACATTCAATTTGAAATATCTGTCAGGCAACTGGAGACATGAAACTGAAGCTTAGGAGAGAGATTAAACCAGGATAGGTAGATCTGAGAATCAGCAAGGAGATGGTAATTAAATCAATGGGAGCTGATGAGATTGCCAAATGAAGTAGTATAGAGAGAGAAGAGAAGAGAGTCCAGGACAGAACTCTGTGTGACACTTACGTTTAGAGGGCATCCTGGATGACGATCCAGGAAAAAAAAGATTGAAAAGAGGCAGTCAGATAGGTAGAAGGAGAACCAAGAGAGAGTGGTGTCCTAAAAGACTGCTGGGTTGGTGGTTGCCCTTTGTGCTGGATCAGGACCAAAATCATATCACTATGTTGGAATCAAGGTACAGTGTGTCCAACTGTGGCTGATCAGACCAATATGAGCTTGGAATGCTCTACTGCTGGCCAGGTACAAATAGGCCATATGAACATTTGGGGTGGAGATGTCTCTAAATTTGTGCATTTTCCCTTTCTTTTGAGCTATTGCAAAGTTCAATGGTCTCTTTTCAATTCTTATTTGAACTTTGCAATGAAGAGATTATTGGTAATGTTGGAGAGAGCAGTTTTGGTGGGATGATGAGATCAAAAGTTGGATTGTAAAGAGATAAGAAGAGAATGAGAAGGGAAAAAGTGGAGGCACCTATTGTAGATGGCCTTTTCAAGGAGTTTTGTCACAAAGGGCAGAAGAAATAGATACAGCATAACAGAGATGGAAGGATCAAGTAAAATTTTTTTCAGGTCTAGGGAGACATGAGCATGTTTGTAGGAAATAAGGAAGAAGCCAGTAGACAGTCAGAGGTTGAAGAAAAATGATAGAGTGGGGATGATATAGAGGGTAATCTGTTGTAGGAAATGCAATGGAATGGGATCACTTTTATATTTAGAGGGCTTGGACTTGGTAAGGAGTAAGACCATCTCTTCATGTGAGACAAAAGTGAAGGAAGAGAGATGGGGCAAAAAGTGATAAGAGATGGAGAAGAGAGGAGAAGAAGGAATGCATGACAAAAATGTCATTGTTTTCTATGAAAAAAGACCCAAAAACTACTTTGTTTCTAACTTTTTGATATCACAAAAAAAAATGCTACTGTAAGTATTGAGGCAGGGTATATGAGAACATTCTTCTTATCAATTGCCTCTGTAGGGTATAAACCCAATAATAGAATCTCTAGGTAAAATTGTATGGACATTTAAGTCACTTTATTTGCATAGTTCCAAACTGCTATCCAAAATGCTTACATTGAATCACAGCTCCACCAATAATACACTAGAGTGTCTTTTTTCCCACCACCTCTCTAACATTGACTATGCTCATCTTTTGTTATCTTTGTCAGTTTACAGCATGGGAGATCCCTTAATGTTGTTTTGATTTGCCTTTCTCTTATTGTTAGTGATTTGGAACACACTTTTACATGGTTGCTAATAGTTTGCAATTCTTTTAAGAATTGTTCGTCCATATCTTTTGACTACTTTTCTGCTTGGGAACAGCTTTTGGTTTTATAGATAATATATGTGTATAACACATATATACTTTATTTATATGTGTGTGTGTGTGTGTGTGTATACACATACATACACACACACATATACATATATGTGTATATGTGTGAATTTTTAAAATATCTTAGATACCAAATCTTTATCAGAGAAATAAAGATTTTCACCCCCTATTTGACCTGTTTCCCTTGCTCATCTTAAGTGGATTCTTTTTGTTTCTGCAGAAGTTTTTCAGTTTCACATATTAAATTATTCAGTTTATTTTCTGTTATTGGCTCTATCTTTTGTTTGGTTAAAATACTTTTTCTACCTATCTTAGAGAATGGCATATGATCTGCTTAGCTTCTATTTATTTTATGAAACAGTCTTTAACGTTGAGGTCATGTATCTGTTTAGAATATATTGTGCAGGGACAGTAAGGTGGCGCAGTGGATAGAGCACCGGCCCTGGATTTAAGAGGACCGGAGTTCAAATCCATCCTCAGAAACATAACACTTACTAGTTGTGTGACCCTAGGCAATTCATTTAACACCATTTATATATATGTATGTGTATACACACACACACACACACACACACACATACACACATATATATTATGCAATATGGTGTAAAGTGTTCATCCATGCCTAATTTCTACCATACTGCTTTACAGTTTTCACCAAATACAATGATAGTTCTTTCCCAAGGAATTCATGCATTCTGATTTATTGACACTGGGTTATTGAGTTCCATTGTTTCTAATTCTCCTTTGTCTAGTCTTTTCCATTGATCCACATCTCTATTTTTTAAACCAATAACGAATGGTTCTAACATAATTTTGGATGTGGAGAAACTATTCCCTCTTCATTCCTAACTTTTGGTTATTTCTCTTGCTATTCTAGTTTTTATGAAAGATTAGCATTATTTTGTCAAGTTCTGTAAAGTATTTATTTGACAATTCAACTGGCAAAGCATTAAAGTATAAATTTACTTTGGTAGTATTGTTATTTTTATCATATTAGCAAGGCCCAGTTATGAACACTGAATGTTCTTCCAGGTTTTTAAGTGGTTCTTTATTTTTTTAAGGAACACTTCAATCAAATCTATATGAGTATTTGCATGTGTATATGTTGGTAGAGTGAGCCCTCAGTATTTTTTAATTTTTTAGTTATTTGTAATGGGATGTCTCTATTAATGCTTCCTGGATTTTAGTATTATTATGTGGGAAAGCTTTTGATTTTAATAATTTATTTTGTAGATTAAGATTGCTGAAGTTATTCATTGTATCAATTAATATATTTGCTGATTCCCCAGGAACATACACTTTTAAGGTCATTAGACAGCAACATATCTGGTGTTTCCTTATTCAGATCAGTCACCAATTTATCATTCAGAGTTTTGTTTTGGGGAGATTCCCATCCTACTTTAGTCTTCTCTTTTTTTATTTTTTTGTTAATTTATTTTGATTTATCAGTAATCACTTCCATATGCTTTTGAGTTTAAATTTTTCTCCCTCTTCTTCCCCACCACCCTCCCTAAGATGGTGCACAATCTGATATAGGCATTCCTATTAAACATATTTTCACATTAGTGGTGTTGTAAGTAAAAATTAGAACCAACAGGAGGAACCACCAGAAAGAGGAAACAAAACTCAACAGAAGAGGAAAAAAATAGCTATTTAACTTCCATAGTTCTTTCTTTGAATGTGGATAGCATTTTCCATCATGAGGCCATTGGAGAAGTCTTAGATCCTTGTATTGCTGGGAATGGTTAAGTTTATCAATATTAGTCATTGCACAATGTGGCTGTTATTGTGTACGTTGTTCTCTTCCCTCAGCATCAGACCATACAAGTCTTTCCAGGTTTTTCTGAAGTCAGCCTGTTCATCATTTCTTATAGCTTAATAGTATTCCATTACATTCATACACCACAACTTGCTCAGACATTCCCCAATTGATGGGCATCCTCAATTTCCAATTCTTTGCCACCACAAAAAGAGCTGCTATGAATATTTTTGTACATGTGGGTCCTTTTCCCATTGGTATGATCTCTTTGGGATATAGCACTACAAGAACTATTGCTGTGTGAAAGGGTATGCACGTTTTTATAGCCCTTTGGGCATAGTTCCAAGTTGTTCTCCAATTCATTAGTGTTCCAATTTTCCCACCTCTTCTCCAACATTTATCATTTTCCTGTTTTGTCATGTTGGCCAATCTTAGTCTTCTCTTTTTATTTAAAATTTTTGCATCAATATTCATTAGGGAAATTGGTCTGTAGTTTTCTTTTTCTGCTTTTGCCTTTCCTGGTTTAGGTATCAGCATGGTATTTGTGTCATAAAAGGAATTTAATAGGGCATCTTTGCCTATTTTTTCAAAATAGTTTATACAGAATTGTAATTAATTGTTCTTTAAATGTTTGATAGAATTCACCTGTGAATCCATGTGGTCCCGGGGATTTTTTCCTAGGGAGCTCATTAATGGCTTGTTCAATTTCTTTTTCTTTTTTCTTTTCTTTTTTTTAATACTGGAAAACTTTTTGTTGCAGGTAGAGTGGGATAGCTGGACACAGTTTAGGTGATTCCAATTTTGTTGGCAACATCTAAAGCATCATAGTCTGGAGGAAGTTGGACATAAGCCTTCTTCTCTCCATCAGGCTGGATCAATGTGTTGACCCTGGCCACTTTGATGTCATGCAGCTTCTTTACCGCCTGCTTGATGTGATGCTTGTTGGCCTTGATGTCCACAATGAAGACCAGGTTGTTGCTTTCTCAATCTTCTTTGTAGTGGACTCAGTGGTCAAGGGAAAGTTAATGATGGCATAGTGGTCAAGCTTGTTCCTCTGAGGGGCACTTTTCTGAGGGTTTTTGGGCTGCCGTCGAAGTCTTAGTGTCTTCAGTTGCTGGAAGGTGGGGGACGTTCGGATCTTCTTTTTGTGGCTATTAACACCCTTCAACACTGCCTTGTTGGCCTTCAAGGCCTTGGACTCAGCTTCTGTCTTAGTGGGGACAGCCACTTCCTTCTTTGCCTTCAGCGCCATCTTGGGGGAAAGGGTTCAATTTCTTTTTCTAAGATAACAAATATTTATTCTATTTCCTCTTCTGCTAATCTGAGCAATTTATATTTTTTATTAATATTCATCCATTTCACTTAGATTATTAGATTTATTGACATGTAATTATGCAAAATAGCTCCTAATAATTATTGTAGTTTCATCATGATTGGTGGTGAAGTCACCCATTTCATTTTTGATACCGGTAATTTGATTTTCTTCTTTTTTTTTTAAAATCAAATCAACCCACACTTTATTTTATTTATTTTTCTCATAAAGCCAGCTTCTAGTTTTACTTATTGGTTCACTAATTTTCTTACTTTCAATTTTATTCTTTCCTTTGATTTTCAAGACTTGGTGTTTAATTGGGGATTTTAATTGGTTGTTTTTCCAGGTTTTTTTTTTGGTTGTATGCCCAATTCATTGATCTGCTCTTTCTCTATTTTATTGATGTAAGTATTTAGAGATATAAAATTACCTCTAAGTACTACTTTGGCTGCATCCTATAAGTTTTGGCATGTTTTCTCATTGTTGTCATTCTTTTTAATGAGATTATTGATTGTTTCTATGATTTGTTCTTTGACCCACTCATTCTTTGAGATTATTTAGTTTCTAATTAGTTTCCAATCTTTCCACAGCTCCTTATTGAATGTAATTTTATTACATTATGGTCTGAAAAGGATGCATTTAATATTTCAGCTTTTCTGTATTTGATTATGAGGCGTTTGTGCCCTAATACATAGCCAGATATTTTTTTTGAGGTGCTATTTACAGCTGAAAAAAAAGGTATACTTCTTTCTATTCCCATTCAATTTTCTTCAGAAATTTATCATATCTAACTTTTCCAAAATTCTACCTATCTCCTTAACTTTTCTCTTATTTATATGGTGGTTAGATTTATCTAGTTCTGAGAGTGGAAAGTTGAAGTTCCCCTTTAGTGTAGTTTTACTGTATCTTTCCCCTTGTAATTCATTTAACTTTTACTTTAAGAATTTGGATGCTATACCACTTGGTGCATATATGTTTAGTATTGATATTACTTCATTGTCTATGGTACCTTTTAGCAAAATGTAGTTTCCCTGCTTATCTCTTTAAATTAGATTATTTTTACTCAAAAACATTGTGACCTCATGACATGAAAAGTTAAAGTTGACAATAAATTTTATAGGAAAACATCTAGATATCCACTCCCCCAAAGTTCACAGTTTTGCCCTAATAAACATTTTTGCCAGAGCAAAACATTGGGATGGTTTCCTGAATTCCACTTTTCATTTGGATATCTTGGTATGGAGACAATGACAAGGTATCACGATCTTCACCACACCCAATCAATCAACTTTAAAAATTGAATGTATCCAAAATTCCATTAAACTACATACAGAAGAGAGCCCTAGGGTTACTATTTAGGAAGAAAACATCAGATTCTTGAAATAAATGTCAGTCCTACACTTATTTATAATTCAAGTAGCTTTCATTTGCATTTTCAAACAACCAACTTGTGGTGATTACTTCGGTGATAGCATGTTTCAAACTTGCCGCAATATGACATGTATAAACAAGAAAAGCAGACCCACTCTGAATAAGTCTTTGGTATTTTGACGTTCTAAGCATTTCACAAGCTATCAAGAAAAGCTGAAGCACCATTCTCATCAGAATCTAAATTCAAGAAGAATCCATCATCCTTGAAATCAAGTTTAAATATTTGAAATTCATTGAGTAGTTTCATGAAAATGAATTGTTCTGATGATAGCTTATTAAGGAGCTTTCCATTTGTTTTCCCCTTAGAGAGTGAAGCATAGCAAAATACATTTCTCATGATTCCAGACAAGCATAATGCTTTGATCTTTCATCATGATTCTGTCAAGAATTTCATATCAGTGACTTTGAAATCCTATCAGTATTTTTTTTTTAGTGTTTAGATAGAAGTTGCTACAGAGTGAGCTTGGTTCTCCTTGTTCTTTGGTTAAAAAGGGAAAGAAAATCCTCTTTATTATTCCTTCTTGACTTTCTGCTTTCCCTGAGTGGGTAACAGCAGCTCATCTCTATTCCCTTCCCCCTGCACCCCTACAAAAAAGATGATGCCCTTGACTATTAATTTAGTTTGACTTGAAAAAGCTTGTAGATGCTGTTCATTGTTGAATGGTCCTGATTACTGTTGAAATGGGCAATTGAAGAATTCTATCTACCTGTAATTCCAGATCAAGAGGGAATAAGTTTAAATAAACTACTAGAGGTTAAAGGAGAAGGAAGAACACTTTGGCCAAGAGGGCTATTAGTCACTGAAATGTGAACTGGAGGTTATTATAGCTGGCTGTTTCAGGAAGTTTTAGAAACAGAATAGAGACTTTCTCTTATGTTAGATGCCTTATTTCAAATCTTGCCAAAAGCTGGGAATCATTTGCTAGGATCATTAAATTATCCCTGAATGACTCTTAGAATACTGTGATTTCATGGCTGTACTTATCTGATGCAAAAATTAACTGAGCAATTCAGCTGTTTTCCCTTGATCTTAATATAAGACTCTTCCTCTCTATTTGAGCTTCTTTGGATTTAAGGAACTGGAAGGGTAGAAATTTCCTCCATCCAGTATAGATCTACAACTCTTATGTAACTTCTAGTCTTATAGAATTTCCTAGGGCATTGAAAGGTTAAGTGATTGACAGCTAGTGTATGTTAGAAGCAGTATCTAAATAAACCCAGGTTTTCCTGACTCTAATGACCCTTAGACCAAAGGATTCTTAATCTTTGAGGAATCACAGAATATTGAACTTTTGTGTTTCCAATACTATGGGAGAGTTGGGCAATTTGCATACGTGCAGTTTCTCTTCAACAAAAGCAGTCGTTTTGGGTGAGATTTTTTCCAAGCCAAGGTCTGTCATATTTTGCAGTGAGTGTATATGTAAAATATGCAAGTTTTATTTGTTTTGTGAATACTATACTTACCATTCAACATATGCAGGGTAATTAAAATTTCTATTTAATATAACCATTTAAAAGTTTTATTTTGTCTAATGTAATATTATATAACATACAGTATTTAATGCTATGAAATTCACTGGACAATAGTGTGTCAAGTATACCCTTTGTAAACCACTGGCCTAGGCATCATTATACCAAAAATCCAAGTTGGTAGAAAAATAAATATAATTTTCAAAATATTTAATGAAGGAAATGAACCAACTCCCAATGAGTCTTTATTTAAAAAGTGCTATGTGGGGCAGCTAGGTGGTACAGTGGATAGTGCACTGGCCCTGGAGTCAGAAGGACCTGAGTTCAAATCCGACCTCAGACACATAACGCTCACATAGCTGTATGACTCTGGGCAAGTCACTTAACCTGAATTGCATCACCAAAATAAAAAAAAAAGTGCTATCTGCCAGGCACAGAGCTAAGTGAGGAATATAGGAACTGTACAAATAGAATAGAGCTTGTGCCTCTAAAGAGCTTGAGTTCAGCTAAGCTGTATGATCAGGATTTTTAGACAAAATAATTTATTTCTTCATAAAGTTTTGCTGTTTGTGTTGTATGTTGTTGTTGTTGTGTTACCTTCCTATTGACACAGTTTTTATAAAAACCACCTGGACCTTACAAAAGCTATTTCTTAAGAAGAAATCAAGATATTTTCACAAATGCTTTCCTATTTATCCTCAAAATTCTCTGTAACAAGACTAGACATTAGAATCCTATTTTTCCCTCTTTTGACAACATAACTCACAGAGTATCACAGAGTGGGATGCTTTTCAGCTGTTTGTGCTAATCAGAATTCCAGGACTGAATCACAGCACTGAAGGCGAGCTCAGAGGTCAATGAGTTCAACCCTTCTCCGCCTGAATGTGCGTCTTCCTGATGATGTCCCCGACAAATGGTATCCAGCCTTTGCTTGAAGATTCCTACTACCATTTCTGGAGGAATCTTATTCTGTTTTGGATACTTTGTATTTATAGGAAGTTTTTCCTTCTGTCACATATAGACTGAATTTTCCTTTTTCCTTCTCTCTTACTTCTGCCCCTCAGGGGTAACTTGGATAACTTCCTTCCACGACCATCCAAAGAAAATGCTTTCTCTCTTTATTTTTCCCATGGTTTGCTATAACACTATCCTACTTTGAGCCCTTAAGGACAACTCAGGCAGAGTCAGTTTTCATTACTACACTTCTACGCCTTGGTAAAGATGAGGGTTCAAACTGTATATACCTTAGACAAATAGGTAAATAGTTCCTCATCACCTATTTTATATTTGCACAAACTAGTTGGCACAATAATTTGAATTTTTTCAGCTCCATCTCATTTCATCTCCTGTGTGGCATTTATTTCTCTCATCCCCTGGCCATTGCAAAATGCAAACCTTTTCTAGCTGGCTTGTCCAGATTCACTCGTTCACATTGAAATGGTTGATGTGGATTGATCACCCAGTCTCTCTTTTAATTTATTATTAATTTTTTTTTTTACAAAGCTCAAGATAAATGTCCAAGGAGGTTTTTCAATTTTCCCTTACTCAACTTTTTTCTCTCTTCTTTTCATTCTTGTTACTGAATTTGAAGTTTCTCTAAAGTTTCTATCATTAACCATGTCATTCCTAGAGAACCCATCCAGACATTCCCACCTCTGTTCCTTAGCCATCCCTCTCCCTTGTTCTGACACATTTAGAAAGCCACATTATATAGTCAAATATTTCATATGGTTCTGTTATAAATCATAGCTTAAAGATTAGTAGTATTTTAAGAATCTATAATTTTGTCAGTGTGGCTACTCTATCCAGAAATTTGGAACACATGTCTGTGACTTAGTAGATAATCTTTGAAAGTTGCTAGGGTTGACAAATGAACAATTAAATAGTCAACCTTCTATGAATTCAGTTAGGCTGGTCCTCAGACAACAGACATATAGACCACTTACACATTAGCACATTTTAAAAAAATATTCGCACTTTGATAACTGGACCAGCAAGACTGAAGCAACTCTGTAACACAGAATGAGAGACTTCGGGACTTTCTTAGGTTACAGATACAGAGTTTGCTAGGACCAACAAGTCAAAAGATGAAGAAACTGAAGGTCAGAGAGGTTAGGTGATTTGCTTAGGATCACACTGCTAGTGAATGTCTGATGCAGGATTAGAAATCAGGTCTTTCTGACACTAATACCAGAATCCTATCCATTATGCTACTTAGGTTCTACTTTCAGCAGAGGCCCATTCTTATTCTCTGTCTCCTTTGTTTCCCTAAAATTTGAAAATGTTTAACAACTACAGTGGAGGGAATGGACAGTGAACACAGAACATTTAGGAAAAAGAAATGGGAGGAAGTAGAAATAGGGCATCCTGACCTCATGGATCTCGTTATCTAATGTATGAGGTAAAATGTATTTATATAAAATGACTAAATACTTATAATATTTATGGTGCCACATGGCACCATATAATAAAATATGAAGACATTTTCTCTAATTGCATTCTAAGGAAAGTTTGCCACTCAAACTTACATTCTTACTTAAGTACGATATTTATTATATCAACTAAGGCAGTTACAAGACATGGAGATATTAGACCCGGAGTCAAGATGGACTAAGTTCAAATCTTACTTCAGACCTGGAATCAGATAGGCAAGTGTTCAAATCCCACCAGCTGTATGACCCTGGGAAAATCATTCAACCTCTTTCTGCCTCAGTTATCTGTAATAGGTAGACAATAATAACATCTATTTCCCAGGGTTGTGGTGAGGATAGAAGAAGATAATATAAATTACTTTGCAAACCTTAAAGGGCTATATAAATGTGATAATGATGATGATGATGATGATGATGATGATGATGATGTCGATGTCATAAAGTCATTTCCTCTCTTATTCTCCTGGTTATACCTTTGCTAGATGTCATAGCACCCTACAAGAAATCATTGCATCTTTATTCATATCACTTGGCCCTCCCTATCCAATACTCTACTTCCCACAAAGGGAAGGTATAAGGTCATCCATTCAGCTGTGACCATGCTTTTCCCCACTTCTGAAGGCTTACTTCATCTAGTTCCTCTTACAATAAAACCAAATTTGACTTAAAGTGACAGTTCCATCTACATTCACTAGCAATAGTAATCGCCCTCTATTCTTAAATATGCTAGCTAAACACTGTTCTCTATATATTGAAAATGGCATCATTGTGACTAGTGAAGCATCCTCTCTTACCTGAGACCATCCCTAACTACCTCTCTTTCTTTCCCAAGAAAACACTGGGTTCTCCAAATTACCATGCTAATATATCCAATATCAAAAGTTTGGTCAAAGTGCTGCACTTTAAAATAGGTTAGTCAATGACTTTAAAGAATGCTATGCATAATAGCTTCCTAAAGTACTTTGTGGGGGTGTTAGGATACCATGATTATAGCCAGCAGCCTAATGCTCGGTTTCTGAAAGACCTCAGTGATCAGAAAGTGGAATTAATATGCATCAATCAAATGTGCACAGTTGTTAGGGAGCAAGAAAGTAGAAAAGTAAATGCTTGATAGTTAGGCATTTAACAGAGATCCCATTTAGAAAAAAAATACCAATTTTAGAGGGAAATCATTAATCATAGCCATTCAATAGAAAACAGAAACCAAACAAACAATAATTTATTCATTTGTTTGATTTATGGAATTTGTCGATTGCCTCAGCCTCTGGAAATACATCATGATAAACATATTAAGAGCAATGAACAATAAAAAATGGCCTGTGGTTTGGCACTGTTCTCGGACAGAGACTGGCCTAAAAGTATGGGCTTTGTACTATAAGTATTTAGTCAATAAATTCAGGATCTGTCAGAACATCAAGAGAAGAAGCAGTACCCAAAAACAAATGGCAAATTCCAGGTTGCAACTATATTACTATAATCAGAGAATCAGTACAATTGATCTATGGATAAGAAAGATGGTAGCTGTTACTGAAAGCCCTAATAAGGGCACCTTCTTTTTTTGTTTTTTCTTCTCATTCTAAGGCTGCCTAGAGGAAAAGTTAAAAAAAAAAGGAAAAAAGAGGGAGAACCTGAATTTCTGGGTTGTTTTTTATTGTTGGGGGAGGGATGGAGAGAGAGAGAGAGAGAGACAGTGTGTGTTTGGACCTTTTTGTAGTAGAGTAATATTGATGAGGTCTAGATTCTTGGGTTTCTGGGACCCCAACATAGCACAACAGGCCCTGCCCAAATGAATTCAACCCAAACCTTCTTTCAGCCAGAGACAAAGTTTTATTAGGGATTGGCCACAGGGGCCAGACTCTTTTTTTTTTTTTTTAATTTTTAAAAATTTTATTTATCCTTTTTGTTTTTATATAACAGTCGTTTCTGGATAGTTCTCTGCTCTGCTTCCTTCAACCTGAGAATTAAACTTTCTTCTTGAAATAAACATAGGAAGTTAAGAAACATATGACAACACAGTTACAGTGTCTAGCAACGTCTACAGACTTCTAAATCCACAGTCACCTCCCTGTCTGATGCTTCATTGTCTTTTCTGAGACCAAGATTTGTTTTAATTTAGTTGTCTCTTAGTGTTCTATTTACGTTGTTGGGTTCAATCTGTTCTCTTGGTAATATTGTTGTGATCAATCTGTATGTTGTTCTCTTGGCACTTTTCCTTCTGCAGGAGTTCATACAGATCTTTCTAAGATTCTCTGAATACATTTGTCATTTCTTATTGCACAGTAACATTCCATTATGTTAATAAACCAGAGTTCAGCCAGTCCCCAATTGATGGGTACCAACTTTGTTTCCAATTCTTTGCTATCACTAAAAGTGCTGTTATTAATGGTTTTTTTTTTTTTTGTATATATGAAGCCTTTCTTCTGTCTTTGACCTCCACTGGTATATGTTCAGCAGAAAGATTGGTGGGGAGGGCCCTGGGTCCAGCCGCAGCAGCTCACGCCCTCCTGACCCTCGGCTCTCCCCGCTGTGGCGAGGCCGGAGTTCCCACCAGCCAGACCCTGTCCCCCAGACGGAGGAGGGTCCCTCTCGAGACACTGACTCTGCACCAGCTGCAGCTACAGCTCCAGACCCGCCCCGGGCCTGGCTCCCTCCACTGGGGGGTCATTGAGGCTGGCCGGGAAGGGGCTGCGGAGGCCATCGGGCACCCCTTCTCATCGTACAGAGGAGGCGGCTCAGAGGCCAGACTCTTAAGGAATATGAATATTAGTGATCCCTGTATGGACTAGCAGGCATAAGGAAATCTCAGTGTTTACATGGGGGCCAGGGTAGATTGTATATACGCTCAAATAATTTTGGGCAGCCAGAGGAGGGGCTGGGAAGAGGATCTGGGTGACTGGGGGAGGAGTTTAGGGAGAAAGGGAGTGTCTGGATGGGGTCACCTGGGAATAGACAATGAAGGGCTAGGCTTTTATTAGGGTAACAAAGAACTGGAAGGAAGAGGTTGATGAGATTCTTCAAAGGTGGGATCAAAGACTAGGCTTCATTAGGATTTCAAAGGGAGATTGGGAGAGTTGGAATAAGAGATAAGGAAAGGCCAGTTGAGTGGAGTACAAACCAGAGTGAGGTCAAAGACAGTTTTAGGGTTTTCTGGGGCCCACGGACAAATGAAACTCAAATTCTTTTTGGGGCGAGGGGCAAAGGTCTCTTGGCTTGGGCCCATACCCCATCAGTATGACTCTGGAAAATTCCATTCATTACCTGGGTGGCTTTCCCTTATATATGTGCTTATGTTCTCTTGAATTGTGCATGTCCTTGGGGAAATATGATGTATTAGATCATTCTATGAGCTGCTTGAGGTCTTGAGCACATAATATAACAAAGGATAGAAGTGAGTGATTACTCTGTGTCACAAAGTCAGTGATGGATGTATTCCTGACAGCACCTTTTGAGGGGAGAGAGAGAGGGAGAGAGAGACAGAGACAGAGACAGAGAGAGACAAAGAGAGAGAGATAGAGAGAGGGACAGAGAGACAGAGAGAGAAAGAAACAGACAGGAAAAGAGAGAAAGAGAGAATAAGCATTTATTCAGCACCTACCATGTGCCAACTGCATTCAGCACTTTGGAAAATTTTCTCATTTGAACCTCACAACTCTGACAGGTAGGTGCTGCTGTTATTTCCATTTTACAATAAGAGAACCTGAAACTAACAGGGTAACTGACTTGCCCAGGGTCACACAGCTAGTATGTATCTGAGAACAGATTTGGACTCAGGTCTGACTCCAGGCCCAGCTCATATCCACTTAGCTGTCATATCTCTCTTAGTATCTAAGGAGTGTCTATTTCAGAGGTCTCAGGACTCTGAATGACTACTTGGTAAGACTATAATCACTGTATCTCAGTGTGTGGGACAGTGACCCCAACCCAAATTAAACTCAGAGACTTCTCAAGGTGGAAAGCAAAGGTTACCTTTATTACAATCTCCCGAGATGGCTGTCTGCTCCTCTGATTCACGTGGAGAGAGAGACCGGAGTAACTAACGGGCTGCCTTATAAAAGCAATTCTCCACCCACCACCAAAGTCTCCACCCACTATGCAAACAAGTCTACACCCACCACTATCCCTTACCCCCTTAACTGGGGATGGGCTTACATTCTAAGCTTGAAAGTTTCTTCCTATCCCCTTTACTGGGAGGTGGGGCTTACATTCTAGGCATGAAATTCAAAGACAAGGAAAGAGGCGGCCCACCAAGGGCAAACGGCTCAGGTTTGGGGTGAGGCAGGGCTTATTCTTTCTGTTAAGTGCTTAAAAACAGGGTCTGAGTGGGGGAGGATTTTGAAAGTCGTAATCAAGAATTATTTGACCCTTTGAGGAGCCTTCACTTCTGAGAGTTCATTTGTCACCCTACCTTCTGAACTCATTACCTTACTTACACTGAGAAGTCTTCACTGGGACATCCCATTCATCAGTGTCACCGATACTTGGGAGTAATTACACAGAAGGGTCAGGAAGAAAATTCTGAGCTGGGTATTGACCTAGGAAAGTTGATTCAGCTCACTTATGGAGAAGGTTGCTTTCTTAAAGAGCTCCCAAGGAGCTTCAAAAGTAGATGCATCTGAAAAAAGAAAGTAAAGTGAAATTGTTTTATAGCTGTAAAGCAAAGACAATACCCTGTGGAAACTCTTGAAGGCAGAGCTTGGGCAAAGACTTTAAAAAGCAATGGAGGCTTAAGAAGAGATAAAGGGGAAGACTGTCTGTTGCTACCTTTGAAAGTCATGTGGGGCCTTAGAGGTTTTCTGCACACCTCAAATACAAAGCATACTTAGAGAATCTGATAAAATGTAAGGTCTTAAAGGATAGAGAAGCCAGCGTTACCTAATCTCTGGGATCTGGGACATGGCATTAGTACCAGCATGATGTGGCAGAAAGACCCTTCCTGAACTATGAATCAGGAGACTTAAAATTTAGTTCTGGGTTTACCATTAACTAGTCAAACCTGTAACTTTGAGGATCATGTTTCATCTCTCTCAGGCCCAACTACTTCATCTGTCACCTGCAGATCAGAACATCTGCCCTAAACATTTCAATGGGGCTTTGAGGGGCTCCAATAAGACAACTCAATGTGGAAGTGCTTTGAAAAGTATACAATTTTCATATGTGTAGGTTCTTGCTATTTTTTTCTTTTACTTGGACCTATGATTTCATTGGTGTAGAAAACCACTGGTGTGGTCCTCTTTCGAGATGGTATGTGAAAGCTGAAGGATGACTTAGACAAGATTTCTCTTGGTCTGTATCAATTGGACTAGATGGCCAGTGAATTCTCTTCCAGCTGTCAAGTTCTGTGATTTTGTGCAACTATCCATACCAACGCAAATGGGGGAGGCACCTTTCCATATATCCATACTGGTAGGTAACTGGATGGTGAAGAGTATAATAAAAATAATTAGGAAAAAGTTTAAAAAATTTTTTTCACTAGAGATTTTCTTCAAATCAGAGATATATGAAATTTACATGATAATTTAGCCTTTAAAATAATAATTAAAGGTGATATATTAAAATGGTGTTTTTAAATTACATGTAAAAGTCTTTAATAGTATTATTATTTTTTTAATTTTGAGCTTCAAATTCTTTCCTTCTCTTTCCTCCCCATGATGGAGACGGCAAGCAGCTTGATATAGATTATACATGTGTAGTCGTGAAAAACATATTTCTATATTAGTCATGTTGTAAAAGAAAACAGACCAAAAAAAAAGCCCTCAAGAAAAATAAAGTTTAAAAAAAAGTCTACTTCCATCTGTATTCAAACTCTTATCAGTTCTTTCTCTGGAGGTGGATAACATTTTTCAGTGAAGAGGTCTAGACGTTTGGGGGTGCTGCTGGGAACCCCCGAGATTGCAATGCTGGGCCGTGCCTGAATGAATTCAACTCAAATCTTCTTCCAGCCAGAGAAAAAGTTTATTAGTGATAAATCATATAGGCCAGGTGACACGAGTAGGGATGAGTGGGCATGAGAAAAACTCAGCCTTTTGGGCATGAAAGATTCTTAGTGTTTGAATGGGGGGCAGGGTGGATCTTACATACACTAAAGTAACTTTGGGTGGCCAGAGGAAGGGGCTGGGAAAAGGGTCTAGGTAAGAATTCCAATTGGAAGTTCTCAGAGATTGAATAGACAATGGGAATAGATAACGAATGGAACTGAAAGGCATCTGCATAAGATCAAAAGGTGGGACTAGGGCTTTCAAAGGGAGATAAGGGGAATCAATAAGGAACCTAAAAGTTTTGTGGAGCCTGTAGACAAACGGGAGCCAGATTCTTTTTAGTGCAAGTGGTAAAGGCGCATCAGAATAAGATCAAAAGGTGGAGCTAAGGCTTTCAAAGGGAGATGAGGGGCTGGGGCCTATAGACAAATGGGAGTCAGATTCCTTTGGGGTCAAGGGGCTAAGATCTCAGCTTGGGCCCACCCCATCATCAGGAGTCCTTCAGAATTGTATGACATCATTGTATTGCCAAGAATAGCTAAGTCATTCAGAGCTGATAATTGTGCAATGTTGTTGCTGTGCATACTGTTCTGGTTCTGCTCACTTTACTTTGCATCACTTCATCTAAGTTTTTCCAGGTTTTTACTGGAACTATCCTGCTCATCATTTCTTATAACACAATGGTATTCCATCATAATCGTATATCACAACTTGTTCAGCCATTTTTCAACTGATGGACATCTCCTCAATTCCCAATTTTTTTGCCATCGCAAAAGAGTTTCTATGCATATTGTTACATGTATGCCTTTTCTCTTAAATATCTTTGGGATATGGGCCTAGTAGTGGTATTGTTGGGTTGAAAAGCCTGCAGTTTGATAGCCCTTTGAGGATATACTTAATAAATGCTATAAGAATATACATAAGACAAGATCACTGGGGGCTCTGACAGTTAGAAAAAAAAACCCTCATAAAAAAAAAGTCTTGAGGGAGACCTAAGAAAAAGGCTAAGATTTGGCTCTGTACTAATGAATACATGGTCCTTTGCTCTTCACACTGTTTTCGGCCTACCCTTCTACCCTTATATAATAGGCCGATCATAGAAAGAAAACTTCTTGTTTACAATTTAGATCAAAAGTCAGTTAAAGGTTCTGTTGCATCCATACTTACAAACCAAGGTATGTAGAAGCACTAGATGATGCAAAGAGATGAGAAGTTTCTATAGGGGAAGGAGGTTTATGAATAGCAGCTGCTATTATGATTAGGATTGTTACAGTTAATATTAATTTTCTACAAGTACTTATAATACACCAAAAACATGCTCATGCTTGATTTACAACTGGTCAGCCACTGGCCTTCAGGGCAAATTATTGTGTTTCAGGGGAGAAGACTGAGACTTCCTAATCTGCTTGTTTGTCATTGGTCTTGGGACTACAAGATCAAGGAGACTCTGTTTTTTGGCTGTCCTTCCATAAGTACTGGTATTGAAAATAAAAACAGACGTTGTCTGTGGCTGAAAAAAAAATGAAAAGAAAAACAGTTCTTAGAAGTGACTTCCTGTTTCTCTGAAGTAGAGGTTTATTGTAAAACAGCATAAGTCATGTCAAGATGAAGAGGTCTAGGACTTTTGGGGTACTGCCAGGGGACACCCCAAGGTTGCGGTACCGGGCCCTGCTGAATGAATTCAACTTAAATCTTCTTCAGCCAGAGGAAAAGTTTATTAGTGATAAATCGCATAGGCCAGGTGACACTCATAAGGACGGCTGGCAAGAGAAAAGCTCAGCCTTTTCAGTTTGAGATTCTCAGTGTCTGAATGGGGGCCAGGGTGGATCTTAAGTACAGAAGTAACTTTGGGTGGCCAAAGAAGGGGATTGGGGAAAAGGTCTAGGTAAGAATTCTAATTGGGGAGGTCTGAGAGATTGAATACACAATGGGAATAGCTAATGGAGGGAACAGGAAGGCATCTGTCAAAGGGAGATAAGAGGAGTAGTTTATGTGTTTTATGGGGCCTGTAATGGAGGGAGCTGGAAGGCATCTGAGTAAGGCCAAAAAGTGAAGGCTAAGGCTTCCCAAAGGGAGATAAGGAGCTGGGGCCTGTAGACAAATGGGAGTCAGATTCCCTTTGGGTCAAGGGGTGAAGATCTCAGCTTGGGCCTCACCCCCATCAAAGAAAGGGTAAATTCAGTGATCTCTCTGTACCATCAGATTCCTCCTTTCTGTGCTTTCTCTTTTATATCTATTCCAATTTACATACTATTCCTCACATGGAACATTCATCTGTCTCCTTGCTTTTGAGGAGGGGAGGATAAGCATTTATAAAGAGCATACTATGTACAAGACAATGAGTTGAGCACTTTACAAATATTATCACATTTGATCCTCAATAATAACCCTGGGATGCACATGCTATTATTGTCCCCACTGTACAGTCAAGGAAACAGAGGCAGACAGAGGTTAAGTGGCTTGCCTAGCGTCACACAGCTAGTAAATGTCTGAGGCCAGATTTGAACTCAATCCCATCCGTTCTAGGGGCTTGACCCTGTAATTTACACATACTTCTCTCTCTGATCTTTAAAGAGGACTTCTTGCTGTTTTTCATACCTGGCATTCAAACTTTTATTTCTATTCCCTCTCTAAAGCTGTCCCCCATGCCTAGAATGAACTCCCTTCTTACTCTTACCTCTTAGACTCTCGACCTCTCAAAATCTATTCAAGTGTTACCCAGTTCTCCATGTCCTTTCATAGACATTTATATACCATATTCCCCCATGCAGAAGTACCCCCAATAGAATATGTTTATTAAGGGTAAGTCTTGTTTATTTCCATCCGTGTCCCCCTTTGACAGTCTTCTGGGGTCTTATACTATTAGTTACATGTCTTGTTTCCTTAATTAGATTAGAGACTCTTGGAGATGAGTCATGATTTACATTCCCATTATAACCCACCCCCCCATGTTAAGTGTTAAGCATTTAGGAGGTGCTCCATAAAAGCTTCTTGAATATACAAGAGTATTCCTGAATTGAATTCTTGAAGAAAAAGTTTTTTAAAGAAGAAAAAAAAAGTAAATGAAACTTCTTTGGCACCAATTCTTAGCATGTCGAGGATCCACATGAAAAGATGTGAAGAGCTAGGATAGAAGAAAGGAATTAAAGGAGGGATATCACAGTAGCACAGACAATTCCAAAAATCAGGTTAGCCAAGTATTCTTTGTACATCACTTTGTACTTCCCTGTATGATACCTAGGTAGTAAATTCCCCTTTCTCAGTACAGGTTGCATAGGGCAATCTAGGGCTTCATTTTCATTATCTATTCTCAAGCTAACTGCAGTGTGCTCTGGGTAGAGGGAAGATAGCCAAGGACAAAAACTTGACCCTGAAGAATCTATCAAGACTTCCAGTGCCAAGATGGAGGAGTGATGAAGGAACACTCTGAAACCCTCCCAAATTCCTCCAAACAACAAGAGAGTTGCCCCAGAATTTATCCAGGAGCAGGGAAGTGGCTTACCAGAATGGCAGGAAAGGTCTGTCTCACTAGAGTGGGAGGGGAGCTCGGTCCAAGCGCAGCAGCAGTAAGAGCCAAGACTCACAGCAGGTCGCCTGCAGTAAAAGCTTCAAGCCTGGGGCAATCCACCTATGAGCCCCGCCCCCCCCCCCCCAGCAAAGCAGCAGCCCCCTAGGCAACTGAGCATTCTGTGCTGCTGCAGTGAGGCTCCACCTCAGTGACTCAACCCCTAACACAAGCCACCAGTGAGTCCCTGACCTCACTGCTGAGCAGTAGTGAAGCCCCATCCTGGGGTTGGCCAACAGTGAGACCCCACCCCTGGGCCTACCAGCAGAGAGACCCAGTTTCCACAGAAACCCAGCAGCAGGGCCCCATGCCTGGGGCAGGCCTGCAATAAGATCCCTGTCCAAGACCAGCCAGCAGAAAGATTCTGTCACTACAGCAACCCTGAAGCAAATATCCAACCCTAGAGAAGGCCAACAAATAAACCCCACACCCAGGGGAGGCCAACAGGGAGGCCCCACCCCCCAATACAAGCCAGAAGAGAAGCCTACCCTCCAGAGAAAGCAAGCAGCTAAGCCAGCAGTAAGATCCAAAGGCTCAGCATGAAAAGTTTGGGAAGGTGTGGGACAAGGGCTCAATTCTTACATAAAAACACCATGTCACAAAAAATTCAGAAAAAAATTGATAAAAAAAACAAAAAAAGAGCTTGACTATAGAAAGTTACTATCATGATAGGGAGGAACAAGGCATAAACTTAGTAGAGGGCAATAATGTCAAAATGGCTACATGTGAATCCTCAAAGAAAAATGTAACTGGGTCTCAGGTCCAAAAAGAAGTCCTGAAAGTGCTTAAAAAGGATTTTAATAAGCAAATTAGAGAAGCAGAAGAGAAATTGGAAAAATAAATGAGAGAAATGCAAAACAATTATGAAAAAAGAATCAATAGCATGGGAAAAGATATATATTTACTGAGGAAAATAAATCCCTAGAAAATAGAATTGGCCAAATGCAAAAGGAAGTACAAAAGCTCACTGGGGAAAATAATTTTTTAAAAATTAGAATTAAACAAGTGTAAACGAATGACTCTATGAGATATCAAGATATGATAAAACAAAACAAAAAAAAATTAAAGAAGAAAATGTGAAATTTCTCATTGAAAAAAGAACTGACCTAGAAAATAGATTCAGGAGAGATAATCAAAGAATTATTGAACTACCTGAAAGCCATGATAAAAAAAAAGTCCTGGGCAACATCTTTCAAGAAAGTATCAAAGAAAACTGCCCTGATATTTTGGAAACAGAGGGAGAAATATAAATTGGAAGAATTTCACCAATCACCACCTGAAAATATCTCAAAATGAAAACTCCCAGGAACATCATAACAAACTCCAGAGCTCACAGATCAAGGAGAAAGTGCTGCAAGCAGCCAAAAAGAAGCAATTCAAATATCATGGAGCTACAGTGAGGACTACACAGGAATTGACAGCTTCCACATTAAAGAGCCTGAGGATTTGGAATGTGATGTTGGAAAAATATTAATTGCTCATGGGTAGGCCAAGCCAATATAACAAAAATGATAATTCTACCTAAATTAATCTATTTATTCAGTGCCATACCAAACTATCAAAAAATATTTTATAGGGCTAGAAAAAAATAATAAAAAAATTCATCTGGAAGGACAAAAGCTCAAAAATGTCAAGGGAATCAATGAAAAAAATGCAAAAGAAGGCGATCTAGCTGTGCCAGATCTCAAACTAAATTATAAAGCGGTAATTATCAAAACAGTCTGGTACTAGCTAAGAAACTGAGTGGTGGATAAAGTGGAATAGATCAGGTAAAAAAATACATTATAGTAAATGACCATAGCAATCTAGTATATGATAAACCCCCAAATCCAAGCTTTTAGAACAAAAACTCATTATCTGACAAAAACTACTGGGAAAACTGAAAAGCCTTATGGTAGAAACTAGGTGTAAACCAACATCTCACACCTAATACCAAGAAAAGGTCAAAATGGTTATATGATTTACACATGAAGAGTGATATCATAAGCAAATTAAGACGGCATGGAGTAGTATATCTGTTAGATTTATGGATAAGAAAAGACTTTGGGACCAAAGAAGATATAGAAAGCATTGCAAAATATAAAATAGATAATTTTGATTATATGAAATTGAAAAAGATTTTGCACAAACAAAACCAATGCAACCAAAATTATAAGGAAAGCAGAAAACTGAGGGGAGGAGGGAAATGTGCAACAAGCATCTCTGATAAAGGCATCATTTCTCAAATATATAGAGAACTGAGTCAAATTTATAAAAATATAAGTCATTCCCCAATCGATAAATGGTCAAAGGATATGAACAGGCAGTTTTCAGACAAAGAAATCAAAGCTATCTATAGCCATATGAAAAAAAATTCTCTAAATCACTCTTGCTTAGAAAAATGCAAATTAAAACAACTCTGAGATATCACCTCACACCTTTCAGATTGGCTAGAATGACAAAAAAAAAGGAAAATGTTGGATGTTGGAAGGGATGTGGGAAAACTGGGACACTAATGCCTTGGTAGAGTTGTGAACTGATCCAACCATTCTGGAGAACAATTTGTAACTGTGCCCAAAGGGCTATCAAACTGTGCATATCCTTTGATCCAGAAATACTACTGCCAAGTCTCTATCCCAAAGACATGCAAAAAAGGTGGAAAGGGCCTACTTGTACAAAAATGTTCATCGAAGCTGTTTTTGTGGCATCTAAGAATTGGAAATTAAAGGGACGCCCATCAATTGGGGAATGGAATAAACAAGCTGTGGCGTATGATTGCAATGGAAAATAATTGTGCTGTAAGAAATGACAAACAGGATGATTTCAGAAAAAAAAAAAACCAACAACAAACAAACATAAAACACCTGGAAAGACTTACATGAGCTGATGTATAGTGAAGTGAATTGAACCAGGAGAACATTGTACACAGTACCAGCAACATTGTTCGATGAAAAACTGTGAATGACTTAGCTATTCTCAGCAATCCAAGATAATCCCAAAGGATTTATGATGAAGCATACCATCTGCCTCCAGAGAAAGAACTGATATTCATTGAATATAGACTGAAGCATGCTATTTTTAACTTTCTTTTGTTTTTTTTTCTTTTATTCGAGTCTTCTTGTCTAAAATGACTAATATGGAAATGTTTTACATGATTGCACATGTATAACCTATATCTGATTGCTTACCATCTCAGAGAGGGAGGAGTAGAATTTGGAAGTCAAAACTTTAAATAAAAATGTTAAAAAAAATTTGGGAAAAAAAGGAATCTATCAAATGAATAAGTATCACACAGTTCATACAGTTAGACCTTCTTTGAGCCATGGCCTTGATTCTAGTTCTAATTCTGCCATGGGTGGCTTTTGGAAAATCACTTATTCTCTTTGGTCCTCAGTTTTCCCATTGATAAACTGAGAGATTGGGCTAGATAATCCTTCAGGTCTCTTTCTGCCCTGAAATGCTCCAATTCTAGGATTCCAACTAAGCCTAGGTAGGCTACTTCCATTTCATCTATTTTGAAATCCTATGATTTCATATCGAGTCTTTATTTTTTCGCTTTACACATTTCTCTCTCCATGTGTTCTTGTTATGCCTCCTACTCCTACTTTCACTGTTATTCTCTGTCTGTGTCTGTAAATTCTCAAAATAGAATTTAAACTTCCAAGATTGCACAAAGGGTCAGCTTTCCTTGAAACCAGAAGTTATCAAGAAGGGCAGGCATTGCAAATGATCATTTCTTGAATTTTTCCATAACCGTTCAAACTTGAAGAGTGTCTTGAGTTTGTGGCTGTCCTCAGTTTTATATTCCAGTTTAAATGGGTATCTCTATTTCTTTTGGATATTGTGATTTGGCCCCTTGTCATGTTTTCTTTCTTTGTGTTTGGTAGTAAACATTTCCAGTATATGAATGTATAGAACATGGCAAATATGTATGATTCCTCTTTGAGCAGAGTTGGAACTAGCATGGGAAGAAATAATCTTTGTCCTAAGTGCATTTTCCTCTCAGGACAACTGTTATCTCTATCCTTTGTTTTGTTCTACTCCAGAGACACAGTTCACTGCTACTGACCTCCACCATAGGACTCTTTGAAGGGCACAGACTGACCAGTCTCAGTACTTTTCAGGGACTGTCTACCACTACTCTCATTTCTTTTCCAAAATGAATTTCCCCAGGCTTGGTTTTCCCTCCTTATATCTCCCTTAAGAAGTATGCATTTCCTAAGGGATACAGGAAGGCATCTAGTACAAAAAAACAAATGCATTCAGTTTGGGCCTATAACATACTTCACTGGATTTTCATCTCCAAGGCTCTCTTAAAATTAATACAGAGCACTAAAGCACTGACCTTGTGAACCTCATTATTGAGTTCCTACTGTATTGCTCCAAATCACCGGGACGCAATGAAGAAACCAGATTGGCCTTTTCAAGCACCCATTCCTCTAGTGGTTCCCTGAGTGTCCAGTTTCATTACACAAACATGAAACATCAAACTGGGAAGTAGCTATGCAAGGTCAAGACTAGAAATAAAAAAAAACCAAGCAAAGAAAGAATTGAGGGAAGGAGTCTTATCCAAAAGGAATTGACAAAGATTACAATGACCTTGCCAGTTGACTGGATGCTAAGGTAACAAGGATGCGGATAACAGCAATTCAAAGGAAACATTTTGCTATTTAGCCAGCAGTAACTGTGAATGCTGGTTCTCCTAGGAGCAAGTTAGGGCTCTCATTTTAAAAGAACATTTGGATTCCCTTAAAAAAAATGATAGATGATAGATGACATAACCTAGAGCAGAGCTTTTGTTGAAACATGTATAATACTATACATATATAGTATAATAGAGTATATCTGATTCAAAGTATTTTTTATCCGCGAAAGGACAAAATGTATTTAATATGTTTTTGAAACAGTGTCAAATGTTACTGTCTATCTTTACTCAAAATATCCTTTATTCTTTTGCCTTTTCCCTTGAGTTAATATCTTCAACTGTTCACTTTCAATTCTTAGCATCGTTCATAGATACATAGTGTTAGAGACAAGGACCTTAGACCTTAGAGAACACAGAGTTTAAATTCTTTACCTGATTGATGAGGAAGGGAGGGCCCAAAGAGGGTGATTTTAGCAAAGTTACAGGGACAATGTCAAATCCAGAGTTAAATCCAGAGCTTCCAACCAATTCCTTGTCCAATATTCTTTCCACTAGACCAAATTTTTCTTGTTCTTGTGCCAAATGTTAGGAAAGACAAATAATAGCTAATATTTACAGTTATTTAGGTTTTACTTTCCATATATCAACTCAAGTAAGTCATCCTTATAACACCCTTGCTACTAAGTGCTATTATTATTCCCATTTTATACACGAAGAAACTGAGTCTGAGAGACTTTAGGTGACTTGCCCAGAGTCACATATTTAAGGAAAGTTTGAACACATATCTCTTTATTCCACGTCCAGACAAGCCATGTACTGTACCACCAGATGCCCTAGAATAACCAGAGAAGATTAGAATTTTGAATGACTTCAAGATCATTCCATATGATGATCAGTTGAAGAAACTAAATATGGTTAGATTGGAACAGAGAAGGTTTAGGTAGGGCAGTGAATGGTATGTTCAAAAAATGGTACTTAAGAATGGGATTTCAATTTCTGGATCATTAAGATATAGAAATGACTATCCAGGGATGGAGAGCACCTACTAAGGGCCACTGAGACTATATTGGCATGTAGACTTAAAAATCTACTTAAAAGTTCTTTAAATTAAAATGGAAAGCAGAGGGGGAAACTACCTAAGTATATGCATGAAGCCACCATAAAGAGTAGTCATAATGAAGGAAAAGACCAGAAATAGAGGTATCTAGAAGTCTGCAGGAGACAAAATGCAAGAAAGTAGTCAATACTAAAATCCATGGCATCAGTTGTCTCTGTCTCTGTCTCTACCAAAAAAGCAGAGAAGCTAATAATGTCTTGATGTAACTTAGTAGCAATTTTATCCTTCACAAAGGGAAGGAACCAAAAAGAGGAGACTCTATTTTGTATGTAATTTTCACGAACAGAGAGGAACCAGGTGTGTTGGGAATATTGGGAAGTCTGGAGTGGAATAACCATTCTTACAGTCTATGGTAAGGGAGAATAAAGCTGGGACTAATTTTCAATTTTAGGAGAGTATATTTCAGAAAATTCAGAGGAAGAGCAGGGAGGATCTCATCTTATAGAGGGGATAAGAAGGTCATAAAAATGAAGTTCAAGAGATACAATATAATAAAAATAATTCCAATGAGGAGAAAAAAGGTAGGCCAATGTGGATTCAAAAGAACTCCATAGCCAGATCAGAATCTGATGCAAACATACGTGTAAACATTCATATGTGTGTGTGTATTTGTGTCTATATGTATCTGCATGTATTTGAAACAAGGCCAACTAATGAAGAAGAAATACAAGACTATACTTCAGAATAGTTTTAGAAATACCAAACACATGGAGCAGCTAGGTGGTGCAGTGGATAGAGCACCGGCCCTGAAATCAGGAGGACCTGAGTTCAAATATGGCCTCAGACCAAACACTAGACACTTACTAGCTGTGTGACCCTGGGCAAGTCACTTAACCCCAATTGCCTAAAAAAAATATTAAATACTCAATGAAATTAACCTAGTCATGGAAAATTTAAAAAAGTTCAGTTTTTTTAAAATACTCTATGTGTGAAAAGAAGATAGTTGAAGTAGATATAGGACCACTGCTAACATGGATGGCATAGTTATAAATGATGCCAGGAAGAAGATAAAAGCTTTTCAGATCTTATTTTCTTTTTTCTTTCTCAGATAAGGAGAATGATCTATGGAATTTGGATGAAGCAAAAATTCTTAAAAGAGAGGTGGTAACTGAGTAATGTAAGGAGAAAGTAGGAGAATACCTTAATGCCTTTGAAGAGTTCATAATCACTAGGGTCAGATTAATACTATCCCATCTCTTAAAAGAAGTGATAGACATGATTACTGAGCCACTGACAGTGATTTCTGACAGATTGTGTAGAATAGGAATGGCTCCACTAGACAGGAGGACAATTGTTCTAAATTTTAAAATCTAAAATGTTTAAATGAGAGAGAGAGAGGGGGGGGGGGAATGAGGCTCACAAATTAGGGGCCAGTGGGTTTGGCTGTGATTCCCAGTAAAATTATTGAATGTTTTATTAAGAGACAATGAACATCTAGAAAAGGGAACAGTGATCTCAAAGAAGAGCAAGTCATGCCAGATTAACCCTATTTTCTTTGTTAAGTAGGATTCTAAACTTGGAGAGCTCTTAAGAAAGCATTTGGGGGCAGCTAGATGGTACAGGGATACAGCACCAGCCCTGAAGTCAGAAGGACCTGAGTTCAAATCCAGCCTAAGACCAAACACTTGACACTTACTAGCTTGTGTGACCCTGGGAAAATCACTTAACTCTAATTGCCTAAAAAAAAAAAAGCATTTTATAAGGTTTCTCATTCTTTTCTTGTAGGAAAGATATGGAGACATGGGCTAGATGATACTACTGTTGAAGCATATTGAAATCCCCCTTTTCAAATTCTTTAGAAATATTGAGAAATAAATATTTTTGTAGTCTCAAAATTCCAGATTTTTCACTTTAGTTAAAGTAAGTATAAAAAAATTAACATCTTAAATAGGGAACGGGTAAGGATGATTAAAAAGAAAACAAATCTTGTCTAGATAAGATCATTTCTCCCCCTCCAATACCCCAAAATGAATGGAGCCATGAGCCACCTAAGGCAAATGTCTTCTTTTCCATTCCAAGATTCTGATATTTATCCAGGAAGGAAGTCTCTTCAATCTTTGAGGGCAATGACAAAGCAAAGAATTCAGTTGTTTGAATAGTTTTAGTAGAATGTTTCGAATATTAAACCAAAACTGAATTTTAACATATTATAACTTTTTCTGTGTTTAAGATTCCTATAAATGTTACCACAAATTGCTTTGGTGTAGAGAGACATGTCCAAGGACATGGAGTGGTGGTGGGGTGGGGGTGGACTATGCCAGTTTAAACATTTTTCTAAGCTAGAAATGGCTTGGATTTAGAATAATGTTAAATTAAATTAAAATAATTCCAACTTTTGGATAAATGTAGGGTATAGTATTATTTTTTTCCTTTGATGCTACAATTAGTTGGATTCTGAACTGAATGAGTGGTTGGACTCAAAAATAGTTATTATTGTTATGATGTCCAATTAGAAGGAGGTCTCCTATAGAGTGCCTAGTCATCTCTGTTTGGTTCTATGTTGTTTTATCAGTGACTTAGTCAAAGAAGGCATAGAGGGCACAGACCAAATGTGGATCGCACAAAATGTCAGATTATAGAAAGCCAAATATACTAAGACTGAATTTAATGTAGATAAATGTAGTTTTACAAAATATCGACTTTACAAATACAGGATATGGGTAATGGAGTTAGAAAACAATTTCCCTAAAAATGATCTGGGGATTTTAATGGACTGAAAGGTCAGTATGAGGCACCAATGTAATACAGTGATGAAAAATGATTAGTTGATCACAGGCTGTAACTAAAGGCACAGGCTTGAGAGAATATGCAAATATTTATTCATTAAAATTAGATAATATTTAAGTTATTCTGCAAACCTTAAAAGTTTACATAAATGCTAGCTATTATTATTACTGTTATTGTTTTTAATATGTTCAGATCATAACCTTTGACCTTTATTTTAAACCTGAAAGGGTAGAAAGCCTTATAAAGAAAATAAGCTTGAAGCCACAGAGTGTGAGGGGGTTGGCCCAGTAGATATATATGTATTTTTTTGGTAAGGCAATTGAGGTTAAGTGACTTGACTAGGGTCACATAGCTAGTGTCAACTGTCTGAGACTGGATTTGAACTCAGATTCTCCAGACTCCAGAGCAGGCGCTCTATCCACTGTGCCACCTAGCTGCCACCCAGTATTTTTTTGTCCTTGAGGGCATGTTGGATACCACTGCTGTAGCTAACTTTGGTAGGCACTGAGGTCCCTTGGCATACATATACGCATGCCTGTATGCATGCATACATACATACATACTTATATGTACATACATACTTACATACACGCATCTCCCCGGGTCCCTGTTTTTCTTAGTTCCTACCCCACTCAAGACATGCCTCTCTGTAATGGGGATTTAGACTATTATGTACCAAACATAATGTAAAACTAACATGTATGCACAGCCAGCCACAGATTAACAGAGATTAAACATTTACTGTTCACTACATAGTGTGCTAATTGTTGGGAATATAAAGAAAAGTGAAAAGACAGCTTCTGCTCTACAGGAGATTACATCCTAATGGAGATGAAATTATTAAAAGGAAAATCCTTTGTTCATACTTTCACCCTTATTAAGGAGACACAACTCAGGACAAAGAGAATTAAAAGGAGTTTATTAAATATGTCATATTGGTTGGCTGATCACTGACTATTAGCAATGGCTTCAAGATGGGGCGAGCTTTTATGGATAAAGATAATTTGGATAAGTCTAGTTCAGTAAACAGAGATGGGCCATAGCATCTTAGTTCCTCCCCAAGGTAGCAAGTAAGTGACAATTTCCAGACACAGAGAGGTAGGAGAATGACTTACTACATGCCAAATATCGGGTAATACAAAGCTGAAGACTGGGTGACTTCTCCCTCCAACACTGATTGACAAGCAGGTCTGGGATCAATTAGTCACTGAGTCAGCCCAACTTTCAATAACAAAAAAGTAAGGGGGAGGTGGAAGAGTTTGTAGTGTCTGGAGCTGAGCCAGGTTAGAGGCGATGTGCCTTGACATGTGGAATACTTAAAACAGAAGTTGTGGAGGGATCCGCCAATTGAAGGAGGAGGAAGCCTCAGGACCTGGGTGGAGATAGAAGGGTCTAGAGAGTTAGGAGTTATTCAAGATACACGGAGAGATTCAACACGAGTGAAGTTTATGCATCATCTCTGCTAGAGGAATCAGGCATGAGGAATAACCTCGCAATAATAGAATTGAAATTTTTGGAAGTAGAAGGGATTTCAGTGGCCATAGATTCCGACTCCTACCCCAAAACATTCTCTTCCATGTCACAAATGGTCATGTGACCTTCGTGGGAAGACTTCTTGTGAGAAGGAAACCGATCATTCCTAAGGAAGCCCATTCTGGTTTTGGTATAGCCTTAAGTATTACGGAGTTTATTCTATCCTCTGTAACCTCTACCTATTGCTGCTCTCTGAGGGAAGAACTTTCTAAGTCTTGTTGGTTGGGTCTTCAATTATTTTTCACTGGTCTCTGACTCTTGGTGACCTTATTTGGCAAAGAGTGGTTCGCCATTTCCTTCTTCAGCTCATTTTACAGATGAGAAAACTAAGGCAAATAAGATGAAGTGGCTTGCCTAAGGTCACACAGCTAGTTAAGTATCCAAGGCTGGATTTGAGCTCAGCTCTTCCTGATTCCAGGCCTGGTGCTCTATCCGCTGCACCACCTAGAACTGCCATTTTAGCCTCTTGTATAATTATCCCATTTCTGGAAATGGATCATTGGATCACTGTTGAAGAGGAGCCTTAGATATCATCTAGCCCTACCCTCTTATTTTATAGATGATGAAACTCAGCCCAAAGAGATTGTACAACTTGTCCAAAGCCATCCTGGTAGCAAGCATCAGTGGTAGATAAAAAACTGAGACTCACTAATCCTCTGCACTGTACAACACTGCTTTGACCTATGTCAAAGGCAAGAACAGGACAATAGCCATTTGGGTTTATTGTAACAAAACAGAAAATGCTGCATAGTTATTGATTTATGGTGTATCAGCTGATAAAACTGGAAACATGAAAAATATAATGGGAAATTTCAATTGCTAATCTTAAGAAAACACTTGCTTAAGCTAAGGACTTCTGAGAGCCTGATAATAGAATTTTCCTCCCTACAAACTTTAGAAAAGTATAGCCTACAGCAATAACCTTTCCAGGGGAAGTCTTAGTGCTAAAGACACCATGAGGTTGAGTGTGTGTGAATGTGTCTGTGTGTACTTCTTTCTAAATTTGTCAATATACCTTCAGGGGGTTTCTTGGTTGTTATAGCTTCTGTTTCTTTATACTTCATTAATTTATTTAAGACTAGAGGAAAAATTAATGGAGAGAAAAGATGTTAAGAAGTAAGATTAATTTGATTTCATTATGCACTGAATTGAGCCTTGTTCCACCTAATGCGGGAAGGAATGCATCTAAAGAAACTTTAAAGCCAAGTAATTTAAACTAATCTCTTCATGGTTGATCTTTTTTATTATATTCTAATGAACCAGTGATTAACTCAATCCAAATTCCTGAAATGAAATTTGCATTCAGTGTATATCTCGATCAACTAAATATTAATTTTCTGTAAGCAGAGGCCTATTGACAGAGTATATCCTAGGACTAAGCTCCTAGGTTGGGGGAGGAGTGATAAATTCCAAAAAACTAAAGAATTTTAGAACTGGAAAAGGCCTCGATGGCCATCCAGGCCAGCCAACATCTGAGAAAGGAGTCCTTCCATAGCATATTTAAGAAACAGTTATCTAGGCTTTTCTTGAAGAAATCCAAGGACAGAGAATTTCCCACATGCTGAGGTAGCCATTTTATGCTGAGTTGTCATTGTTACGAATTCTAAATTTGTCCCTTTGCAAATTATACCCATTTCTCTTTTTTCTGAACTTTAAAGTCAAATAGCACAAGTCCATTAGAATCCAAATAAACAATAACAATAATGATGTCTAGCATTTATATCTCATTTTCAGCTTTACAAAATATTCTCATTTTATCCGTACATCAATCCTAGGAGGTAGTGGTATTATTATCTCCATTTAACAGGTGAAGAAACTGAGGCAGAGAGAAGTTAAGCTCTTGACAGAGAAGTAGTGGAGTACTATGAGTAATAAGACACAGGTTTTTCAACATGGTGAACATGGGAATTTGTTTTGATTAAATATTCTTATTTATTCCAAGGCTTTTCTCCCCTATTTTCTTTCTTTCTTTCTTTCTTTCTTTCTTTCTTTCTTTCTTTCTTTCTTTCTTTCTTTCTTTCTTTCTTTCTTTCTTTCTTTCTTTCTTTCTTTCTTTCCTTCCTTCCTTCCTTCCTTCCTTCCTTCTTTCTTTCTTTTTTTTGTTGGGGAAGGTAGGAAGAAAAAAATACGTTTAATAATTGAAAAATTACAATTTAATTAAAACAAATTATTGATGTTCAACTTCCACAAAAATTCTGTTTCATCTGTGTGCCAAGATGTCCCAGAGTTCCCCATGGCTATGTTGCTATTTTCTCAGTTGTGTCCAACTTTCTGTGAACCCAGTTTGGGGTTTTCTTGGCAGAGTTACTGGAGTGGTGTGTTATTTCCTTCTGCAGCTTATTTTACCAATGAGGAACTGAGTCAAATAGAATTAAGTGACTTGACCAGGGTCAGACAGCTAGTAAATGCCAGATTTGAACTCATGAAAATTATTAGTCTTTCTGATTCCAAGCCTAATGCCCTATCCATTGCACCACCTAGCTGTACTAGAGGCGTATTAAGCTTAAGTCCAAAAAACTGGAAAATCTTCAAGAACAGGTCAACTGTTAGACTTCTGAAAACTGGACCAACTACATTTGCAAAGGCTCAGCCTTAAGGTTGGTGAGGGACAACATGGTACAGTGAATAGAATTCTGGCCTTAGAATCAAGAATATCCAGTTTCAAGTACTGCATATGCTACTTACTAGCTCTGTGACCACTTAATCTCTATCTCTGTGCCTCAGCTTCCTCATCTATAAAATGAGGCAGTTAGATTTGATACTTCCTTTGGTTTCTTTAAGCCACGTAGGTGCTAAGGATGAGAGTATTTTCATGAATAATTTTCCACTCTGTGTAGGAGAATACCTATTCCTTTTTATTCAGAGGAAAGACAAATTCAATGTTTATAAAGCATGTTTGTAATTTGGAAGAATCAATGACCTCTGAGTTCCCTCTGGTTTTTAGACTCTATGAAACTAGTGTCCAGTCACTCATAAAGAGAGTCAATTTCAGAAGCAAGGTCAATTACCAGGATAGTGTATGTAAAGCAGGCAGTAAAACATCATATATAATGCAATTAAATAGTGCATTTCAGTCTCTAGGGATGTCAACCCAACATATTTAATGAGTGGCAAATGTACTTGAACATAAATGTTACAAATAGCAATTGAATCATAGTTTTATCCTCCCCTGTCACCACCCAAATTAAAATTATCACAAAAAGGGAACCTAATAAGTTATTTATCCCATTACTAAGGCTAGAGATTTATTACTTATTCCCCAAGTCTCTCATTTCCACTTGTGGTTAATTTTTAATATATAATGGAACTTTAACCTTTCACCTATGACTGCAACATTCTCTTAATAGCTTTTGGTGAATAGCATATTAACTGTCCAAAGAATAGGAGGGAGAAATGTTTAAGAAAGGGCCCAGTTGACCATCATGATTAAATATCTCTTCAGATTCTGTTAAGCAGAGGTGTCAAACTCAAGGCCCACAAACCTCCTGAATGCCTGAACCAGATTAAAATGGAATTGAGGAATGTTTAACAGAATCAATAAAAATACAACACAACATAGGTAATGTGAATTTGTGGTTTTCTACATATGTGGCCCACAAGGATCATTTCCATTTGAATTTTATACCACTGGAATAAAGCATATTCTAACAATCTCTCTATCCTACCCATTAAAGGAATAATTATGTAGAAAGCATATGAGCAAATTTCTTTTGTCTAGTGATATGCTTATAGGGGAGGCAGCTAAGTGGCTCAGTGGATAGAGTGCTAGGTCTAGAGTCAAGAAAATCTGAGTTCAAATTTGGCTTCAGACACTTACTAGTTGTGTGAGCCTGGACAAGTCACTTAACCTCTACTTATCTTAATCTCTTGGGAGCCATTTCCAGTTGTCCTGATCTATATCTTGCCACTGGACCCAGATGGCTCCAGAGGAAAAAGTGAGGCTGACGACTTTGCACAGCTCTCCCTCACTTAAATACAATTTACAAAGAAAATGGCAAGCCACTTATCTTTGCCAAGAAAATTCCATAATGAGCTTGTGAAGAATCAGACACAACCAAATGATTGAACAACAGTTCCTATAGGATTTTCTTTAAGCACATTTTGAAGTAAATTCTCTATTTTCAATGATTTGCTTTATAAAATTACATGTATGTTCCACTAGAACAAGTTATCACACCATTAAAGCAAGGCAAATAAAATTATTACCTTATTTCGGCTAGGAGGCCTTCCAATATGTCACATTGGTTAGAAAGTGGGCTTCTATGTTAGAAAGATATGGATTTAAGTCTGGACTTCTAATATCTACCAGTTTCATGATCCTGGGTTAACCCTTTAATTTCTCAGTACCCACAAGCAATTCTTAAAGACTGTACAGCAGAATAGTTGTCAGTCTGCATCACTAGAGGGAGACTTCTTGCCTGGAGTTTCCTACACCCTTGGAATAACTAGTGTGATGAAAAAAAAAAAATCAAACTGCTCAAAATATTAGCATTCATATTGGGGTGTCGTCACCATGTCATAAAAAGGCTGAAAGTGAAAATATGGTAGTAGAAATCCTGAAAGGATAATAATCTACCTTATACTCCTTCAAATATTACTCTAGTGCAGAGAAATCAATTTCTAAAGCTTAAGCACTTTCAGTTTTTCCCAGTTTCTTTGAATTTTAATTTTTATATTGAAGACATTTCCTTTAGTTTATTTAATACTTTCCAATCACTTTAAATTGCTGGTGCAAGTTTCTAGAAAATTGGTTCCTAGTTTTCGTTGTTGTTTAGTCATTTTTCAATTGGACATGATGTGCTCTAGTAGGCTACAACTTCAATTCACAAGACAATACGTTGTTTATGAAGCCTTTCATAGGGGCAATATATAGTTAATCTGATTATCAGTACCTGAGAAAGAGGTAGAAAATATGTGTGTGTGTGTGTGTGTGTGTGTGTGTGTGTGTGTGAATGTGTATGTGTGTGTGTTTGTGTATATCTATAGGGGGGAGAGGGAGTAAGAGATTTTATTAACACAGTGGCACGACAGAGGCTCAATCTATGCTTCCTCCTGTCAGTCAAGATTGGGGTTGGTGGAACCTGAAACCAGATTGGTTATAGGACAGTGAAGCACACAGACTTCACGCAACTAGTAAGTGAAGCTGAATTTGAACTCAGATTTTCTTGACTCCAGGCCTAGCACTCTATCCACTGAGCCACTTAGCTGCCTCCCCTATAAGCATATCACTAGACAAAAGAAATTTGCTTATATGCTTTCTTCATAATTATTCCTTTAATGGGTAGGATAGAGAGATTGTTAGAATATGCTTTATTCCAGTGGTATAAAATTCAAATGGAAATGATCCTTGTGGGCCACATATGTAGAAAACCACAAATTTGAAATTCTCACCTGAAGCTTGGTCAGCTCTATATCTGGAATGCCTGTGACGTTGACAGATTATTCAGCTTGGGGCCTGGACTGGAGCTCAAGAGAGTCTTCATTACTGGATTGGTGTTTGATATGGAATGAAGAATGCACAATTAATTAACATTACTAGCCATAATCAGCGGACAGCATTATATCTGTACTAATTATATATAGGTTATTGTACTAGTTGTCAGGGAGGCACCTTCACAGAATTTAAAATCTAATTGTAATGATAAGGCATATATAGATATAGCACTTTAAGGTTTATGAAGTGCTTTTTATATGTAGGGACTGTTTCTCACTATGGCCTCACTATCCCAGAGTCAGGTTGGCTACATCTAGCCCTCAATGTTATAGTGGTACTTGTAATGGGTTGGTATGTTTTTTTCTCTAATGCCATCTACTTGGACCAGCATTACAGGTATTACCACCTACCCTCCATCCCGCATTAGCCACCAATGACTAGGGCCTTATTACCATATAAATAATTAGCATCAATTAACTTTTACAGTATAACATTTACTTTAAAGATATAGCAAGAACAAAAATTCAAACATTTCCCTTCAAAATTGTGGAGGTTCACTCTCCCCCATCTTGCTCTCTGGGGAGAGTCCCTCAGACTTCAGACAGTTCCACATAGCACTGATACCACCAAATTCATGTCCAAATGTAGCATCACTCTTGGAATCATCTGCCTCATCTGCTAAGGGGTTAGATCCTGAAGGTTGTTCCTTGGGGCATCAATGCTCAGCTGGCTGTGAAACCCAGACAGCTCATCTTCAAACATGGCACATGCTTACATACCCAAATGGCTCATTCTTCTGACCTTGTGAGACCCAACAGGTTTCCTAAGTAATGTCCCAATTAATCTTCACCTAAAACCAAAACAAACAGATCACTGGTGCAGGCAGAAACCAAGGCTTGTATTTATGGAGCTACATGTTGGCATCGGAGGGAGAGGGATCAAGGCTTCTCCCTTTGTGGAATTGCTGATCACTGGATGCTGCCAGCAAATGGACCAAACTAAGATAAATGATCCAGCTAAGAGAGTGATAGCTGTGTCCAATTAATATCTTTTGAAGGCATCTTGAATTCTGCTTCGGCAACTATAGCCAAAGAGACTTCCATTGACCCTGTGGTTATGGTAGTAGACCAGCCAGAGAATGTACGTGCATGCTCCAAAGTTTCTCTAAGGTGATTGCATTATACATCATTCTGCCTCTCCTAGAATCAGGCTTCTCTGGACATCTACATGTGGTGAACTGTATTAGCCAAGAAAGCTAATGCATTGTACACTGGATCGTAAAGACCGATCTTTTGGTCCAGTCCCTCATTGCACATAAATTACCTAATCTGATCCTCACAAAACCCCCATGAGGTAGGCACTATTATTCCCCCCATTTTACAGATAAGGCAACTGTGTTGACATAGATGAAGTAACTCATACAGGGTCACATAGTGAGTCTGAGTCAGAATTCAAACTGAGGTCTTCCTGACACTCAGTCCAGCACTCTATCTGCACCACCTAGCTGCTTCTTAGTAAAATGTAAGTAGCATTTACCAAATGAAAAAAAAAAATTCTTGTGATATAGGAAATAAGCTAAGGAGGCAGGGAGGCAGGGATGTTTTTGTGGAGGTGGTAGGATTTGATCCAGGGACTGAAAAATCTCATCCCATATCCTTTTTCCCCAGGCAATTTATTTCCCAATTATGACAAGAAGTTCAGATGCTCCCAAGAAACAAGCCAATCTTATAGACTTTTCCTGATATCCTATACCCTGTTGGTAAACACAGTATATAGAGGAAGCACTAGAAACCAGGTCACAGATATACCTTAATCAACACTCTTTTTTATTTCTGGTCCCAGTGCACAGTGGTGGCATTAGAATTCCTTCCACGCCTTGGAATTCCTCTCTTGTATTTATGTAACGTATTCCAGTACCACACTTTCTACAGTATCATTCTTCAATAATCCTTCACTCTCCAAATTCTTTGCTACATAAAACCAAGCACTTTTTCATAAATGTTAACCCACATTCCATGAACCATCAATCTCAGCTCCCAGGTGAGTAGCTCAGTTTACAAGTCAAGCATCACTAACTTTGAAGCAATCTTATACTGCTTCTAACTAAGCCCTGGAAGGGGTACCTTCTTCTCCAAGAAGAGCTTTAGGACCTACTAGCAGGCTCCTTTCTTCTTTGCCTTCTAACACACCCAGCTTCCATATTTGGATGATGAAGGAAGATTAGGACTAAGAGAAGAATAGAGGAGGGAAATGGACATTTTAGATAGGGAAAAGTAATAGGGAAAAAGGCACAAAATTGGCAGTAATAGGTAACTATAATTTATATAATCCGTTAAGGTCTAAAAAGCACTTTAAAAATATTATCTCATTTGATCCTCACAACAACTCCCACAAAAAGCTATTATTATTCCCATTTTATAAATGATGAAACTGAGTTTGAGAAAAGCTAAGTGATTTGCCCAGGGTTACATAACAACAACAATAACTAGCATTTATATAGAATCGACCATGGGCCGGACACTGTGCTAGGCACTCTACCAATATTATCTCATTTGGTCCTTGTAACAACCCTAGGAGGTAGGTGCTATTATTAACCTCATTTCACAGTTGGGAAAACTGAGGAAAACAGAGATTAAGTGACTTTCCCAGTATCACACAGCTAGTAAGTGTCTGAGGTTGGATTTGAAATCAAGTCTTCCTGACTTCAGGCTTTGTGTTCTTGCTGGTGTCAGGTAAGATTCAAACCCAGGCCAGAACTCCATCCTTTACCAACACGAAGCTGCTCATGTTATGGTTAAGAAGTAATGAGCAAATCAATTTTGTTGAAAAGAAAAATTCATGTAGGAGAGATACGGTTCTCAAAGGATAAATAGGGATAGTGAACAGACCTTTAATTTCACTGTTGTAGGAAACCCCTAAGTACAGAAACTCCACCTATTTGTGAAGGACAGCATCTTCTTTGAAATTTACAGTCATAAGAGATGCTAAGAGCACTGAGAAGTTGGGTGATTTGTACAGGTTCTTACAGCCAGTATGTTTAAGAGGCAGGATTTGAATCCAAGACTTAGCTATGAAATGATCTCTCTGTCTAACCACTACACCAGGCTGTATGTCAAGGAGGGCTATAGGGAAAAAGCCAAAGATGGTTTTCAATAGAAGTTAAGGAGTTTAGACTCCATTCTCACACTGATGAGGGGCTAACCAGTCTGGGAAGGAGGATGGTATGGTCAAAGTGATATTTTAGAGTCTGCCAATTCCCCTTAAAGCTAGTCCCTTCCCTCTAAGGTTATCTCCAGTTTATCCTATATGTATCTCATTTGATGTCTCCTCATTGTATGCATGTCTGCCTTAGTACTCTCTGAGCTGCTTGAGAGCAACGACTGCCTTTGACCTTTCTTTATATCCCCACAGCTGATAAGGGTACCTGGAACAAAGAAGATACTTAATATGTGCTTATTGTTGGCTAGATGTCATGAGTAGGAAAGCCTAGAGCAGGGTTCTTACCTTCTGTTGTCATTGTTTGTTTCATGGATCCCTTTGAAAGTCTGGTGAAGCCTTCAGACTCCTTTTCAGAAAAATGTTTTGTTGCCTACATTCACAATTTCTAAAAAAAAATTATAAATTTCAATTCATTTTCAAAAGTTGGAGAAAATAAAAGATATATTTTTTCTTTTCCAATTTCCTGGACTCCTGAAATTTATCCTTAAACCCCTTGGGGTTCTGTTAACTCCAGGTCAAGAACTTGTGCCTAGAGGTGAGAGAATGGATTCAAATATCCATTTGGATATTTGAGGGGAGGGAAGGGGAAGAGAGGGGAGGGGAGAGGAGGAGAAGAGAGGGAAGAAGTGGATGTGAGAGATCTTAGGAGGAAAATATTAGTAATTGGGGAGATGGAGAGAATAAAGCTAAGGACACAGGCACAAAACTTGAGGGCTAAAAGGAAATCTAGAAGTAATCAAATTCAATTTCCTCATTTTATAGATGAAGAAACTGAGACCCAGGGAGGTTAAATAACTTGCACGAGGTCACACAAATATGAATATTTTAACCTAGGTTTTCTGATGATAACCAGTACTTTTTCCAGTGTACCACACATTGAAGTACTTAGAAACCTTTCCTGTTCTGTCCCATAATTAGTGCCTTCCCCTCTGATGTTATCTTCCTATATACATGTGTGCATGTATACATGCACACATGTAGATACATGTATAAATGTATGTACTAAATAGTTATATGCATGTGCACATGTATATATCTTTTGTGCACCTATATATTGCCTCCTCCATTAGAATCAGTCAACAGACATTTATTAAGCACCTATTATGTGTCTGACACTGTGCTAAATTCTAGGGATACAAAGAAAGGTAAAAGACAGTCTCTGATCTCAAGAAGCTTACAGTCTAACGGGGGAGACAATAGGAAACCAACTTTGTGCAAACCAGATGTAGATATGCATATCTATATCTATTTATCTACATATACATACTTAGACACACATATACATACATATATATGATAATCAATGAGAGTAGGTATTGCTAGAATTAATGGCAATCTGGAAAATCATCTTATCGAAGACAGAATTTTAGCCGTGACTTGAAGGGAACCAGAAGGCAGAGAATGAAAAGGGAAAGTGTTCCAGGCATGAGTGACAGCCAATGACAATGTCCATACTAGGGAGGTGGAAAATGTTATAGGAGGAAGAGAACAGAGGTCAGTGTCATTAGATCACAGTGTGTGTGTGTGTGTGTGTGTGTGTGTCTGTTAAGGTGTAAAGAGACTAGAAGATTAGGGAAGGACAAAATTGTGAAGAGTTTTGAATGCCAAGTGGAGGATTTTTCTTTGATCCATGTTATTGTTGTTCATCCTTCATTTTCAAAGAGTACCAATGACACCAGGGGGTGATGTCCTGACTTAGACATAAACTAGATTTAAGTGAGGTAGAATTGAACAAAGTCATCAGCCTTACTTTCTCTTCCAGAGTCATCAAAGTCCAGTGGCAAGACAAAAGTCAAAGTGACTAGTGATAGCCTGGGACACAGTAGATGACCTTGGCCTCTTCTGTGGCTGACCAAGCTCTAAGAGCTCCACAGCACCTGTTTCAGACACCTTTGAGGCCATTGGAACAAATCGTTCTCGTCTACCCATTCCACTGGGGACAGTCTTCACATGCGTGGGGTAGACATCTCACAAGTCACTGAAGGGTTTGAGGTCTATTTGTTTAGTCTGATGGCTGAGATGGTTTTGTCGGGGTGTGTTCGCTGTGTATGCTCCAGCTTCTTGGAGCCACAGCTGGGAGTTGGGTGAAAGGTGGACACCAAATGTAGATGAGCAGCCCTGAAAAGGGCCCTCACTTCAGAAGTGCTAGTCCTCCCTGAGCCTTAAGGGGAACTAATAAAAAAATGGTGTTAATATTTGATTCCGGAGGTGATAGGGAGCCCCTGGAGCTCAAAGACCAAGAAGTGACATGGTGTGACCTAGACGTTAGGAAGATCGCTTTGACAATTGAGTAGAGAATGGGCTTGGGGTGGCTGGTGCTTGTGGCAGGGATACCAAACATCAAGCTATTGAAATAATCCAGACAGAAGGTGACGAAGGCTGTGGAAAGTTTGAGAAGCAATAAAAAGGTTGGAAAAGATGATGTGGTGAATGAAACAGTGAGTTAATTAGAAAGGCAAAAAAAAAGGTTACTTTGATGTAGTAAGAATTCAGTTGAGGTTATGCTACATAAGTCTGAAGTGCATTCAGTCAGCATGGCTTTGTGATTTTCTCCAACTTTTTCAGTAACATGTTTGTAGGAACAAAGGCAGAAGACAGTGGAAGTGATACAGGGCTGAGAATGTAAACTTTACCTTTGTCTTTATGTTCCCAACCGTTAGCACAATGCCTTGCATATTGTTAATACTTAATAAGTGTTTATTGACTGATTCGTGACTTGGATTGGATGAATGAGAACCACATAAAGCTAATGACTGAAACATACAGTCCTTACTTAGCTCACCTTCACATCTGCTGATACTGTCACAGAAAGATCCTTCTTTTACTCCTGATGGAGATTTTCTGTTATTAGGACATGTTTAAAGCATATTACGTTTTTATACTGTAAACTTATGATGAGAAGACTTTGGAAATTTCATTTCCATGGTGGGAGAGGAAATCTCCAGCATAAATATCTGGGAAAGTGGGTGGAGCTGACCTCCTCAGCAGAGGCAGGTATGAAGATTCACTGAGCTCAGAATCTGCAAATAAACTGGGAAATACAGACTTCCCCCAGTCAGAAATGGGGACTTAGTGGAATATTTAGTATGGGGGGAGGAGAAGGAGAGCTTTTTAAATAGTAAGAGAAAGCAGGTCCCATGCAGCCTGTGACAAAAAGACTAGTAGACTCTGAGAAATTGCACATAAATAGGAAGAAATTAAGTCTAGATATTAGTGTAGACTATTTTAATGGCCTCATAATTAGGCTTCATGCTTCTATTCTCTCCCCTTTCAAACTATTCTTCATGTAGCTGCCAAACTGAGAATCCTGCAACGTTGACATGACCACAACAGACCCCATCTTCATATTCAACATATTCTACAGCTTTCTAATTCCTATTAAATAAAATTCACAATTCTTAGCCTGGCATTTAAAGCCCTCCCCAATCTGGCTCCTTCCTATGATTCCAAAATAACTGCATATTACCTCTCTTTGTACCCATTGTTCTAAGTCAGATTGATCTGTTAGCTTTTCCCTGGTTAGGGCATTCTATGTTCTGTCTCCTTTCTTTTTGCTTTGGTGAAAGTGGTTTTGCCCATTTCTGGAATGCACTTCCTCATAACCTCTCTCTTTTAAAAGCCCTAGCTTCCATCAAAATATATCTCAGGAATCACCTCTTACTAGCAGTCTTTCCATAGCTTCTTTTCCCCAATTATTAGTCCATACTCTTATTTGAAATATCTTCACATTCAATTACTCACACACTGTCTCTCTTTCCTAACCTCAGTACAATATGAGTACCTTGAGAGTAGGTACTTTTCCTTTTTTTGTTCTACCATGTTCTGTTCCACTTTCTATCTGCAGCTCTTTTTGGTTTCACTCCAAGAAACAAGATGCTCCTCCCAGCATTATCTGATCTTCTAATCTCACCCTGATGCTAACTCAGTCTTGGACACTCAGACAACTTCTCACATTTCTCAATCTCCTCCCCCTCTTTTATTGGCAGAGTACTAAAACTGCTCCTAAAGCCTTCCTTTCTAGAAGGCAGAAATTGGACTTCCAGTTTACTCTACTTCCCATCTGCAGCTCTGACTATTTTCAACATCAAGAAACAAGATGTCCTTGGTACCCCCTGATTATCTCACCTGCCATTTCCAGCTTCATTTTGTGTCTTCTCTTGCCCGATTAGATTGTAAGCTCCTTGAATCAGGGATTGTTTTTCTTTTTGTTATATCCTCAGCAGTTAGCATAGTGCCTGACCCTGGGTGCTTAATAAATGTTTATTGAATTGAATTGAACCATAGTACCATGTATAAAATAAATGCTTCCTAAGGGTATTTTCAATTAAATTATTGAATTAAACAGGAGAATGAGAAGAGTACCATTATTTAAAGAGTAAACGTAGTGTAATCCTTTCCAAACCTCCCACGCCGTACCCTCGGATATTTGTTTCAGTGAAATGAATCAAAGCAGAGAAAATAAAAAAAAAAGAAAAGAAAATACAACTTTCATGGGAACTGAAGCCCTTGAGGTCTTTAGGAAGACAGGAGGCATAAAATTCATAGGAACATAGTGAATTGCCTATTTCAAGATAGGAGTTCTACAACTAGAGACATAAAACTGATGAGACCAGTGAGTTCATGACTAAATAAGCAAGAAAGAGGATAACACAAAATGAAACAGACAGTTTTGATCATATAATTTTAAAAATTGCCCAGACAAGCCTAATTAAGATTAGAAAGGAAACTGTGAAAAAAGTCTGTGCCACAAATTTCTTTAGTAAAGATCTCACATTCAAAATATATAAGGACTTGATTCAAATTTCTAAGATGAAGAGCCATTTGCCAATAGATCTGTTGGGGGCAGGGCCCAAGCCAAGATCTTCTCCCCTTAAACCAAAGGGAATCTGACTCCCACTTGTCTACAGACCCCAGCTCCTCATTTCCCTTTGAAAGCCTTAGCCTTACTTTTTAATCTTATTCAGATGCGCCTTTGCCCCTTGCCCTAAAAGAATCTGGCTCCCTTTTGTCTATGGGGCCCCAGAAAGGCCTTACTCTGGTCTCAAATGGTTCCTTATCAACTCCCCTTATCTCCCTTTGAAAGCCCCAGCCCCACCGTTTGTTCTTGTACAGATGCGTTTCAAACTTCTGCCTTCCTGTTCCCTCTATTAGCTGTTCCCATTGTTTATTCAATCTCTCAGACCTTCCAACCTGAATTCTCACCTAGACTCTTTTCCCAGCCCCCTTCTCTGGCCACCCAAAGATACTTCAGTGTATAAAAATTCCTCCCTGGCCCCCATTCAGACCCTGAGAATCTCAGGCCCACAAGGCTGAGCCTTTCTCATGCCCGCTCGTCCTCATGGGTGTTACCTGGCCTATGTGATTTATCGCTAATGAACTTTTCCTCCGGCTGAAGAAGATTAGAGTTGAATTCATTCAGGCAGGGCCCAGTACCGCAATCTTGGGGTTCCCAACAGAACCCCAAAAGTCCTAGGCCTCTTCAGATCAATGGCCAAATATAGGAATGGGAGATTTTCAAAGGAGGAAATACAAGCTTATCAACTACCACATGAAAAAATGTTTTAAATCACTAATAACTAGAAAAAGGTAATTTAACTCAACTTTGAGGTTTCAATTCATATTCATTACACTGGCAAAGAGGACAAAAAGGGGAAATGATAAATGCTGTGCATACTTTAGTGCATTGTTGGTAGGGTGTGAACTGGTCCAGCCATTTTGGACATCAATTTGGAACACTGTCGAAAGGGTTGCTAAACTGCATATGCCCTTTGACCCAGCTATATATACTCCTACTAGGTGTTTGCCTCAAAGAGATGAAAGATGAAAATCATCTCTAAATAAGTACAAACATGTTTATAGCAAACCTTTTCTTACCAATATCAACTAGGAAGCTAAGAGAGTGTTCTCATATATGGGACTAGCTAAACAAATTGTGTTATAAGAATCTAATGGAATGTTATTGTGCCATAGAAAAATAATAAAATTGGCAGTTTCACAGAAAAAAAAGATAGGAAGACCTCTGAACTGATACAGAGTGAAGTGAGCGAAAGCAGAATAATTTACATAATGACAATGTTAGTAAATAAAAACAACTTTGTAAGATTTTAGAATTCTAATCGTGCAACGATTAAGTCTAAAAGTCCAAAAGACTGAAGATGGAGCACATAACTTCTCTTGAAAGAGAGGTAATTAGCCTATAATATAGACAGACATACATTTTCAGATATCATCAATATGAGAATGTTTTGCTGGGCCATTCATGTATGTATTTAGGTTTCTTAAAAGAATTTGCCCATTTTGTGGAGGCAGTGGGAGAGTCTGATTATAAATGCTTGTAACACACATATGTATGTATATTTACACATATATTTTATGTATTATATATTTATAACATGTATTTTTGTTCAGTCATTTCAGTCTTATCCAAATCTTCATGGCCCCATTTTGTTATTTTCTTGGCAAAGATACTGGAGTAGTTTGAAATTTCCTTCTCCAGCTCATTTTACAGATGAAGACCTGATGCAAACAGGAAGTGACTTGCCCAGAGTCACACAGCTAGTAAGTGTCTGAGGCTGGATTTGAACTAATGAAAATGACCCTTCCTGATTCCAAGTACAGTGCTCTATGCACTGTGCTACCTAGCTAATATGTATATTATATACATATATCATACATCTATGCTATATATGTCTGTGTATATACACACACACACACACACACACATACACATTTAAAAGGAACACTGGGCCAGGTATAAGACACAGGGAAGTCACTCATTTCCTTGAACTTCAGGTTCCACATCTGCAAACTGAGAGATTTGGATTGGATAGCTTTAAGAGGTCCCTTTCAGTGCTATATTTATGACCCTATAGTAATAAGAATATGTCAGCCTTACCAGCTTGAATCTATGTTGGCTAGGAATCTGACAACTGGATTTAGTATCTAATCCAGAAAAAGCAAGATAGAGAATATTCACAAAAACATGTTGAGCTGTGGTCTGACTGACTCTGAGAAGTATAGGCTATTTCTCATGCCTGATGTATATTATCTGCTCATCTCTGCCTCTCAGAATCCCTGTTTTCCTTTAAGACTCAGTTCATGTTCCACTTACTTGATGAAACCTTCTCAGTTTCCCTCAGTTATAAAGGCTCCCTCCCACCTTAAACTAACCTCTATTATATTTATTTGTGTACATGATATCTGGACTCAATAGTGGAACATCATGGGATTTCTTTATGATTGTCTTGTAACCCCAGTTACTAATATAATATCTTGCATAAAGCAGGTATATAATAAATGTTTGTTTAATAAATGTATAAATGAATGAATATAATTGAGTACTTTAGGCTGACACATATAAAATGTCCTATCAGCAAGAAGTTCCCAGGCCCAATTTTCTCCTGTTCATACATTCCTCAGGACAAATACATTGTGAAGGGGGCCAAAAATAAAGTCTGATTTCTCTGAACCCACTCATACATTTTGATTGGCTCTATGTTGACTGAAAATATTAATACAAGATTATAATAATACATTATTCTGTAGTTATATTTAATGGACTGGTATGATTTTAAAATCCATATTTAAGACATCATGTTCTTGCAACACAATAAAAGTATTTACCTCCTTTCTTTCACAACTCTTCTATCCTAGCCACTGACGGAACACTGTTATTTTGTCTAATAAGAATCCACTGGTATATACTATACAAGGTTTCCATATCAATGAAGAGATCTGAAATTATCAGTACAAGTAACATAGGAGGGAAGATTGACAATCAATTCTTTCACATTGAAGTTGCATTTTGTTCTATGGCAAAAAAAGAAATTAAGTCCCCATTTATCAGTCTAAAACTTCATCTGGATGTTAGTATTCTCTCAACTTAAATTTGCTCAGGAATAGAGCAGAAGTACTTGCTATGGAAACCATAGAAAAGCAGAAAAAAATAATAGTGCTAAGATATTTTTATTATTATTTCACAGGTAGAAATATTAGTTTAAATATGTTTACCAAAACTAAGTACAATGATGATTTCCAAAAGAGAATCCGTTTTCATTCTTTTTGACTATCAGCATGAAACAATTTTTGCTTATACACAGGAAGAACTGAGTAAAAAATAATATTTTTGGAACTAATAACTTAGTTTGAAATACAAATCTTTATTTTCCCCACTTGCACATGCCAGGGACAGCCACATTATAGCCCATATCTTCACAAGGTTACCTCTTTGTTTTACTCTTTTTTTTCCTTAAAGGGACTTAGACTTCTCATCTTTTGGAGGTAGAGAAGAATGTCTTTTGAAATACTTATTTTCCTCTGGTGGAACCTGCTATGGGGTCCCTGACACACTTTTTTGACTCCACGAAAATGTGTCAAAGTTCCCTGAGTATGTATATATGTATATTTAACCATTGTTATGTGCCTTTGTGATTTTTTCTTTTAAAGGCCAAATTTGCACCTTAAATTCCATCCTTATTCTATCTTTCATTTTTAAAATGAGTTACCTAAATTATTGTATAAGTAATTGAAATTGTTTTACTATCATTTTTAGGTGTCTTGTCTTAATTACCATTGTGCTTTCCTTCTCATTAGGACTCTTTGAGTCAATCTCTTTCACATCATCATATTTGTTCATTATAGTAGAACTTTTTTAATCTTTAATAATTTTAATTTGTCTGTGCTGCCCTTGTTTGTATACTTTTTATGTTGTTTATTGTTCTTTTTAAAATCCATTTGGCATATTTCTAGCTATTTTGGAATGCCATTGGACAATTGGGCTTAGGGCTCAAATACGATGTTTCACACGACATTCACATAAGGAGTCTCTCTCCCTCTCTCTCTCTCTCTCTCTCTCTCTCTCTCTCTCTCTCTCTCTCTCTCTCTGTCTATCTCCCTCTCTCTACTTGATGATATACTAGCTATATTAAGATGCTGTGAGGCACTGGGCCTCGCCATCTCTCTTTCAGCCTTCTTGCTAAAAGTCTGTCCTTCTGTTCCAAATAATATTGGAGCAGACCTAACACTGATGGGCCTTTCTTCCATCCAAGGCTTTCTGCTCTCTTCAAACCACTATAGCTGGAAGAATTCATGGACCAGTCTCCCATTCCTGGAATGACTAATAGTCATCTCTGCTTCTTAGAATACCTTGTTGAGGGGCAGCTAGATGGTGCAGTGGATAGAACACCGGCCCTGAAGTCAGGAGGACCTGAGTTCAAATCTGGCCTCAGACATATATATATATAACACTTACTAGCTGTGTGACCCTGGGCAAGTCACTTAACCCTATTGTCTACCAAAAAATTTTTAAAAATTAAAAAAAAAAGAATACCTTGTTGACTTCAGAGTTCAAACTAAATGCCAACTTAGTAGCAAACTCTCCCTCCCCAAACTATCATGTCTTTATTTTTCCTGTAGTTTGCTAGAGGTGTATATGCTATCTCCCTTGATAGAATGCATGTTCCTTAAGGGCAGGGACTGATTTATTTATTTTTTGTCTTTGAATCTCGAATACTTAGCACAATGATGCTTAGCATATGCTAGGTGCTTAATAAATGCTGGCTCATTAATTAATTCATGGAATTTTCTTCCAGGGAGGGATTCATACAGAAAGTAATTGTATTGCTATCAAGGGGAGGGGAGACATTAAGAGACAATAATGGGGGCAGCTAGGTGGTACAGGGGATAGAGCACCGGCCCTGAAGTCAGGAGGACTTGAGTTCAAACCCAGCCTCAGAACTTACTAGCTGTGTGACTCTGGGCAAATCACTCAACCCCAATTGCTTCACCAAAGAGAGAGAGAGAGAGAGAGAGAGAGAGAGAGAGAGAGAGAGAGAGAGAGAGAGAGAGAGAGAGAGAAAGAAAGAGACAATAGTGGACTATGATAAAGTCAGAATTAGAAACATTACATTCAGGATAACAGTTGTTGAATGATGTGCTGTATTAAAATAGGAGAGGTGTACTTGTAATATTTTGTTTTATTGTTACTGTTTCTCTCCCATATGAGATTATTTTATAGTAAATTATTCCATTCTCTTCATTATTCTTAGTTTTATTATAATATTTGAGACATTTTTCCTTTTTCTTTGTAATGATTTTGACAAGGAAGCCAAGACCCACTCACTGACTCAGCCACCTTTGCAAACGTCCTCTACATACCTTTTATTTTATTTTTTACTTCTAACCACTTGATTTTACTTATGAAAAATATTTTAATGTTAAATGTTAAATGATTCCTTCTCTACACTGGAGTAAAAAGCAGGGGAGGCAAAAATCAGTATGAAAATCTTAGCATGAGAAATATCCCACATCATTTCGACATAGTGGAAATAGGAACAGCATGTAAATGGGAAATGGAACAAATTTATAAATATTTTTAGTAACCATGTATTTTTAGCATTGGCAGTAGAACCACCACCTTTGGGCTTTAGCACCTTAATTCCAGTATGAGGAAGTAGAAATGACACTTGAGAAGATCTCAATCATAGAAGCTCAGAGCTTAAATTTTCAGAGGCTACCCGGTCCAATTCATAAATCAACAAGAAGCTCCTCTATGACATATCCATCAAATGGTCATCCATCTTTTTGCTTTTTGGTGAGGCAGTTGGGGTTAAATGACTTGCTCAGGGTCACACAGCTAGTAGGTGTCCAGTGTCTGAGGTCAAATTTGAACTCAGGTCCTCCTGACTCCTAGGCCGGAGCTCTATCGACAATGCCACCTAGCTGCCCCCAGTTTTTTCTTTAAGACCTCTATGGCGGAGGTAGAGAATCCAGCATTGTCTAAGCAGCACAATCCATTTTTGGATAGATCTGATTGTCAAGATATTTTCCCTTGCATTAAGCTTTTCCCTCTTTGTAGAAGAAATCTAATTTCTTTCCCTTGTAATACTTCCAGTATGTGCACTATTTGTCACTTCTAAGTCTTCCACTCTACAGTTATATTTAATCTGTTCCTTCAACCAATCCATGTGTCAGGGGCTCAATGTCTTTCTTGTCCTCCTCTAAATGCTCTCTAGTTTAATGATATTCTTCTTAAAATACTGTTCCCATAAGACATGGTATAACAAGCGTAGAGTTTAAGGGGAGAAATCTCCCAATCCTTTTCTTCTTATTTTTCAGACACTATGACTTTCTTTATTAGTCTAAATTTAATTGGTTTTCTTCTATTATACACTTGACTCAAGTTGTTTTTTGGTCCACTGGTACCTCTAGATATTTTTATTTGAGGGGGGAGATTAAATTCTTAGTAGCCACATCTCACCCCCCCATTTTAGATTTATGAAACAAATTTTAGAACTTAAATATAAGATTTTATATTATCCCCATTATATTTCTACTTATTAGATTCCCCCAATACTATAATTTGTCAACATCTATTAAATTTTGATTTAGTCATCCAGTATGTTTATTATCTTCTTAGCTTTGTACAATCTCAAATTTCATAGGAATGCCATTTTTTTAACTTTGTATGACATTAACAAAAACGTTAATCCAAATCTAGATTGAACATGTGCTTTAGTAGAGGTTACCTTCCAAGTTTAAATAAAACAAAAATTAGTTTCCAAAGTTGAGAAGACCAGACAAAGGATATCAATCTCAAAAGCATCCAGGAAAAAAGAGGAAATTAAAAAGAATGGGAAAATATTGTGGAAAATATTATAACTACCCCAAAAGGTCACATTTATTAGGTGTTTACTATGTGCCAAGCATTATGCTGAATTCTAGGATTTTAAATACAAGTAAGCAAGAGAGTCCCTATCTTCAAGATACTTAAATTCTATACATTATAGTGGAGGAAGACAATACAAAAAGGCAAGTTGGAAAGGGTCAGGATGGGTACGAAACTAGCCACATAGTTTGGAGCCAATCTCTGGAAACTGAGGTAGTAGCTTGGTTGTAGGAAGCATTAGAAGAATGTGGGGGGAGGCAAACTAGAAAATAACACATTAAAATAATGGAATTAAACACCTAAATAGTAATCTTTAAAATTAATGAAATTAAATACAGAAAGTAGAATTAATGAATAAAACCAAGAGCAGTTTAAAAAAAAAACAGTAACAGATAAATCATTAGAAAACAAAGCAAAAGCTCACCAATCAATCTAAGGTGTTTTCTAGGTCAGATTCCAAGTTTCCAGTGGGGAGGAGGTGAGGGTATGTCAACCTAAGCAACATATATGCTTTGCTTCAAGGAAGTGTATTGTAATAAAGATCAAATATTCATAAAATCAACAGATGTACAGGTTGAAGGCACGTTAGAGATTATCAGACTCTTCCCCTTAATTTTACAGATGAGGAACTGAAAGTCCCAGAGGGAAGTGGCTTGCTCCCAATCAGAAAATTGCAAATAGTGCAGCTAGGATGTAAACCCTGGTCCTCTGATGACAAATCCGGTGTTTATTCCACCATATCGTAATGCTTCTTGTACATCTAATTCTGTGGTAAGACATAGAAGTGTTAGATAAAATTGGATTATGAATGAAACATTTATGAAAGAAGTTATGAATCCATGCATGTGATAGTGGTCATAATGTTTTGATGGCTTTGGATTCCTTTTCTTTGAAAGTATGTGTGCCTCACTGGGGTGCATATTAGTTAGAAAGGAGACTAGAGGGAACATCTTGTGTGATCATGCATGTGTATTTCCAAGAGTGTGGTTGTAGAAACACCACTTGGCATTCTTGTCTGGGTCTTCAGAGGACCGCTTCATTGGGACCTAACAGAGCAGAAACCAGGGAGCGCTAATACTAACCAGGATGAGATGAATGATCAGAGAATCATCTGAATCTCCTCTCCAAGTCCTCCCCATACTTACTTCACTGATTCCTGACTCTTGAATGTGCCAATGAATATCCTTTTCACTTGTTAAGCTCAGTTTTTAAAGGTTTGTTTTGTTTTGTGTTTTAGAATGGGATAACCAAGTTCTCAAAAAGTGAAATGCCTTTTCCACGGTCACACAGCTGATTAGTGGAAAAAGTGGTATTAGGACTTCATTCTTGCCTGATTCCCAGCCCAGTACTCCTTTCCTTAAATCAGACTGATGTACTATTTTAGACTCCAGATATATTGGCCAGTTTTGATTTCTGCAGCAGCTTTGCCTTCTCAGAAACACATACATGCATACAGATTTGTAAGCTTGCTCATTTACTTATCAGCAAGTAACAATTTCACAATCTCTTTTTAATGTATCTCTAACTGACAAAAGTACTCTTCTACATTTTGAGACATGAGCCTACAAATTCATAAATAACCACTGATCATTCCTCCCATATTTAATCTTAATAATTTAATTTCTTTTATTTGAAGAAAAGTGAGAAAAAGGAAAAGAATGGATCTTTTTTATTCCATGCTAAAGAAATACTAAGGCAATGACAAAAGAATAATAAAACGTTAGTGTTTTAAGCTGGTAGGGTGTAGCAGAAACATTGCTGGACCCAGAGTCAGGGTACCTGGGTTCAAATGTCAACTCCTTTATGTGCTAGCTGTTTGACCTTAGTCAAGTCATTTCATTCCTCTGAGCTTTATCTGGAAATGGGCACGATAGTATTTATATTATGTACCCCACAGCATTAACTAAATGTGAATTATTGTCATCCAGTCCATATTCACCATTTCACAAATGATGAAAATTACACCCAAGAGAGGTTAAGCAATTTGAAAAAAGTCACACAGAAAGGAAGTAGCAACATCTGGACAAGAATGTAGAAAGGGGTGTGCTGGAATTGTCTTTAACCATGAGACCCAAATGTTAAATTTTATTTTTTTTTTTGGCTAGGCAATGGGGTTAAGTGACTTGCCCAGGGTCACACAGCTAGGAAGTGTTATGTGTCTGAGGCCAGATTTGAACTCAGGTCCTCCTGAATCCAGGGCCGGTGCTCTATCCACTGTGCCACCTAGCTGCCCCCCAAATGTTAAAATTTCAGTTTGATGTACATATTGGAAATCAACAAATACTAAAATTCAGGGCTAGATATATTGTTTTGTTGATTGTTCAGACTTAAGAAAGTGATGGGAAAATATTAATAATGTGTATATATGTATACACACATATATGTTATATACATTGTATATGTGTGTGTGTATATATATGTATATACATATATATAAAATGCAGATTAAACTTAATTTTTTTTCAGAGTCAGTGGACAGACACTTATCAGCACACAACTGAATGTAGATCTCCTGATCTGTGTGATAGAGTGAAAAAAAAAACCCTTTATTTGGAGTCAGGGACACTGGGTTCACATTCCTGTTCTGAGTTCAATCCCTACTCTGGGCTTAGATCCCTTACTATTTATGTTATTTTGGAAAATTTTCAACTTCTCTAGGTCTCAGTTTCTTTATCTGTAATATGAAGAGATGGATTAGATGACCTTATTGATCAATTACAGGTCAAAACATATAATTATCCAATGATTTTATGATTTTTAGTCTCAGGTCCTTAATTGAAGAACACAGCTTGGGAGAAAAGGGAAATGAAGGTGTTTAGTCATTACTGGAATCTAAGTTAATTTTCCTTCCACTACTTCTATTTGGCTAAATAGCTCACCTTTATAAAGGAATTCAGGTTTTTAAAAATATGTATTTACTATGCATCAGGCACTCATAATTATGTTTTATATAACACTTAATTTGATCCCCACGAAAGTCCTGAGATAAATTCAATTTCCCCATTTTAAAGATGAGGAAACTGAGGCACAGAAAGATTAAGTGAATTGCCAGAGCACATTCCCAGCAAGTGTCTCAGGAAGGTTTCCAATTCAGGTCCAATATACTAGGCTGCTTGGCTTAGCTTATATAAAATTCTGGTTGTGATAAATTCTGAGGTTTTCCAAGTAGCTTCAGGGAGTGCAGGTAGGATTCTGGTCAGGCAATCCATGAAGGAAGAAGCCATGAAGTTTTCTTGTTTTTCTACCTTTATTAAACTTGCCTTTTCTTGTCCCGGTGACAGTTATCCCTGATACCATGAGAACCTTGTTAATCCCATTCCTTATATACTGTGTTTTTAAAATGCCAAAATCAAACCTCATGGAAATGGAAAGCCAAGCAGTAGAAAACAAACACTCAACTTCTATTTGTATTCCCTGATTGTAATCTGTGTCTCACTCTCAGTGGTCTAGAAAATTAAAAACACCTGTCAAGTCTTCCATTACTGAATTAATTATATAGCTGGGAGCAAGGGAACAGTAATAGAAGGTAGAATGTACATGAATGTGCATGAGCCTATTAACCACCATCTATTGTAGGCAGTGTTACTGATGCTCCCCATTAAATGCAGCCAGATCATTGAGTATTGTCCTGGACCATAATTGAACAAATGCCTTTCTGCTAAGGTGGATGACCTACCTTGTGAAACTATCTGTCACCAAGACTTAAATTGATAAATATTTGATCCAGTTGAAAATCTATTTGAGAGGCCATGGTTATCTTGTGATTTTTTTTTTAAGCTTGAGGGACATGGAGTTGCTTTCTGATGTACCTAAAATACTAATTGTCTTATCTGAAGAAATTGTTAGATTAGCCCCTATCACTACCTTATTTGCTATCAGCTCTAGCATATCAATAAAATTCTTGCATACAATCAGAGATACAATAGAATAGTGAACAAACCTGATAAATAACCTTTTCTCTGCAAGTACTATTAGGGCATATTATATCTCCCAAGCTAATATGAGCTGTCTTTTTTTTTTTTCATACAGCCAAGAAATTTGTCTTTAATAACTTAGGGAAAATTGTATCTGAAACATCAATTCACTCCACTAACTATTTACATGCCTGTATGCATGCAATCTTAGGAATGTTAAAGAAAACATTCAGAGGAAAAACAAAAGATGGCCAGGAAGACAAAAATTATCCTTGTGTTGGTCAATATCTAATTTCTTATTTAATACCATTTCATGAATTGATTTTTTGGTATTCTCCTCCACATGTGAGGTTAGTCCTTACAAGAAATACTAACTCAAATGAACAAACAAATAACAAAACAAGATCTCTATCATGGGCTAGAGTTTTCTTTGACAATGTCAAAATTTTTAGCTAAATAATATTTCTATTCCTACATCCATGAATACATACATCATGTATTCAGTGAGGTAGATCATACATGGAGATGTGTCAAACTAGTATTGCATGGAAGATGCACAGTTCAATTAAAATGGGATTCCTTACTGATGGTGAAGTTATATAGACATTCCATTTTGTGTAATAGGAGTTCTCAAAGTGTGGTTCAGAGATACCTCCTGACCCCTGAGACCTTTTCAAGGGGTCTAAGTGGTCAAAACTCTCTTCATAGTACTAAACTATTACAATTTCAAATATGGTAAATACCTATAGGTACAACTAACTTAAACAAAAACTCTTTGAAAGGGTCCTTGATAATGTTTTAAGAGTGTAAAGGAATCCTGAGAACAAAGTTTTTTGAGAATCCCTGTTTTATAACATTGCAATGATTCCATTGAGGCTTAAATCATTGTAAAGCTTCCTCAATTAAATCCATAATCACCAAAGGATAAACCTCGCCAATTAGAATAGAAAACTGAAATGTGTTAAAGAACACATGTGGCCCAGAATAACTCATGCAATTGGAAGAGTAGTCCATTGGGTTTGTCTACAATATATGTATCTTAGACAGTTACTATAGACAGACAACATCAATGGTAACTTTCTTAGTAGTCCCAGAATGGGATATGAAGTACAAATTACATTGGAATATATTTGGAAAATGGTTTACTGCTTTCAATGACCCAGGCAGCTCAATGCCGCAAACATTCATTCTTAAAAATTCCTATATTCTTTTGGAGTATGGCTCCAAATGATGAAACACCATTTAATATTACTGGTTCCTGAATCTTAAATGTGTCAATAAGTATCCCTTCAATTAAGAAACTCATTTTAGGTAGGGTTTTTTTGTGTTTTTTTTAAATAAGTCAGTTAGGGTCCAAAATGTGAAATGACTTACCCAAAATCCCACAGCTAATTAGTGGAAGAGCTGAATTTTTTAACATCTGTATTAATTCATAATAATTTGTTTCATTGTCCTTTATTTGATCCCTATCTAATTTTTTAACACAAATAATCCATTTAAATGTCAGGTTGGACCTGTTTACCTCCATATAATATCTTTTTCTTATTTTTCCTATTTTTTTCTAATTTTGATCTTTCTTTGCTCTAATAAGTCAGAGGTGCATTAAATAGCACACAGAGAATTGATTCAGGATTGATTCCTTACATAAATAACAAATAATTTTTAAAATCAATTTCATTTTTGTATGTGATGTTATTTAGTGCTTGCCATGTCCAATTCCTTTCAATCTTTCTTGAAGAAAAATTCATGTTTCTGCATAGTCTTACAAGTCTTTGCTTCTCTCATTCCTTATTCCTGATTCATATTTTCCAAAACATTTTTACCATCCTCATCTACTGCTACTTTTGCACTGAAGTCAAGTATTAAAATTTATCTTTAATTTGTTGGTCAGTGCTATATTGTTTGTAGACATTCTCTAGTTGCATCATCCTCTATAAGAGATATTAGTGCATAAACTAAAATTATTTTTATGGTAGTTTTTAGGGTAAATATTTATCATGATCACTGAATATGAATGAGATGACAGACTGATTTTCCCATGAAATAATGTTTGTTTCTGTCTTTGGCTGTATGAGAAAACCAATTCTGAGAATTCCTTTATTTGACTTTCTAATAAGGACTTGTAAGTTACCCTTTTAGTGAGCTTTAACATCTTTCTCTCCTTTCGGCTCTATTTAAAATCAGAATTTTAATACTGATGTAAATCAGTTTTATCAATATTGGTCATTCACTGATCATTGGATAAATATTTCACTCTTAGGATGCTAACACTGACATTAAAATTTGCAGAGACTCCAAAAACTGCACGAGCTCCCCTTTCTACAACATTGGCAGCACCTCAGCGCAAACAGGATGGAGTTACATAGGAATGAGGTTCATTTTGCATTTCTGATAGTTTCATAGGTTGTTGGGGCCAAAGGAATCATAACCAAATGGCTTGCCTTGCTGATGGTGAATTTTTCATTATTAACTAAGCCAGTCATCTGAAAATAGACTCAGTCTGGTGCTGGGACTATGCTTGAAGCTTTTTTAGTGTAGGCAAAATGTCCAGAATTTGGGCTATGCTGAAATTGTCTTTGAGAAACCATGGCTATTTCCACATTACAGTGATACATGAGGGCATGGTTTTGTGGAGAAAGTATCACCTTACACACATCAATTTGGCAAAGGTGGTCAAATGTTGAAAGTCAATGTTCAAAGGACTATAGGAGATCATGGACAATAATACATTGCTGATAGATATGTGAATTGGTGCAATATTTCAGAAAAAAAGAACAACAACCTAGCAATGTGAATTATGTGTTACTAACCTGCTTATAGCCACTGGTACATTGACTCTGAAAATGACTTTATAACCTAAACAGGTTGATGACTTAAAGAACAGTCACATTTGCACAAAATATTCAGAGCTGCACTGTTTATAGTTGGGGAAGAAGGTCCTGAAAACAATTGATGTGCTCAATGATTGGAGAATGTCTAAACAAATTTTGTTTTATGAAAGTAATAGATTATTGCCCTTCGAGGAATAACAGGTATTGAGAAATTGACAAGATTTATATTAACAGATGCAGAGCAAAGAAGTTGTAATTAAAAGGACATTATATATAATAATTACATCTACCCTTCCTCTTTTCAGAATCCTAGCACCCCAATCCCTAGCAAGCATAACTATCCCATTAAGAGATTTCTCTAAGGATGACAACATATCAATCCTGCTATAGGCAACAGGGATTTCCAATATGAAGGGTAGATAATACTTCTTCATTTGGTGGCATTTGTTCAGTCATTTCATTTGTTTGACTCTTGTGACCCAATTTGGGATTTTCTTGACTTAGATACTAGAGTGGTTTGCCATTTCCCTCTGCAGCTCATTTTACAGATGAGAAAACTGAGGCAAACAGGGTTAAGTGACTTGCCCAGGGTCACACAGCTCATAAGTGTCTGAGGCCAGATTTGAACTCAGAAAGCGGAGTCTTCCTAATTCAGGCCTCACACTCTACCCACTGTGCCACCTAACAGCCGTACATTTGGCTTTCTCTCTATCCTTCATGACAAGTTCACCTTTATTTTTTATCTTTTATCATATACAATATTAATATCTAAAGACCATTATGGATTTTAAACATGGCTTTAATGCATGCTTATTCTATTTTAAAATGTCTGAATAAATATAAATAACATGTTAATGTATAAAAACAAAGATCACATATTCTTTCTTTTTCATTCTATCTTTTTATTTAAAAATATTTATTTATTCATAATATTAATTTTTTAAAATTTGGAATTCCAAATTCTTTCCCTCCCTTTAGCCCCACCCCTAGCCATTGAGAGGTCGAGCACTATGGTATTAATTATACATGTGAAATAATGCAAAACATTTCCATATTATCCTTGTTGCAAAAAAGAAAAATAAAGTGAAAAAAAACCTATGCTTCAATTTGTACACAGAGTTCATCAGTTCACTCTCTGGAGGTGGATAGCATTTTTCATCATGAGTTCTTTGGAACTATCTTGGATCATTGTATTTATCAGAATAGCTAAATCTTTCATAGTTGTTCATTGTTACAATATTTCTATTATCGTGTACATTAAGCCCCTGGTTCTGCTCACTTCACTCTGCATAAGTTCATGTAGTTCTTCCGAGGTTTTTCTGAAGCAATCCTCTTTGTAGTTTCTTGTAGCCCAATATTATTCCATTACAATCATAAACCACAACTTGTTCAGACATTTCCTCCTTGATGGGAATCCCCTCAATTTCCAATTCTTTTCCACCATAAAAAGAGCTGTATGTATGTATATGTATACACACATTCTTTTACTTTTTTTTTTATCTTTTTGGGACATAGATCTAGTAGTAATATTACTAGGTGAAAGGGTATGCACAATTCTATAGCCCTTTGAGCAGTTTTAAATTATCTACCAGAATAGTTGGACTACTTCATAAGTCTACCAACAATACATTAGTGACTCCTATTTTCCATATCTCCTCTAGCATTTATTTCCCTTTTCTGTCATGTAAGGTAATCAGGTAGGTGTGAAGAGATACCTCAGAGCTGTTTTAATTTATATTTCTCTAATCAATAGGGATTTACAACATTTTTTCATATTACTATAGAGAGCTTTGATTTGTTCTTTTGCAAACTACTTGTTCATACCCTTCGACCTTTTATCAATTGGGGAATGGCTTTTATTTTTGTATATTTGACTCAGTTCCCTGTATGTTCAAGAAATTAGACATTTTTAAGAGAAACTTGTTACAAAATTTTTTGATCTTACTAGTCTATGATACCTTTTAGCAAAATGTAGTTTCCCTGATTATCTCTTTTTGCTTTTGCTTTGTCTGAGATCATAATTTCCACCCCTGCCTTTTTTTTTTCACCTTAACTGAAGCATAATAGATTCTGCTCCAGTTGTTTATTTTTAGCTTTGTGTGTATGTCTTACTGTTTCAAGTGTGTTTCTTGTAAATAATATATTGTTGAATTTCTGATTTTTCATCCTATTCACATTCACAGTCATGATTACTGTGTATTTCCCTCCATCCTATTTTCTTTTTGTTTATCGTTGTCTTTCTCTTTTTACTCTGCCCCACATCAAAATTCTGTTTTGCTTTTGACCACTGCCTTTTTAAATCTGGCCTCCATTTTATCACCCCAACCCCTTTCTCTTATCAGTTTTATCTCCCATTTCCTTGTTGATTAAGATAGATTTCTATACTCAAATGAATGTATAACCTATATTCTTCCTTCTGTGAACCAATTCATATAAGAATAAGGTTTTAGTATTGCCTGCCACTCCCCCATTCCACTTCCATTGTAAAAAGCTCTTCGATGCATGCCTCTTTTATGTGAAATAATTTCCCTCATTTTTCTTCTTCTTCCCACTTCTCCCAATGTATCCCTCTTTCTTACTCCTACATTTTTTTAGATCATCCCAATATAATCCACTCAAATCTGTGTCCTCTGTCTCTATAGACTACTTCTAACTACCCCAGTAATGATAAAATTCTTAGTAGTTATGTGTATCATCTTCCCATATAGGAATGTAAACATTTTAGCTTTATTAAGTACCTTAAGATTTTCTTTTCTGTGTTTACCTTTTCCTGATTCTCTTGAGTCTTGTGTTTGAATGTCAAATTTTCTATTCAGCTCTGGTCTTTTCATCAGGAATGCTTGGAAGACCTTTTATTAAATGTCCATTTCCTCCCTTGAAAGATTATACTCAGAGTTGCTGAGTAAGTTATTTTGGGGTATAACACTAACTCTTTTGCCCTCTGGAATATTGTATTCTAAGCCCTCCTCTTCTTTAACATGGAATTTGCTAAATCTTAAATCTTGTGTGATCCTGAGTATGGCTACATAGTATTTGAATGCTTTCTCTCTGGCTCCTTGCAGTATTTTCTCCTCGACCACTGAGCTCTGGAATTTGACTATAATATTGCTGGGAGTTTTCATTTTGAAATCTCTCTCAGGTGGTGATCACTGGGTCCTTTCAATTTCTATTTTACTTTCTTGATTTAAGATACTGGAGCAATTTTCTTTCTTGAAAAATGATGTCTATGCTCTTTTTTTGATCATGGCTTTCAGGCAGTCTAGTAATCCTTAAATCGTCTCTTCTCAAACTATTTTCCAGATCAATTTTTTTTGGTTAAGATATTTCACATTTACATCAATTTTTTCATTCTTTGGACTTTTTTTTTCTTAATGTCTCATGCAGTCATTAGCTTCCACTTGCCCAGTTCTAATTTTTAAGGAATTATTTTCCTCAGTGAATTTTTGCATCTCCTTTTCCATTTAGCTTATTCTGCATTTTAAGAAGTTGTTTGCTTCAGTGGATTTTTGTTTTTCTTTTACTAAGTTATTAATTCTCTTTAAATAAAAATCCATGCATCATTCTCATTTCTTTAATTTTTAATTAAATAATTTATTTTTAGTTTTCAACATTCAGTTCCATAAGATTTTGAGTTCTGAATTTTCTCTCCATCTCTCTCCTCTCCCCAACCCAAGACAGCATGCAATTTGATATAGGCTGTACATATACATTCATACTGAACCTATTTTCACATTAGTAATGTTGTAAAAAAAAATTAGAACCAATGGGAGAAACCATGAGAAAGAAGAAATAAATAAAAAGAAAAAAATTTAAAAAGAGCAAATAATATGCTTCAATCTGCATTCAGACACGGTAGTTCTTTTTCTGTATGTGAACAGCATTTTCCATCATGAGTCTTTGGACTTGTCTTGGATCCTTGCATTGCTAAGAAGAGATGAGTCTATCAAAGTTAGTCATCACACATTGTGGCTGTTACTGTGTACAATGTTCTCCTTGTTCTGCTCACTTCACTCAGCATCAATTCATTCAAGTCTTTCCAGGTTTTTCTGAAGTCTGCCTGCTCATCATTTCTTATATCATAGTAGTATTCCATTACATTCATATACCACAACTTGTTCAGCCATTCCCCAGTTGATGGGTCCCCCTCAATTTCCAATTCTTTGCCTCCACAAAAAGAGCTACTATAAATATTTTTGTATATGTGGGTCCTTTTCCCATTTATATGCTCTCTTTGGGATACAGATCCAGAGGTGGTATTGCTGGATCAAAGTCCCATTTCTTTTCTCAATTTTTCCTCTAACATTTGTAGCTCTTTCTTCAACTCTTGTAGGAATTCTTGTTGTGCTTGTGTCCAATTTACATTTTTTTTGAGTTTGTGCTTGTAGCTATTTTCTCCCACATTATTGTCTTTGCCGAGTTTATTCTTGATCTTCCCTGCCCTCATAAGTACTTTTTATGGTCTGGTTCTTTTTTTGTTTTTAACTAATTTTTCCTGCTCATTTCTTGATTTTGAACTTTAGGTTAAAGTTGCAGAGGTATTGTCCCAAGCTTCAGAACTTTTTATGCTGCTGTTTTCAGAGATAGTTCTGGGTCTGCATGTTTTTTTGTACTACTAAGGTGGTGTGATCCTTGGGAAGGAGTGGTCACTGCTATCTTGGTCTACATACTAATCTTTACTCAAGAAGGGACACTACTTGCTTGTAATTGCAAGTGCTAGTGCTCCTCTTGGTCTAGAAACCTGGACCTAGGACTGTCTAAGGGCAATAGAGGTGTCAAACAGCATGAGATCCTGTATCCAGTGTCAGCAAAGGATTCCCTATAATTTCTTTCCAATAAGTTGTTCCACCCACTCACTGTTTCTGGGCTGGGAGCTCCTAAAGCTGCTGCTCCCACTGTCGCCTTTGCCTCCCAGTGCTGCTGTTGTATTCTCCTGGGCCAGCATTCACTCCAGTTTCATAGACCTTTCCTGCCAAATTCCCAAGTTTCTTAATCTGGAAGACTGTCTCACCCTGACCTTTTCTTGGCTTTATTGATCAGAATTCAGTTTGAGGTATCATTTTAAAGTTGTCTGAAGGGGAATGTTCAGAGAGCTCAACTGAATTGCTGCCTGTACTCCACCATCTTGATTCTGACCCCTAATTTTTTTTCTGTAGGATTTAAACAGATTAGGTCAGCTAGGTGGCGCAGTGGATAGAGCACCGGCCCTGGCTTCAGGAAGACCTGACTTCAAATCTAACCTCAGTCATCTAACACTTATTAGCTGTGTGACCCTGGGCAAGTCACTTAACCCCATTGCCTAGCCAAAAAAAAAAAGGAGATTTAAACAGATAACAAAGAAATCCCTGATTAAAATAACAAAAAGACAACAATAAATACTGAGTATTTTAAGTGACCTAAATCATTTTAAAAACTTTTATTTTAAAATTTTTCTTTATTATTAACTTAACAAAAATGAACATTTCAGAATAGAAAGAACAAAAAAAAGATTGTGCCTAAATTTTTTAGATTTCTGTTAGATATTTTTTCTAAGTGTTTATTAATTTTCACATAATAGTGATAAATTTGGCCTTTTTGTACTCTGCCAATATTATTTTTGTTTTGTTCCATATAATTTGTATCTTTCTTGATGCTTTAAATATTTTTTTTTCCTTTTTGCTACTACCTACTACCCTTCCTTTCTGCCTTCTCACCCCAATAAAAGCCTTTCTTTATAACAAACAAGTGTAATCAAGCAAAACATTTCCACACAGTGGTCATGCCAGAAAACTCTAGGTCTCATTCTGAGCTTCTAGTCCATTAACTCTCTATTCATCATTCTTTTGGAGTTATTATTGGTCACTGCATTGATCAGAGCTTTATGGTTCCTAACTATTTTCCCCACATATTTGGTTGTTGGTTTTGTTTTGTTTTGTTTTTTGACTCAGGTATTAAAGTAAAAAATGATGTGCAACAAAATTTCCCAGTGAAGTCTTTTTGGTGGAGAACTCAAGAAATTTGCACAGACTGTTGAAGCAAACAAAGAAACAGGAAGGTGAGGCTTTCCAGTGTGAATAAAAGACTCTAAATACAATTGATTGTATAAATACACTCATCATCCTTGGCATTTCACAAACATGAGTAAGACCTTTTGGTGGGTTAGCACTGGATGTTCAGAAAGATACATGTTTTTCTTTCTTCTTTCCTCCCTTCCTCCCCCTCTCTCTCCTCTTTCTTCCTCCTTTCATCCTTTCCTTCCTCTTATCCCTCTTTCCTTCCTTACTGCTTCTGACATATAAAATCACTGTATATGAGTTTTAAAAAATCTATCATACGTGTTATTGAGAAATAAGGTTTCCACTGTGTCACCCTGGGCAAGTCACTTAACCCCAATCGCAACAACAATGAGAAAAAGAAATAAGGTTTCCAAACAGCTAGTATTTGATTATGTTGGTCATGTGATGAATCACATGACTGGTTTTATTGTTTTAATTAGTGATTTTGCTGACTGCATTATGAGCTGTCTCTAGGTTGCAAGGATTGTAGTTTGAATCTGTAGCTTGAGCTACTGTAGTCAGTGTCTGTAGTTTGAGTCAGTCAGCACCAGATAGTACTGGATAAACTTGCAGGAAATAATAAAGAGCAAAATGAGCAGAACCAAGAGAATGTTGTATATAGTAACAGCAGTATTGTTTTAAGAACAACTTTTAGCAACTAAGTAATTCAACTATGTTTCTAAAAAAAGTCTGCAAAATATATTTAGCATGTGGTTTTATCCACACTATGAATTTTTGAATGAGAGAATTATGGTTTTGTATATGTTACATATTATAAAATAAAATCCTTTTCAGATATTGTATGTAGAAAATGAACCTGTGATTTTATTTATCACTATTATACCAACTTAGACTTATGAAATAGTTTTAGTTCAGTAATCAACATGTCATGGACAACTCCTTAACCATATAGCAACTAGCCTTCTCTACCTGAAAAGTCATGAAATCATAGTACATGAAAAGAAATGAGGAGATTGGTGGTGATGCTGTGACAGACCTAGGATGAGTGTCTGAAACTGTTTGCTTTATCTGCCCAGATCCATTTTGTTCTTAGTCGTCCTTTTCAAATGCAAGTACTCAAATATATCTTGTTTCATTATGTTTCCCATACTTGGCAATGTGAATTGTCCAGTCTCAAAGAGAGAGCAAACCCCTTCATCTATGTTCATATTATATTTTTGGAAGATACTGCTATGTTGCCCCAGAACATAAATTTTGGGTGGAGTTAGGGACCTTTCATACTATAAGACCTCATGATTTAAAGTTACAAGAGGTGTTAGAAATACTATAGTTTTACCCATTATTTTATAGTTAATGAAAACTATTTGGGGAACTTATGTGACTTCCCAAGGTTATGTAGAGGCTATGTAGTAGAGATGTCTTTCAATTTAAGGTATGGAAAGGACAGAAAAAGTTGGAAACTGGGGAGTTGAAAATTGTTGTTTTTGGTTGTTTCTGATTCTTTTTGACCCCATTTGGGGTTTTCTTGGCAAAGATGCTGGAGTGGTTTGCCATTTCCTCTCCAGCTCACTTAACAGATAAGGAAACAGGCAAACAGGATTAAGTGACTTGCCCAGAGTCACATAGCTGGTAAGTGTCTGAGGCTATATTTGAACTTAGGAAGATGAGTCTTCCTGACTCTGGGCCTGGCATTCCATCCACTGTACCATATAGCTGTCCCAAACTAGTTAAAAACAAGTTGAAGTAAAAAGATAATAGCATCTAGTTGTTTTTGATGAATTCAAGTCACTAGGACAAGACAAACGACATTCCAGGATACTCAGCAGATGTGATTACTGAGCCATTGTAAGGGATCTCTGAACAATCATGAAAAATTGAAGAGGTGGTTCAGCCTTGGAAAAAAGGAAATATTGTTCTGACTTAAAATATCTATACAGAAGAAAATTGTCTATAAACTATAGGCTAGTGAGCTTGGCTTTAATTCCCAGGAACATTCACAAAGTATTATTTAAAAGAAAGGTTAAATAACAGCTAGAAAAGGAACAATGGCTATTAAAGATCCATCAGGTCTTCATGGCATATCCATCTCAAGTCATTTTCTTTTCTGACAGCATAGACAGGTAAATTAGGAGAATTCTGTAGATGTCCTTTATCTAGATTTTAGCAAAATATTTAACAAAGCTTCTTATGCTATATTTGTGATATAAATGGGGAGATGTGAGTTACCATTCAGTACATTTAGGTGGTTTTTTTAATTAGTCAAAGGACTGAATGCAAACAGTAGTAATTAATGGATTTATATAAATGTGAAAAGGGATTCCTAAGAGTTTGCTCCAAGGCTCTGCCCTTGGTCTTATATAGTTTAATATTTTTTTTTAATTACCAATAATGATATAGATGATATACTTTTCACAGATAATATGTTTAGATATGATAAGATTGAATGACAGAATCAGCAATCAGAAAAGATGTCAAGATGCTAGAATATGGGTAGCATGTTATGGAATGAAATCTAAAAGAAATAAATGTAATTCTTGTAATTGGATTAAAAAATCAACTTTACTAGTAAAGGATTGGGGAGATGTGATAAGATAGAAATTATAGTGTCAGTAGAATGCAAATTGAATATTAGTCAATAGAATGATATAGTGAGAAAAAAAAAATGATATGATCTTAAACTTCATGAAAAGAAGCATTGAATCCAGAGCTACAGGCATGTTAATCTTGCTATTCTATTATATAATCAGAATACATTTAAAGTATTGTGTTTAGTTCTGGGTGTTATATTTTAGGATGAAATAGATAAGCATTCAAAGGTCAACTAGGCAAAAGAATGAAAGACCTCATAGTCACACCATACAAAGATCAATTGAAGAAAATGGGGTTGTTTAACCTGACCGTTAGAAGACTTAAGAGGGGGCATGATAGCTGTCTTCAAATGGTTGAAGAGCTTTCATGCGAAAGATGCAATAGACCTACACTGGTTGGTCTAAGTTGGAAGAATTATTCACAATGAATGAAAGTTTTAGAGATTCAGATGTTGGCTTAATGAAAATAAAATTTTCCTAAAAGTTGGATCTTCCAAAAATGGAAAGGGCTTAGGATATAATGAATTCCTTTCATGTGAAGTATTCTAATCAAATCTGGTTGACAACTTATTGGGTACCTTATAGAGTGCATTCTTGCTCAGGAACAGCTTTCAAAAGATGGCATTTGAGATCCTTTATCACTCTAAAATTCTGTGACTCTTTGATGTTTTTTCTTACTTCTAAATATGATGCATTTTCCATTATACCACACTGCTTCTTCCTTCATTTCTGATTCCTATTTCTGCTAGGTTAATATAAAAGAAATACCAAAGGATTACTTTATAGAGCAGTAAAAAATTAAAAACAAAATTGATCTGGTCAAAAAGTCAAGAATCTTAAGGCAAATAATAAAAAAGTAGGAAGGAAAGGGACTTATCAATATCGGATATCAAACCCCACTCCAAAGCAATCACCATCCAAATGATTTGGCATTGGTTAAAAAATAGTGAGGTCAATTAGTGGAACAGATTAGGTACACAGTGGGTAGTTCAGCATTTAACAAATCCTTAGGACAAAGCTACTGGGGTTAAGACCATTTGAAAAAAAAATAAACTGATGGGAAAACTAGAAGCCAGTCTTGCAGAAATCAGGTTTAGATCAATGTTCCATACTACATATCAGTATGAGCTCCAAATGGATACTAAGCAAATATAAAAGATCATATTATAAACAAATCAGAGCAACGGATTCTTAGCTTGTAATTCACAGAGGCAGTCTATGGATTTGTTTTAAAGGAAGAGGGCTGTGAACTTTGATAGGAAAAATACATTTTTATTTCAATGTAATTGGCTTCCTTTGCAACCCTATGTTTGTTTTAGAAGGAAATTCTTCTTTTCTCTCAATATGATCATCTTTTATGTCCAATGCTATTTTCAAATACATCTTTTTATTTGCTAATTCACTTTGCTGAGGCCAGGCTCCAACTTCATTTCATCACTAGCTCAAGACTGAGAATGTAATTTTTAGCAAGTCTGGTCACAACGTTCCACCACCACAAAACAGTTTGGAGGCCTTGTGGAGATCATTATAATGACATTTTATCTGTACTCTTCCTCTAAAATGAATACAATTAATTTATCAGCAGAATCTCTAAAAAGTTGTTTGTCCAATATCATTTATCCTGAATGTGACACCTTGGCTCCAAGTGTTTTTATTAAAGAAATTCAATCATTGATTTTATAGTTACAAATGACAGGATGATATTACTCCTTACACAACTTCAGGCAGTTGGTCTGCATCCAAAACTCATTTCCTTACCCAGTTGTGAGTCGTTCGCTGATCATTGGAGGTTGAATTAGTATACTTTTCTCCCATATGCTTTTTCCTCCTTTGCATAATTTTTCCCTTTAAATAAGGAGTTGTCCAAATTAATCAGTTAAGGAGAAAAGCAAAGAAAATTATTTAAAATCATGTTGTGAAAATGGAAATTAAAGAAAAAAAAGAAAAACCACTACTAGCCTGGTTATAAGCAAATCTTTTCCTAATTTTCAGAGTAGTTGTTATATTGTTGCTGGGGGCAAGATCATGAAAACAGAGTTTGTCTGTATATACCTTTTCAGCTGCCATCATCTATAGGGAATATAACTATATACCCTGTAGGGAGTCTATTCAAGAAATGAAAGAAGCAACTTCCATAAGAATGTCTTGATATTATGATTGAGTTCCAAAGAAAGGTTTTATTTCTCACCCTCCCTTATTCTTAGAAAATATGAAATCCTTGGAATTCCAAGGAGAATCAAGCTATTGAACTGCATTACTATTACGATGTTCTACAACGCAATGATGTTGATATTAAAAAAATTTAAAAAAACCAACCCTGAAAGAATTCAATACTGCACTTAGAGAATTCAGTATCCTCCTTGAGAGAATAATTCACTCTCCCCACCATATCTTTTATGTTAGTCAGGGTTAAGTAAAAAACTCTCCTCTTGTTGTTTTTCACTCATTTTTCAGTAGTGTCTGACTCTTTGTGACCCCATTTGGATTTTTTTTTTTAGCAGAGATACTGGAGTGATCTTCAACTTCTTTCTCCAGCTCATTTTATAGATGAAGAAAATGAGGCAATCAGAGTTAAGTGACTTGCCCAAGGTCACATAGCTAATAAGTGTCTGAGGCCATATTTGAACTTAGGAAGATGAGGCTTCCTAACTCCAGCCAGGCCTGGTGCTCTATTGCTCTATCCACTGCAACACCTACCTGCCCTGCCCTTCTTATTATTAGTTTGCTAAAGGATATAAATTTATTAGTGTCTTCTGTTAGAACTATTGTGATAGAATGTAAGTCCCTTGAGGGCAAGAATTATGTAAGATCTTTTTGTTCTGTTCTGATTTTTGTTTTTGGTCATTGTATTCTAAGCACCTAGTATAGTGCCTGCTACATAGTTGTCGGATAATAAATGCTTGTTTAATGAACTCAATCTGCTTAATCGTTTTATAATTCCAATTTGTGTAGTGCTATTAGAAAATGATAGGTGGAATTTATGCATGACTGTTAAGCCAGAAGATCTCAGTTTTAGTCCTGGCTGTGGCACTAGGTATATATAGTTCAACAAATATTTATTGTCTCTACCATGTGCCAGAGATTGTTCTAGATGCTGAGGACACAAGGGCAAAAATGGACTAGTCTTTGTCCCTGAGGAGCTTATCTTCTATTAGAGGAAAATATGTGCATAAAAATTAATAGGAAACAGACAAAATCATTTTCAGAAGGAGGGCATACTTATCCTGGGGATCAAGATGAGCTTCCTGAGGGAATTGGTATCTGAGCTGAGCTTTGAAAAAAGTTAAAGATTCTATCAGGCACAGGTGAACTTGTATTTCATCCTAAAGGTAAGAGGGAGCCACTGGAGTTTCTTGATGAGGGGAGCAGCAGGGTCAGACCTATGATAAATGAATATAAATTTCTCAGCTGTGAAAGAGATGAATTAAGTAGGATTTGTTTTTGCTGAGTCTTTTTATTTATTTCTGTCGTGTACAACTCTTCATGATTTCATTTGGGTTTTTTTTTTTCGACTAAGATACTGGAGTGGTTTGCCATTTCCTTCTCCAGGTCATTTTTACAGATGAGGAAACTGAGGCAAACAGGGTTAAGTGACATGCTCAGGGTCACTCAGCTAGTGAGTATCTGAGACTGGATTTGATCTCAGGAAGTTGGAACTTTCTGGTTTATCCACTTTATCCAGGGCAAGTCATTAAATATCATAAGTTCTAGTTTCTATAACTACATAAAGGAAGATATTTTTCACTATCTCCTAGATTGTTACAAGGTCAGAATGAGATAATGAATGTAAAATGCTTTATTAATGGTAGACAGAGTGCAATACAAAAATAAGATATTAGTATTTGGTGTCTATTAAAGTGTGGCTAAATTACATGTGGATAAAAGTGAAAAAAATCACTCACTTCAGTTAACTAGAAAATATTTTTGACAAATAAATACAACTTTAACTTTTCTTTCACATTTTCGTTATTCCTTAATTAATTTAGATCTCCAATTTACTTTAGTTTTCATTCTTTTTGTCAAATCTTTGCTACATTATTTCACCGAGTAGGCTCATAAGCTCTTATGGGCTCAATTATTATCTTTATGCAGGTGATTCTCAGATGTGGGAATCTAGTCCTAGTCTCTCTAGTAAGCTTCAATCTTGTATCACCAAATGCTTTTTGGACATCTTGAACTGGATGTCCTGTGGATATCTCAAACTTAATACCCTCAGAGAAGCCTCTCCCCTGGTAATGTCAAAATACAATATGTTCAAAACAGAAATTATCTTTCCTCAAGCCCCCCTTCTTCTGAACTTCTTTATTATTGCCAAGGGCACTTCCAAGCTCCCAGTAAACCAGGCTTTGCAACTTCAGCCTTGTCTTCCACTCACCCTCATTCCCCATATCTGATCTGTTGCCAAGTCTCATTTCTCCCTTTCTAGTATTGCTACTATATGCCCTTTTCTTTCTGCTCATGTAGCCTACACTGGGGACCACTGAGATAGCCTTCTGGTTGATCTCCCCCAGATTTCTCCCTTCTGAAGTTCATTTTCCTTTCAGCTGCCAAAATAATATTTCTAATGTGCAGGTCTGATCATATCAAACTTTCTCCTGTCTTTCCAAATTGCAGTGTCTCCCTGTTACCACCAGGATCAAATATAAAATTATCCTTTGGCATTTAAAGCCCTTCCCAATTCCTCCTTCCTACCTTTGTAATTTTCCTACACTTAACTCCCTTGTACACACACCACAATCTAACACATTTGCCTTTATGCTGTTCCTCCCACAAGACTTTCCATCTCCCAACACTGATCATTTTCACTGGCTGTTTTCCATGCTTAAAACCTCTCTGCCTCCTGGTCTCCCTGGTTTCCTTCAAGACTCAGCTTAAATCTCTACTTGTACATGAAGATTTTGCTTTTCACCTCTTACCCCCTCAACTCTGTGCCTTCTCTCTGTGATTACTTTCCAATTGTTTTGTATATATTTAATGTCTAATAGTTGTATATTGTATCCCCCCATTAGAATATGAGCTCCTTTATGGCAAGGGATATTGTTTTGCCTCTTTTTTTTTTAAATACCCAGTGGTTAGCATGGTGCCTGGCACATAATAAGGGTTTAATAAATACTTGTGTTAATCGACCTCTTCACTGAGATCACCAGGTGGTGAAAGGTGAGAACTGCAGCCTATATTTTTCAAAGCCCTGAATTAAAGTCAAAGAGATGACTGAATGCTTTTCCTTGCTACTGGGGCATTAACTGAGAGATAAAGGTGACATCCGTAAAGTTCATATGCGAAGCTTTCTAAAAAATATACTTAGACTACCCAAATAATTCACAAGATGATTGTTAATTACGTGTTTAATGTTTGTTATGATGCTACATTCATTTTAGGCCAAATTTATTATATAGTAAAGTTATATATTTATGTACTACATGTACCTTTATAGCACATTTAGGACTACTGTATAATCCATAGATATAGTACATTTATCTACATTTTATAGGACTTGGACCATAATTTTATTATGTTAAATTATTGTAGAGGATTATAGTTGCTATATCTTTACTTTTATGACATGAATACTTATTTCTGTGATTTATATGACAAAGGGTCCTTGGCTGGGGATACTACCCCCAATTATAATATTGTCCCTATAGAAAAGCACAATTTGCTTTATGATATGGCAATGCCTGGCATGTAATAGGATCTTAGTGAATCTTAACTAGAAGAATAAATAAAAGTGAGGATTGGCCTTAGCAGGATCAGTTGGGTCTTTAAAATAACTAATGGCCAAGTGAAGCAATCATTCCCATTACAACCTCCCTTATCTCCCCCAGCCCCCTACCTTTCTACATATTTATATATTTGGTGTGAAACATAGACTAAATGCCTGAAATTATTGCTAAAATACAAATCTGATCATGGCATTTCTTCTACTCAAAAGTTTTCAATGGCTCCTGATTGCCTCTAGGGTAGTGATAAGGAACAGACCTTTTATAGGAATAGGGAGCTCTCAGATGAGGAAGCTGCTTCTTCTAATGAAATTTGGAAAGTCCTTTGCAACTTAAAGTCTTAGAGAGGTGTCCAGAAGATTACAAGGGTAAGTGACTTGCCTAGGGTCACACAGACAGTATGTATCAGAGACAAGACTTGAATCCAGGTCTTCCCTATTTTCTAGCCAGCTCTCTATTCATTATACTACATTGCTTTTCATTGATTCTAGATGCAAAAATCCTTAGCCTGTCATTTAAATTCCTTCATAATCTGGTTCCCACTTACCTTTCTGATCTTAATGGACATTACTCCACTTAATTTTCCTTTTTGGTCAAGCTGCAATATTAGCTTATATGATCTTAAAACTAGTTTTTACATACTTTGCATTTAATTATATGCATATGTTCAATGGCACCTCCAATCCTTCTCCTTTATAAAATGTAACCCCCTGGAGTCAAGGATGTTGACAGAAAGGGCTGTTTTGTATCCAAAGCACAAAGCATAGGAGATGATTAATAAATGATTGGTGAATTGAGTTGAATTGTTAAGATGTAAGGCTGCCCTGACCAGTATTGATAAGGCTAATGAATTCATTTTCAGCTCTTTTGTTGGGTCCACAGTCAAGACCAGCTAAATACCTAGTAGGAGCCTTCAGGCAATTTTTAAGTCCTTTTTCAACCTCACTTGCCACTCCTCCATCTTCTAAATGACAGACCACCCTCCTAGCCAGGCAAAGGGAAGTGAAGTGAATTCTTTGCCATTTTTATCATGCCTCCAATAACTAACAGCCAAACCATGCAAATTACCCTGAAGCTTCAATTATTCCCAAGGAGAAAATTGGAAACACTGGAAGGAATAAAGACAGAAAGCTTTTTTCTTGAATTTTTCTCACTACTTCAAAGTTCACTCTTCCTCTTATATAATCATTCAGTCTTATATCATGTTAACCATTATTATTATACAACACAGTACTATTTTCAATTTATAGAAAGTCACAATGGATACAGGTAGGTATTTCTACTTGCTAATGAATCTTCTATTCTTAATGAGGAGAAGCAACATTTAGACTTTTAAATTCTAAAGCAATCGGCTGTCTGGGTGGGAATTACAGCTTTTCTTTTACTTGGTATTTTTTTTCCCCCTTAGTGACTGTCTTTGAGGGAAAAATGGTTAGAAATATAATAAGTAAGAGGGGGAAAAGGGTTCAGAATACCTGCTCTTGTCTGAACAGTTAGATTTATCGAAAAATAGGACTTGCGGGCATAAGAAAAGAGATGACCATAATTTAGAATTGATTTTCCTCTTATCTATACATGTTTATGAAATTTCTAGGAAAAAATGTTTAAAGTACTCCCCACTGAGTATTCAGTTACCATCTCCTATACTTCTAAGGTCTCCAGTTAATATTTGGCTTAGCCCCAAATCAACAGAATTTGGAGAAACTAGAATGTGAAAGTGCATGGTTATACTTTAATAGTAGAGAAAGATCTGTATTCTGCAGCTGAGGCAAGATAAATAAGTAGGAAGGGTAGACGGAAAGCTTCTTTAACCCTAACCTAGAGTATCCTTATATCATGAGTTTTGTGACTTTGAATCTAGACATCTTCAAGCCCCAATTTTTTCCTAAACACTGAGCCACATGAAAAAAATTCTCTAAAAATGAAATGGGGCTTTACCCAATGCTAGAACAAGGGTTTTCACTACCAGAGATCTTATTTCTATGGTACAAATGATCAGGTGAATACAGGGGCTAGAAAGGGCTCCAAGGGAAGACTTTATAACAAATTATCTCCCTTTCTTTTCTGGAGGCTCACATTACCCCAAAAGACACAGCTTTCCTGGTTGCTCTTAAAGGGGATCTGATTATCCAGTTAATCTATCAATCAATATTAGGAGCCTACTGTGTGTGTCAGCCACTGGGAAATCTCATGCTGAATCTGCTTTTACCCATGACTTTTTCATTGTGGAATAAACAGTTTGAGTAGTGCAAAGCATCCCATATGATTTAGATCTTCTTTGGGGATTTAAGTGTAGTTAGTCTTAGTATACTTTCCTGGGGTCTTTGGGGTCCCCTTAATTCAAATCTTCATTTGGATCATTGCAATGTCCTAGGACTGTGATTGAGGCTTTGGTAGAGGGGCTTTTGACTTTGGCTTCAACATTATCTGAGTTAGCCCAACTTCTTAAAAGGCCAAAAAAATCTTTAGTAGATTAACTTCTCCCATTGTGGGCTCCTTATAATGTATCAAATCTGGTATATATGATATTTCTCCCTGTTTTATCCTCATGTGATAAAGGGTTTCCTGTAGAAGGTAGGATTTTAACAGAAACTTGAATGAAGCCAGGGAAGTCAGAAGATGGAGATAAGGAGGGAGATCATTCCTGGAGAGCCAATGAAAATGCCCAAAGTCAGGAAACGTGAGTGTTTTATTCAAAGAACATCAAGGAGGTCAATGTCCCTGGATTAAGTATATGTGATGGGGTGCAAAGTGTAAGAAGACTGCAAAGGTTGATGGGGGCAGGATGGGAAGGTTATGAAAGGCTTTGAATGCCAAATAGAGAAGTAATGCCTGGCCTTCTGATTGCAACATCCTGAATAAAAGTATGTTGTGTTTTTTTTTTTTAAGTATTTGGATTGGCCAGCTAGGTGGCACAGATATACTGTTGCTCTGGAGTCAGGAAGCACTGAGTTTAAATCTGGCCTCAGAAAGTTACTAGCTATGGGACCCTAGGCAAGTCACTTAACCTGTTTGCCACAGTTTCCTCAAATATAAAATGAGGATAATTATAGCACCTATCTCCTATGGTAGTTGTGAGGATGGATCAAATGAGACATTTTTAAAGTGCTTAGCACAGTGCCCAGCACATAGTAGGTGCTACATAAATATTAGCTATGATGGTGATGAAGATGACACAGAGCTATACGGGGTAGGCTAGCTGTTAAATGTCAGGATCCAGCACTCCCTTGAAAGACCAGAGTAATGAGATAATTCTGGGAAGATAGAATTTAATAGGTGAATATTAAGTTCTATAGTTTGGCTAAAATTTTTACTGCTCAACTACAGAATGGGAAAGACATGACTATGCAGCCATTTCTGTGAAAATGGGATGGAGGATTTAGTGGACTTTAGTCTCAAGGGAATGTTTTCCTTTATCCTTTTTCTTTTTCATTCTTATACTTTTTCTACTTCCTACTTTCAAAGAACGATTGTGTTTAGGTGAACAGAAGAAAGGTAGAGAAGATGGTCAATTGCTAGGAAACTGTACTATATGTTTTGTATTAGCACGAATCATGTCAATGATGTAACTGAATTGCTAGAGCATGTATCATCTATAAAGCACATTGTATTGATACTTCGCTTGGTTATCACAATGCACACAAGTCTCATGTCTTCAAACAAACGATCCATCTTACCCTCACAATTCATGAGTTCCAAAAATGACAGTTATAAATTTGAAAGTGGCATAGATATCATTTGATTCATACTAATCTACCAATTTAGCTTTCTTTGAGTGTACTTTATAAGAGAGAGGTGAGAATCAACTTTGGATTCCTGGGGCTTTTTACATTTGTAATAATTTCAGGAGTCCCCAAGCCTCTTAGTGCCTAAGTCTGACTGTCATTGCTAGACATCCACAAATATGGAAAGAAAAACAAGAGGTGCTACAAGAAGGTAACATTTTAATTAGCATTGCATGCAGATGAATCCACCTCCCAATCACTAGCTGCTAGCACAACCCTGAACTCTACTACCCCACTTCCAGAATATTGTTGGATCAATCACCAGGCACCTCAAACTCAATAGTATACAATTGAATTAATTCTTTTCCACTGAACACCTATCATTTTCCTTCATATCTTTGTTGATTATATCCCCATGTTCCCAGCTCTCAAGCTTTGAAATATTAGGGTCATGGTTGATTCTTCCATTTTCTTTAACCCATACAATTAGCAAATTAAGTGCCATCCTTTCTAGAACCAAAATGTCTTTGACATCTATGCCCCCTTTTTCACTTCTGTTGCCACCAATACTAATCCAGGATTTTCTCTCTCCTAAACAATTATCCTAACTTTCTCATTGGTCTCTTCTCGACTTTTACTTCTCCAATCCATCCTTCATGGCACTACCAAAGTAATCTTACTGTATGGCCCCAATTGTATCTCTTCACTTGTTAAAAGTAGCCAATAGCCTTCCATTCCCTAGAAGGTTAAATGGAAATATATTAACCTGTCATTCAAGATCTTTTATGGTCTGTCTCCAACCTATGTGTCTAGCTTTATTATACATAATTCTCACTTTTTATATCTCGTATGCTACCCAGACTGGATGAGTCATTTCCTAATCTTGCTCTGTCCTCTTCTTTGGGCATTTGTGTGTGTTGCCCCCAACCCTAAGTATCACATCAATCAATGAATCAACAACCATTGGTTAAGCATCTATTCTGGGACAGATACTGTGCTAGTTACTGAGGATACACATGCAAAAGTGAGAGTACCCCTGTTCTTGAATAGTTTACATAGTATAGTCAGCATCATATTCTATCATAGGATCATAGATTTATAGCTGCAAGAGCAGTGATTAGGAAATTAATATCTCCAAATTCCTGCTTGTAGATATCCTTCTCTTCTTTTAAGACCTAGATCCAAGGTCATCTTCTCTATGAAGACCTTCTTGAATCCTTTAGCGAGAAGAGATCAGCCTCTCCTGTGTACTTTTCTCCTTACGACTTAGTTATCTGCATACATATCTCATGGTCTTACTATTATAACTAACCACTAGGTTAGTTGCAACAGGTTCCGCTTAGATTTTGATAGGGAAGATTTAAAGGTTGAAGTCCACAGTAATTCTGCTCTTTGAAGCTATAGTTATGAGACTTATTAACAGAATTTTGCTGCTAGTAGAGAAAACTCTAACAACGGGCTCAAGGTTGGAATACAGCTCAGATACAGCTCTGTGACTTTATACAAATGTAACTGATCCCTCTGTGCCTCAGCTCTGAAAGGAAGATGATCATAACTGTCTTGTATATTTCAGGAAATTTAAATGAAGATCAAATGATTGAATGCAATCTTTGCTTTTGTGTTTGCATCCCAGTAGTTAGCACAGTGTTTGGACTCTAATAGACACAGAGAAGGCTTTTTGTTCTATTCATTTAAATTAAATTCATTATATATAAGGTTTTTGAAACATGGAATATTAGTGAAGAATATGAGCACTTATACAAACTTTCTTTGTCTTTTGAATGATGATCCACTTACTCTTCACCTTTCATTGTGAATGAGAATGGCCATTTAATACAATTATTGAAAGTATCACTGTGACACATAGAGCTCAAAGAATATAGTAGGTAGACAGTAAATTCTGGTTGATTGGCTGGCAGATACATAGGTCATAATTATGAGGTAGATACTACTTATAGGATGACATATTTTTCAATGTTTTGATGTTTATATTGTTTAGTAATAATATAAAATATTCCCATGCTCAACATCTGCTGCTTGAGAAGGATTAACAATTTCTAAGTTGTCACTACTTCTTAAAATAGAAAAATGATACCCCAAGTTGTAAACTCTTATAAGAACAGTGATTACTCTTAAATCTTTCAGGGTTTTTTTCCCCCCCTCATCCATTTTTAGCTACACAGAGAAAAATAATCATTCCCACTCTGCCACGGTTTAGGTAAAGGAAAGTTGAATTTATGTTCAGTCAGTTTGTTGCAGGAAAACCAACCCTTTTCTTGGCCCAAAAGAAGAGAATGGGAGAGGGAGACAAAGTGATCATTTAGGTTGTGTTGTCTTTTATTATTAAACTTGTTCCTGCTATTTTATTTCAGTAACTGTTCAAACTAGGAAAACTGTCTAAGCCTAAAGAGACCTTTATGAATGCACAGGATGAAATATGAATGTCCATTGACTAATTTAGATTTAAACAAGTCATGTATAAGAGGATGGAAAAGAAGGACAAGTAATAAAGGATGAAATCAATAGAAGTGCTACCTTTCTGATTCTCCCCAAATGTCACTCAATCATCAATCTAACTTTAGTTGCTTTTTACCTTAATTATTTTAATTAATTAATATGCCATTTATAATATAACATAAACATGAATTTATATCTATTTTGGTTATATTTTATGTTTTGGTTACATTTTATTTTGGGGGCAGCTGTGTGCAGTGGATGGACTGCTGAGTCTGGAGTCAGGAAGACCTATCTGCATACGTTCAAATCTGGCCTCCAACATGTACTAGCTGTGTAATTCTGGGCAAATTACTTAACCCTGATTGCCTCAATTTCCTTACCTACAGAATGAGCTGGAGAAAGAAATAGCAAACCACTCCAGTATATTTTCCAAGGAAGGCCCAAGTGGGCTCACAAAGAGTCATACATGACTGAAAAGTAATTGAACAAGAAAAATAACATTTTATTTAAAATTATATACAGGTATGTCATCTTCCCTGATAGGATGTAACTTTTTTAAGGGTGGGGATTGTTTCTTTTTTGTCTTCATATCTCCATTGCCTAGTGCAGTACCTGGCACATAGCAGGCACTTCATAAATACTTGTTGATTAACTTAAATCCACATAGCACCCACCCCAGTCTACTATAAGGAATGTACAGTGCCAAGAGTATTAAAGTAGAGAATGAGATGAGGCTGGTAATGGACAATAAAATAGTTTTTCAATCTAACTTGAGGCCAAGACAATCAAAGACAGGAATACACTGTTGTTCAGGCTAGATGGAATGGGAGAATAATAACATATGACAGTTGAGTAGAACTACTCAACTTGAAGAGGTCTAGGATTTTGGGGTGCTGCTGGGGACACCCCAAGATGTACCGGGTGGTACTGGGCCCTGCCTGAATGAATTCAACTCAAATCTTCTTCAACCAGAGGAAAAGTTTATTAGTGATAAATCGCATAGGCCAAGTGATGTCATAAGCACGAGCAGGCTTGAGAAGGTCTCAGCCTTTTGGGCATGAGATTCTCAGCCCCGAATGTGGGCCAGAGTAGATTTTAAATACTTTGGGTGATCAGGGGAGGGTCTGGGAAAATGGTCTGGGTGAGAATTACGATTGGAATGTCTAAGAGATTGAATAGACAATGGGAATAGATAATGAAGGAACGGAAAGATATCTGAACAAAATTAAAAGGTAGGCTAAGGTTTTCAAAGGGAGATGAGGAGCTGGAGTCTGTAGACAAAGGGGAGCCAGATTCCCTTTGGTTCAAGGGGTGAAGACCTTGGCTTGAGCCACACCCCATCAAGCTCATATTTTGCTTTTGTTTCCTTTACCGATGAAAATATCTATCATACTGTAAATTAAAGAAAAAAATAAATAAAAGTGAATTGAAATCAAAGTGGTGAGATTGTAACTGATGAGGTCTAGAGGTTAGGGGTCCTGGAATCCCAAAATCACCACACATGGGTCCTGCCCAAAAGAATTTGACCCAAGCCTTCTTTCAGCCAAAAATAGTTTATTGAAGATTTGCATTATTAACTAGACTCTTAAGGAATCTGAGCATCTGTGGGCTATTGGCTAGATTTTAAGAATCTGAGCAGTGAGTGAAGTGAGCAGAACCAAGAGGACTTTGTACACAATAACAGCCATGTTATTCGATGACTAAGATTGTTAAACTGAACCCTTCTCAGCATTACAAGGATCTAAGACATCTCCAGAGGCCTTGGGATGGAAAATGCTGTCCACATCCAAAGAAAAAACTATGGAAGTCGAATTGCTATCACTTATTTTTACCTTCTTTTGATTTTTGTTTCATCTTTCTGATGGTTCCTCCTATTGCTTTTAATTTTTTACTTACAACTTCACTAATGTGAAAATATGTTTAATGGGTATGTAAATGTAAATCCTATATCAGATTGTGCGCTGTCTTGGGGAGAGTGGGGGGGAGGAAGGGGGAGAAAAATTTTCAACTCAAAAGCATATGGAAGTGATTCTTGATAAATCAAAATAAATTAATAAAATTAAAAAAATAAAGAATCTGAGCAGTGGCTAGATTATCAGAATCCCAGCATCTTAATGGAGACAAGATGGATCTTATATACAGAAAGACTGTGGGAGGGATGTAGGAGTGACCAAGTAGTTTGGGGTGACTGGAGAAGGGTCTAAGGAGATCTGGATGGGAGTGACCAGTAAACTGGGGTGAACAGAACTCCTGGGATCTGGACAATGGAGCCTAGCTAGGATTAAATGTGGGAAATGGCCAGGGGCCATAGGGAGGTAAGACAATGGAGGGGAGAATGGGTATAGCCACAATGAAAGGCCAGTTGATGGGATTATAGCCTCAGGCTAAAACCAGAAATTTGGCCTTGTGGGAAAGCCCAAGGTTTTTCCTTTCTGGGCCCAGATTCCAACCCCATCAGTAACAGAGCACCTTACTTGAGTCACTAAGTCAGTTTCCACTCCCAGAGAAATTGCATCCCACAGTATGCAATGGGCCAACTGAACTGATTGCTAACCCTTTGTCTGAAAAAGGAGATGGAGACAGGAGAGGTGACACAGGACAGGAAAGCAAAAATGCCTTGCTTTTCAAAAAGGAGAAGATAATAATTGGTTACCTGGAAACAAACTTGAGTTCATGTTCTTTTGTTTCCAAACACATACCCTTAACTAAAACAAGGCAAAAAGTTAATGAACTTTGTAGCATGTTTAACTAATAGATGAGAATGGTCTTGATCAGCATATTCTCTATATTTAAATTGGTTGTTCTAGCTAATAGCAATTAGAGTTCACAACACAGTACCTGTAAGTTATAGTGCTTCTAAGGTACTTAGGCTCAGTTTAATGTCTAATCATATCCTTTTTCTCTTTGTTATGAATCTGATTGACTCCATAATATTACTTGAGGCCATGAAATCCCCTTTGTTATCATCATTAAGAAGGTAGGTCAGTTGTTCTGTGGGACAAGAAGGCAGCTACTTTTGTTACCAATAGCCCCAGTGAGAAACTTAGTTTATCTTCCCTTTTGAGGCTGCCTGGAGGTCCTTCATAAAGGCAAAGATTGCACAGGGTTCTGGGACAGTTTTTCTAAAGCGGTCCTTAAAATATAAATTGACTCAATTGACAGGAGGGAAACCCAAGTCAAGAGAGACTTCTATGTGGAAAAGCAGTACATTTTGTTATGTTTGCTCATGTTGTTATCTTTGGCCTAAGACAATCTTGTGAGGTGAGTTTCACTGTGTCATTGGAAATCTTAAGGCACACTATATACCAAAGGGTTGTGTAAGACAAAAATGCAATGATATCCCTTTTGTGAAATTGGAACAATAATAGCATTAGAAATTCAATGGTAGGCCATTAAAGAAAGAAAGTTAAAGGAATTTTTATATATTTTTTGAAAGTGGATTTAGCACCAAGACTTATGTCTATGGATTTTAGGCTTTTTTTTCACCATCACCATTCAAATATCATATGTGCATGATGGGTGCTTGGGTTTGGGTGCTTGTGCTTGGAGCCCAATTTCTCCCTAGCCTCAGAAACACTATCCCTGACAATTTCTCCCCAGCCCAAGGACACTGTGCCTAGCAATTACTCATGAGTGGACCCCAGCAAGCTCCTTATCTCTCTCCTTGGTGCAGTTCCAAATAGCACCTGAAGGAATTATTAGTTTGAACTGGCTTTGCACTGGATCATAAAGACATTTTTACCCACTGAACTATCTATACTACCACCCTACCTCATTATCTACATCCTGGACTCCTCATTATCTGTATTCTAGACTTAAGACATATGTATACTCCCTACATCTATCTTGTCAAACAAGACATAGATTGGTGGCAGACTGGACAACTCTCAGTTGTCCCTGACTGCTAGTTAACTTAGTGACGTAGCAGGTCTAAAACCACACCTCCATGTAGTCCCCCTTGTGGGCTTTTCCCAGTGAACTCTGGGTAAAACACCTGTGCAGTAGATACAAGTTCAAGTTTCTTTAAAAACTGACCACTCCTTAACCACTCCCTAATCCTTCCCTGAATCACTTAGTTAGTATATTTGACACATGTCTTATCATATTTTATACTATATAAACTTCATCTGTACTCTTTTAAGATTGCAGGTTCCTTAAGAATCCTTGCCTGCTGAAAAGCATAACAATAAACTTTTTGCAACTTGACTTGAAGATTGCTTGAGTTTGTGAATTCATTCCAGATGACCCTCTTGTAATTTGGTTTTTGAGGGGTCCCAATCTCTCAGCCCTCATCATGCACACAGATGTATTTATGTATCTGTGTATATTTGTAGATATGTGCAGATATAGATAAAACAATATGCAAGTATATAGACTATAATATAAATGCTATAAATATGCATTTATAAAAGAAATACTAATAAAATATTATTTGTCTTATACACAATAATACATTACTAGCCTAATACACGTATATGTAGATACATATAAGCACATATACACACATATGGAAATACAAAGATAAATTACATTATCCCTACCATGAAAATGCATATGATATTAATGTTTTCTCTTCATCCTGTGACAATGATCTTGGTCTTGCCATTAGAGTACACAAAATGTTCTGATTTTCTGTCTTCTCTTTTTCTTAGTCAGATCTAACTGGCACTGCTGACCTTTTCTTTACACTAGAAATTTTGGATCCTCTCTGGAGGTAGTACAGTTGTAGGAAAGAGAGATAGATTTGCAGTCAGAAGACCTGAAATTGAATCCTGACTTAGTTACTTACTTCTTAGGCAGCTAGGTAATTCAGTAGATATAGTGCTTGGTCTGGAGTTAGGAAGATCTGAGTTTAAATGTGGCCCCAGATATTTATAGCTGTATGACCCTGGACAAGTCACTTAACCTCTGTTTGTGTCACTTTCCTCAGCAGTCAAGTGGGGATAATAATAGCACTTATCTCACAGGGTTCTTTTCAGGATCAAATGAGATATTTGTAAAGCACTTAGTGGAGTGCCTTACACAAAAACACTTAATAAATACTTCTTTCTTTTCTTTCATTCCTTCCCGGGCCACATTGACAATAGGAGAATAAATATGAGGATCACTTGAAGGAACTGAGGATGTTTAGCCTGAAGAAGAGAAAGCTCAGTGAAGATGTGATAACTACCTTCAAGTCCATGAAAGATTGTCCAGTTGAAGAATAGTCTGTGAGCAAATTGAGAGCTGGGACCACTTTCCCCTCCCCCATTGTTTCTGTTCCCAGAGCTTAGCACAGTGTCTGGTGGTTAATGACTGCTTGTTGATTAATATATGCTCTGTTTGGTCCCAGAGGGTAAAACTAGGGAACAATGGGCAGAATTTACAAAGAGATTCATGTTAGAACTATTCCAAAGTGGAAGGGGTGGTTTCAGGAGGAAGTAGGGTCCTCTTAACTAGAAGTCTTCCCACAAGGCTTGATCACCACTTGGCAAATATCTTATAGCAAGAATCCTTTTTCAAATGCCGACTGAAATAGATGACCTCTGAAATTCCTTCCAACCGTGGAATCTTATGATTCAGCAATTCATTTATACTGTTGCATCTATTAAAAAAAATCTGTGTTAGATATCTATCTCTTCCTACTCTAAGTTGTGTATTCTTTTTGCCTTTCTCCTTTTATTTTGTTGGGATGTATTCTTAGTTTTGTTTTGTTTTGTTTTAAGTGCTTTTATGTTCCTCACCTTTCTGCTGTCTTGTGTCCCCATCCTATATAATTTGGCAAAGTTAGAATTTCTCTGCCTATCCCCCACCGCTTGCCACCTTTACATTTATGTCTTCACAATATGCATATGAATAATAAAATAATCCCCCTTCAATGACATCTATTACATCATTTAAAAATATTTAATTTAAAGTTTATTTTTGGTTTAGGTCTGTGATTTCCTTGGTCTTGATTTCCCTACATCTCTTCTGCAACTTTCAGATTTAATGAGTTTCCTGGGGCTCTGAGAAGGTAAGTGACAAAAAGGGTATGTGTAAGAAAAGGGATTTGAACTCAGGTCTTCCTGATTCTAAGACTAGCCTTAAGTTACAGTTTCTCAAAGTACTTTCACATCTTAATAAGACACTCTTGAGGCTCTATTTGGGGGAATGGCATAAGAATTCTGACCCTTATAGTCAAAATCACTTTTTAAAGAGTTTGTACTTTATTAAGTCCTTACTTTAAGCTGATCGCAATGAATAGTTATAACACTATTGAAATAACATTATATACTTTCCTGTTTCCTCAATAATATATAATTTTGAGGATTATCATGATACCATGCTTATCCTTAATTCCTTGTGCATGTCAAGATAGGGGATGGTCCCTGTGTTGAGGTGTAGATGCTAAGGGTGCTAGGACCCCAAAATCATGACATGCAGGTCCTCCCGTAATGAATTTAGCCCACGTCTTCTTTCAGCCAAAGATGAGTCAGATAGGCCAGACTCTTAAGGAATCTGACCATTTCTGATGCTTGTAAGGATAAGCAGGCATGAGGAAGTCTCAGCACCTAAACAACTGCTGGGATGGATCTTATATACAGCCAAGTAGTTTGGGCTGACCAGAGGAGAAGCTGGGAAGAGGATCTTGAAGCTGGGGTGATTGTGGGGGGAAGGTCCGGGAGAATCCAGAAGGGAGTGTCTGGGAGGTTGAATGGGGTCATCTGGGAATAGACAATGGAGGGCTAGGCTTTATTAGGGTAACAAAAAACTGGAAGATAGGGCCTAGAAAATAAAGAAGAGGTTGAATAGGGTCTAGATAAGATCAAGGATGGGAAATATAATCCAGGGCTACAGACAATAGAGGACTAAGCTTCATTAGTGTGTTAAAGAACGTTGGAGATAGGGCCTAGGTTTAAGGGACAGCCAGTTGATCTGAGTAAGAATAATAACTTCCCCAGACTACTAGACTTCTTAGACCAGATAAGTGAGTGCAAGGAAAGTTTAAGGGTTTTCTGGGGCCCATAGACAAATGGGACCCAAATTTTTTTTTGGCATGAGCGGGAAATGTCTCAGCTTGGGCTCCTACCCCATCACCTGCGGCCACTGGTATAGCTAAGTAAACTTCTGTGCTTACAAATTGTCAGCTTCCATTTCTACAGAAAACAAACTCCCAAAGAGCTACACCTTGGGCACAGACATGATTGGGGAAATTTAGAAAAATTAGGAAGGGCCCCAGTGGTATAAAGGAAAGGACAAAATATCACTTATTGTCATAGTCATTAGCTAAAGAAGCCCTAGTTGCTGAGACCAAGTGTGAATTAACTTCCAAGTGGCAACTTTATAGGAGGTTTGTTTTTTTTTTTGGCTAATCAATGGGGTTAAGTGACTTGCCCAGGATCACACAGCTAGTGTTATGTGTCTGAGGCCAAATTTGAACTCAGGTCCTCCTGAATCCAGGGCCAGTGCTCTATCCTATAGGAGCTGTTAAGTGCTCAACCATGCAGAAAACAGTTATGTTATTCTACTTGGCATTTTGGTATCTTCTGAGCTAATGCTTCCTACTAAGCTATTTAAGTAAATATGGAAATGAAGTTTGGATTTGGCATCTGCTATGCTCATGTCTTCTTTGAGAGCAAAGAGTGAACTGATAGCCTCTTGACTTCCTTTTTCAAAATGAAGTAACAATAACAATATTACTGACACTTATATAGTACTTTAAAGTTTGTAAATGTAATAATCTCATTTGATCATGATCTTATTTGTTAAACATTTTAAACTAATAACCTGACAGTTGTATCGCTATAGAGATACAGTTGGTTGCAACAATGGTGGTAGGGTTCAATCATTCAACAAATATTTATTATGAATTTGCTATGTTTCATGCATTGTGATAGATACAGGTACCTAGAGTCAACAACCCATGATCACAATAAGCTCACATTCTAACAGAGAATATCACAGGATGTAGAGCTGCAATATACCTTAGAGATCATGTCTTCCTAGCCTCTTCCTTTATAGATGGGAAAACTGAGGCCCAGAGAGACTTAACAACTTGGCCAACATTATTACACAGGTAGCAAGTAGCAGAACTGAAGAGGTCTAGGTCTTTGGGGTGCTGCTGGAACTCCAAGATCGCGGTACCCAGCCCTGCCTGAAAGAATTCAACTCAAATCTTCTTCCAGCCAGAGAAAAAGTTTTATTAGTGATAAAACACATAGGCCATGTGACACCTGTAAGGATGAGCAGGAATGAGAAAGTCTCAGCCTTTTGGGCATGAGATTCTCAGCGTCTGAATGGGGGCCAGGGTAGATCTTATATACTAAAGTGACTTTGGGTAGCCAGAGGAGGGGTCTGGGAAGATGGTCTGGGAAGATGGTCTGGGAAAAGGGTCTGGGTGAGAATTCCAATTGGAATGTCTAAGAGATTGAATAGATAATGGGAATAGATAATGAAGGAACTGAAAGACATCTGAATGAGATCGAAAAGGTTTTCAAAGGGCTTTCAAAGGGAGATGGGGGCTAGGGCCTGTAGACAAGTGGGAGCCAGATTCCTTTTGGAGCAAGGGGTGAAGACCTTGGCTTGGGCCACACCCCATCAGAAGCATGATTTAAATCCAACACATATCTCATCAAATGGACAGTTCTTTCCTCTATGCCATGCTATCTCTCTAATTTCACTTGTGAGATGGTACCAATTTCTAATTATTGCCCTCAAGTAGGTGCTTAGCTTAAAGGTATTTTGTTGAACCAGTGCCCAGAGTTGTCATTTCTCCAAACCATACTGATTCCTAACATGCTTTCTTTACCCCAAGCAATGTCTCTATTCTTCTTAGAGAGAAACCTAGAAAGAAAGATTAAGAAAATCGTCTATAGTTGGACTATCAAATAATTGGAATTTTGCACAAACTCCATAAGACCCACACTAGGTTGTATATGGCTGCTACACCAAAATGTCCTACCAAAGGTAAGGTGTGTCCCACTTGATCTTGTCTTGAACATGACCTAGCTTTGTTCTACACAGCAGGTTTCTTTGTGCTTATAATTCAGTTCTTCTTTGGCCAGGTTCTCTGTTGTCCTCTATCCTGCCCAGACCCCAATTGGAGAACTAGTTTTTCTTCTCCATAGTTTGGGAAGGACATTGACAAATTGGAGAATACACAGAAGAAAGAAAATTGTGATGTCAAAGAGCCTGGAAAACATTTGAAATGGAGGTTAGTTCAAAGAAATGAGGTGATTTAACAGGAGAAGACTTGGGATGGACACGAGACAAAGATAAATCTTTTTGTTCAATTGTCTTTTAGTATTATTTTCATTTACATTTAGTATTATTTTCAATTGTGAAGTGTTCTTTTGATTTTTGTTACACTACATTACTTCAGTCTATGGAAATCTTCCCACACTTCTCTGAATTCTGATATTCATTATTTCTTAATGCATAATGATATTGTATTACTTTCATATATGGTTTGTTCATCTATTACCCAATCAATTAGTATTGACTCTTTTGCTATTACAAAAGATGAGTCTATGAATATTCTGATATATGTGAATCCTGTCTATTTTTAACCTCCTTGAGGTATATGACCAGTAGTGCAATTGTTGATTAAGAGGATAGGGACCATTTAGTGACTTTTCTCACATTGTCCATCTTTTGTATTAATATGTCTGTCTTCCTATAGCTCCTTTAACATTGGTTATTTTCATCATGTTTATTATGACAATTTGAAGGATTTGAGGCCAGATTTTCCTTTGAAATAGCAAAACAAGGACACATAATATAACACATGTGGAAAAGTCATTTTGGACAGAATTTCATTGAAACTTCAAGACCTTGTTAGCACAATTCTCTGTAATTATTGGCTACTAACATTCTAGGAATTTCAGGCAAGTCAATAGGGGAGCATTTCATTATAAGAATGATTTGGTCTTTTCTGTGCTTTCTGGGCCCTATCTCTATGTGCTCATTGATTGATTACCAGTCACAGGCAGCAACATCAGTGTGTGCACTTTGCTTCAAAGATAAATTACAAATTTGCAATGTAGCTTTTAAACTTCTCTGCTTCAAATAATTCAGGTGAGGAGTTAGTTAGTAGAATGAAAAGAAATTACTAGCTTGGAGTCAGAGGACCTGGATTCAAAGCCTCTGATCTTTACTGTCTGAATGACCTTGGATGTATCCTTTTACCTTCCTAGTCTTCGATTTTATTTTCTGTAAAACGAGGTTGGAATAAATGGTCTCTGGTGTTCCTTCCAGCTCTGGATCTGTTTTGTTTTGATTTGTTTGATATTAAAACTCCCTTGACCAACCAAAACAGATAGTGATGCATGCCTCTGACAGGCAGTTTCATGAGTTGCTAAGGAAACACCCCTTCCTCCCCAATCCCAATGTATTTTGGTCAAGCTCCTATTAATGATGTTAATGAATTCCTCTATACTTAGTTAGGCTGATTTTCAGGCATCAGACTCAGATTCCATCACTAGACCTATACTCAAAGACTTCTAGCTTATTTTTTTGTTTTTTTTTCCCCAATTTTATTAATTTATTGATTTATCAACAATCACTTCCATATGCTTTTGAGTTGAAAATTTTTGTCTCCCTTCCTCCCCCCAACCCTCCCCAAGACAGTGCACAATCTGATATAGGATTTATATTTACATTCCTATTAAACATATTTCCACATTAGTGAAGTTGTAAGTAAAAATTAAAACCAGAGGAGGAACCATCAGAAAGATGAAACAAAACTCAACAGAAGGTAAAAATAAGTGATAGCGATTCGACTTCCATAGTTCTTTCTTTGGATGTGGATAGCATTTTCCATCATGAGGCCTCTGGAGATGTCTTAGATCCTTGTAATGCTGAGAAGGGTTCAGTTTAACAGTATTGGTCATCACATAATGTGGCTGTTACTGTGTACAAAGTCTTCTTGGTTCTGCTCACTTCACTCAGCATCAGACCATATAGCTCTTTCCAGGTTTTTCTGAAGAAAGACTTCTAGCTTGAAAGTAAATTTAAAATTTTAGTCTTTGCTGGAAGACACTTTCAAAAACCAAGATCACTTCAAAACTGATAAATCATCAAAGTGGGACTTAAGTTAACTTCTTTATTTAAGCAAAGTAATGATTCCTAGGCACTTTAGTGGTAGTTTATATTAAATTATTAGCACTTTATTAAGTACCTATTATATGGGAATCCACTCCCAGCCAATTGGAGTACAAAGATGGAAAAAAACAAAACAAAACAATCATCTGATGAGAAGGACAATCTTGTTCAATGCATGTATGCCTTTAAGACTGCAGCATGATTCTGCTAAATTATTCTTTGAAAAGAGATTTACTTCAGAAAATGTGAAATGAAATCCATAGGCACCTTTCATTTGTTTGAAGGAATTCAAGGGACTTTGCTCAAAGTAAACTCTGCAAATTCCAAGCAAATTGATTTCTTAGTGTAATTGCTCTGCTACACTTACCTGCAAGGGCACAAAGACCTAATATGGAACCCAGTGTTCATTCATGCTCCATTTGTTCTCTATAAAATATGCTATCAAAGCAATTAGGTCCCTGACCCATTCAGATGCTGCAGGTAGAGGAGTGGGCAGAGTCAGGAAGTCTACAAATGGTAAGTTTGTGCAAGGCTACTCTAAGACTGTGATTGTTACTGTCTAATTGAACATGAATTTTTCCCCATCTTTTTCTTTCTTTCTTTTTTTTTATGGTTTTAATTTGAAATAAAATAACCACTTAAGCTTTTTTCTTTTTTTTTTTTGTTCTCCTTGAAATTTTGTTTTCCTCCTCTCTCTCTCTCTAGGCTGTTTCTAATAGCACTAAAACCTGGATAAAGAATATTCATTAAGCAGCATATGACCCCTGTAACATTGGAGGCATAAGAAGTTTCTCCTTTTTTCCCCATAAGTAGCTGTTTTCCTGTACCTAATTGCACATCTGGTGGGTGTATCTGGTCAGCTATGGAGTGAAAAGCTCCTATTTTGACTCCTTGGAAATTACTTCAGTTTTCTAGTTTTCAATAAAAATCAGAATTATTTCTAAAAGTGCCTTACTCAAATTAGAAAAGAATCATAGAACTGGAGAAATGGAGAAACCACAAAGGAGATGGTAATGGCTTCATTATAAAAATGAGGAAACTGAGGCCCCCAAAGGTTAAGTGATTTTTTCAAACTCACACACTTAGCAGCAGAACTGTGACAAAACCCCAGGAATCCTGATTCTAGAGACAGTATTTTTTTCTGGTGTGCCCTGTATTAAAAAATAACAGAATGACAAAATAACTATAATAATAGCTAGCGCAATATAGCATTTAAAAGTTTTCAAAATACGTATATTATCTCAATTGATCCGTACAACAAACCTAGGAGGTAGGTGCCATTATTATCCACATTTTCCAGATGAGGAAACTGAGGCTAAGTTTAACTGAGGGAGATTTGCTCAGGTCACTCTGCTAGTAAGTAACTGAGGCAGGATTTAAACAAGCATGACTTTAAGCTCAGTGCTCTGTATACTTTACTACCTATATGCCTTGGAATAATAGTAGTTAGTATTTATTTTTATGGAGATTTAAGTACCTATGTGGCACAGCGGTTAGGATGCCAGGTGAGGAGTCAGTAAGATCTGAGTTCAAATGTGGCCTCTGATAATCATTTAAGATCATTTGAACCCCAATAAGGGCCAAAGCCTGAAGGAATCAACCAGAAGAAGTACCCTGGGGTGACAGATGAGTGAACTCAAAATGCCCCTTCCTGCCTCAACAACTGAAGCTGACCAGGGACATTCTTCTGCTTATGACCACTAAGGACAAGGTGCCTGGGACACTGTCTTGAATAGTAGGACTTTTCTTATCTTGGTATTTTATGGACATATGCTATGTTATGTTCTGTTGATGGTGGGGGAAACATGAATATCCTGGGTCTATAGCTTCAACTGACACTCTGACATTTCTCTTATCTTACTGTACTTACAACCTATTCAGTTAAGAAAAGTTCCTTTCTCATGCTATGGTTAAACACATATGGAGATGATAAATTTCGGTGACAGAGATATCCTGAGTCCGAATTGCTCTAAATATATAAAAAGTCTTCCTCATCTTGCTTAAATCAGTCAGAATTATCTTCTGACTCCATGTACATGAATTCTGCTACCTTAAGAGAATGAATAATATGAACATATATCACCTAGCTTGTTTGCCTCTTTTAACCAAACTTCCAGGTCGACACCTCAAACACTTACTAGCTGTGTAACCCTGGGAAAGTCACTTAACCCTGTTTGCCTCAGTTTCCTAATCTGTAAAATGAGCTAGAAAAGGAAATGGCAAAGCACTGCAGCATCTTTGACTGGAAAACCACAAATGGGGTCATGAAGAGTTAGACACTTGTGAATGACAGAACAACAAAAGTTTGCAAGTTCTGCATATATGTTATCTCATTTGATAATAAGTTGGGCATATCATTTTGTGGTAGCTTCCATTATTACACCTAAACCAATTTTTTGGGGGGGGATTTATCCCCATTTTACACATGAGAAAACTGAGGCTGAGGGAAGTTAAATGACTTGCATGGCTAGCAAGTGTCTGAGGCAGGATTTGTACTCTGGATCAAATACACAAACAAAAAATAAAATCCAAAGATCTACAAGCTCTAAAAGCTTTAAAAAATATTTTTACATTTAAAAAAGGACTCAACTTTTCCCCCAGCATAGGTTTTATTTCAATGTCACCATTTTTTTTAATCTTTAAAGGGTTTCTAACTAAATTAGCCCAATACCCACTTATACCTGAAGGCATCTTGGCCATTTGATCCAAGTGTGTAGAGAGAAAAAAAAATAGAAAAAAAAAGTGATGTTCTGATAATAGTCAGCTCTTTACTAGTGCTCAGCTGGTTAATTTAGGAAAGTCATTTAATCTAAGTTTTAGCAACCTTAACATAAGTGGTTAGGCCTAGATGATCACTAAGATCCCTTTTGGCTCTTGAGCCTATGGAATTCCTTTTCCATTAAATCAGGAAGTTGTATCTGGTGATGCTTAAGATTATTTTCAATTCTAATACTAGATTATTGTGAATATCGCTGATCAGTCTATTAACAAACATTTATTAAGCCTCTATCGTATGCTAATCACTATGGGAAAACAAAAAAGAGAGTTTCTGCTCTCCAGAAGCCTATATTCAATCAGAATTCCCTATAATAGAGTAATCCAGAGAGACTAACACTTAAATATATGAGCAAAGAAAGTGTAGAAGTTGTGAATAGGGTAGAAGGGATTATTCATGATACTGAAACAAAGATGAAAGATTTCAAAGATCACTTCCAGCAGATGCAACCAACTAAAAGATGAAATCTCTAAAATGAGAGAGCTCTTGACTCTCAAAGGTAGTGAAACAAGAGAAACATCAGGCAGGCAGCACTTACTCTCCAGTGAACATTATTAAAGCTCTTCAAAATATCAGAAGGGGGAAGCTAGATGGTGCAGTGGATAGAGCATTGGCCCTGGATTCAAGAGGACCTGAGTTGAAATCTGGCCTCAGACTAGCTATGTGACCCTAGGCAAGTCACTTAACACCATTGTCTAGCCAAAAAAAAGAAAAAAGAAAAAAAAAGAAATGTCATATAAAAAGTTAGCATCTGAATCAGAAATCTCTGGAAATTCTGTTTCTGGAGAACAGAAGGTAGATCCAAAGGAAGGGAAACAATAATGTCACCAACTGACCTTAATTGAAGAAAAAATTGGGAGAACATTTGTGAAGCTTGAAAGCAAAGGTGCGCAATGACCTTCTTGAGCAGAAATGGACAAACTTCAGTCTTACTGTATTTTTGCTGTATTCTACACATATACTTTCCTTCCCATATAAACCTAGTGAGTGTATTAGCTAATTATTATTTGCCAGGTAATTCAGACAACACAAAATTCTCAATGTTAAAACAACAACAACAATAAAAAAAGATAAATGCAGTGGCAGGTGGAGTTGGGGTAAGCCTTTCTAGCAAAGACAATTTGGCTAACCATAGGTCAGGTCCCCTTTGAAACTTTGTGCTCCATACCTAGTGAAGCCATCGGATCCTAGATGTAGATCTTAAACAGGTCACCTAATCCAAATGATTTTTTACAGATGAAGAAACTGAAGTGCAGAAAGGTCATTTGTCCATGGTTATGCAATAACAAGTTATCAGAACTGGAAGTCAAAGTCAGCTTTAAGTTCAAAATGCTTTTCACTGAACCATGAATTCCTACTATTTGGTCATGGTTACTATTGTTTATCTCCAATTTATCTTCAATATATTTTATTTGTATGTAATCATTTGTAGGTTGTCTACACTATTAGACTGTGAGCTCCTTTAGAACAGAAACTCTTTTGTCTTTTTTTGTTTTTTTGTATCCCCAACATTTATCACAGTATCTGCACACAGTAGGTGATTAATAAGTGCTATTTGACTGACCAAATCAGAATAAATAAGTAGCAAGAATAAGTCTGATTTTGTCTATCCTCTCTCACTATTGCAGTTTAATAGCTGTGGAGACTTGAGAATATTCGATTAAACCAAGGTAGAGGTCTTAATGTCCTCGAAGTTACCATCTTGGATCCTGGTAGCTATGTTAAGGGAGTTACTGCCCAGCTACTACTTCTCCTCACCATTTCCCTATTTTTCAAACATTCCTTTTGAATTGTGATTTTTTTTTTTCTGTTTAAAGGGTCCTTGAGTCTTGACCCAGGATGGAAATTCTCTTGGCCTCCTGGCATACGATAATCTAAAATATCCTTGGTTTGTTATTTATTTTAATTGTTCTGGTTTGATTAAAGTTCAAACAATCCATGTGTGCCCACTCAGGAGGATGATGTCCATAAGAGTCAGGGTGGTGTGGTAGACAGAGATCTAGGCTTGAAGGTAGAGGACCAATGTTTGAAGCCATTCTCTATTATTTCCTTCTTGCGAACAAGTCATTTAATCTTTCTGAGACTTTCCACGTTTGTAAAATTAAGATTGTGAATGTGATGGCTGTAATGTCCCTTCCAGATCTAGATCCGTGCTTTATGATCCCACGATTCTCTGTCATTTGTGATTCCCATTGGTCAGGGTATATTTGGGTGGTTTAGGTGTTTCATTGGCTGCAATCCCTGTGTCATATTGTTTGTATGGTTAGGCTAGCCAGGGCAAGACGTGCTTTAGTTTGTGAGAAACCAAAGCAGAAAGTAGGTTGTACCAAGCATGAGGGTCAGTTACTGTAGTGATAGTCATGAAATTCAAGGTTAAGGAGGGGCAAGACATGAGGCATAGAAAGAAGAGCTCAGTAATGAGTTATCTCTGAGTCCCAAGAACCAAGAAGGATACAAAGTCCTAAGTCAGGCTACAGTTCAGACAATCTGGGCATCCTACAGAGCCGGATCTTGAAGGAGTTCATATGCAGTTTGTCACATTCCTTATATCGAGTGGCTCCTGTCTCATTTTAGTTCATTTGTGATGCTAACCATTCACTCCTTGTTTCTCTGAACCAACTTCATCTGGGCACAGCTTGCAAGTGCTAATGCACTGTCTCAAGTGATATAGTCATGGCTGAGCACAGGTGGATCCTGAACAGATGGATTTGTGTCATAGAGCTCTCAGCCTGTGCCTTGTTCATTTGGGGGCTGCTTAAATTGTTCCTTCCTGAGGGAATCTGATCATTGTATTAGCTATAGCTTTGGATCCCATCTTCCCTCCTTTTTTTTTTGAGGCTGTCACCTTCTCCCAAAAGTTTTCCCTGTGGTCAAACAAAATAATTTGCTGAGCTATAATTTTTAAAAAATAGTTATTTTATCTTCTACAACCAATCCAGCTCAATGTAGACAATGCTTATCTGCTCTCCTCTCTAGGTTTTAGTGACACTGCTCTTCTGGCATTCTTTCTCTCTCTCTGATCACTTCTTTCCATACTTCCTTACTAGTTTTTCATCTATGTCATGCACACTAACCATGGACATTCCCTAAGGTTCTAGCCTTGGAACCCTTCTCTTATTAATGAATACCATTTCCTTTTGTTGATAGGGATAATGATTATCTTTATGTGGAAGATTTCCAGTTCTATGTGGCTAGTCCTCGTTTCTCTCTTCAGTATGGTCATATAAGATAAGGGATATATACAAAGGTATAAGGATACACAACTACTTCTTGGACATCCTAAACTAGATGTCCCATAGACACTTCAACCCATATATGTCCAAAATAGAACTCGCTATCTTCTCTTCAAACACTTCTTACTTCCATATTTCCCCATTACTGCCTAGAACTCCATCCAAGCTCACTATTATCCTCAACTTCTCACTCTCAATGCACTATCCAATCCATTGCCAAAACATGTCATTCTGTCTTCAATATCTCCAGTATTTGTGCTTTCCTTTTCACTTATGTAGCCATCTCCCTAGTTCAGGCCATCATCACCTGTCACTTGGTCTATTCTTCTAACTGGTTTCCTGCTTCAAGTTTCTCCCAACTCCAATCTATCTTCCACTTAGAGGTGGTTTTTTCAAAAGCATAGATAGCCATGACTATGTTATTTCACTGCTCAATAAGCTCAGTGGAGCTCTTTTGCCTCTAAGATAAAGTAAAAGTACTCTCTGTGTCACTTGGAGCTCTTCATAACCTGCCTACCTTTCTAGGCTTCTTACAATTTACTTCCTTTCATATACTCTCTGATCCAGCAACACTAGCCTGCTATATTTCCTCAACTCTGTGCATTTGCACTGGGTGTCCCCTCTTGCTACAATACTCTCTTCCCTCATCTCTGCCTCTTAATTTCCTTAGTCTTTCAAGAATTAAGTCAAGGCCACTTTCTGTGGGAGTCCTTTCTGGATCTCCTTTGGTTCTAATGTTTCCCCTTTCAGATTCCCTTCGATATACTTTGTATATGTTATTGATATACAATCAATCCTTAACTTTCACTGGAGGTGGGGGGAGAGAGGGAGAGCAACATTCTTAGAAAATAGTGCCAAAGTAAAAAATAAGAATTTCGATATGTTAAACCTATGGGAAACAGAGAATTAGGCTCCTGTGAGCACCCAAAATGGTAATCTTTTGCTAGAGACTGTTGAAAATACACTTTTCTGCATACAATTCTTTATAACAAAACATTAATCCTGATAAATATTCACTTTTCTTAACATAATAACCATGAAATAACCCATTAAATACAGTACACAAAATACATTTGGTAACATGTAAAACTTTTTTTTCACTAGTAATTCCCCATAATTTTGTGACCTTTTATGCTGGCATCTCAATTAAAAAACAAAAACAAAACACATTGATTTCAGACAATATTTACTTTTCATAACACATGAAATCTATAGTACCATAAATATCATATAGCAAATAAAATTCTTAAAATTAAAACATTTTAACTGAAATTTTACCCTTTACTGTGTTAGATGGCAGTGTGGGGGCATTGCACTGTGCACTATACGGTTCTTTATGGCTGGTGGATGACATCAGAGATCATGAAGGATGCACCAGCTTGAAATTATCAGTCAGCAACATCTGCTTCACATACCGTTTGAGATTTTTTTTAAAGGCAGTTGGGGTTAAGTGACTTGCCCAGGGTCACACAGCTAGTAAGTGCCAAGTATTTGGTCTGAAGCCTCATTTGACCTCAGGTCCTCCTGACTTCAGGGCCGGTGCTCTATCCACTGTGCCACCTAGCTGCCCCACCATTTGAGATTCTTAAGGGTCTTAGAGTATGGGATCATAGCAGAGGCCAGCTGATGTTTAATCTTGAGGCTGCTATTGATGGTGGGATTGGCCTTGATGTCTCTAGCCAGGTGGTTGATTAGGCCAATAGCAGCTGCAGACATTCTGGCACAAAGTTTATCTAACACTTTTATTTTCTCACTAAACCACATTACTGACTTTGTACTCTTGGCTTAAAGCCCAAAGGACCTGCATGGTCCTTTGAGGGCATGATTGCAACACAAAACTTGAGTTTTAAAGGCAAACAATAAAAACACGCAACAATACATGGAAACTCTTTACAAAGGTAGGATGAACAAGACCAGTGAAGTGCCTAGTAGAATACCACCCATTCCAGAAACTTGCATGCATTATGCTTCTCTCTTTCTCTCTGTCTCTCTCTGTCTCTCTCTGTCTCTCTCTCCTGTGCATAGTCACAAATGTGCAAGTTGCCAATGCAAAAGTGAAAATGAGGTTATTAATGAAAACACAGGAATGCTTGAAGTCAGGAAAGTTAAAGGTGTGAATGTTGAGTATTGATTGTATCTAATTATTTATATATAGTCTACTCTCTAGACTTTTTTGGAGAAAAAAAACAACAACCATGGTTGCCCCTCCCTGTGCTAGGTGACATAATGAATACAGTGCTTGACCTAGAGTCAGAAAAACCTGGGTTTGACTTTTGCCTCTGATAATTCCTAGCTGTGTGACCCTGGGCAAGTCTCTTAACCTCTGCATGCCTCAGTTTCGTCTTCTGTAAAATGGTAATAATAACACAGGATTGTCATGAGGATCAAATGATGTAACATATTTAAAGTGTTTTGAAACTTTAAAGTTCTATATATGTTGGTCATTATTATTATTATTATTATTATTATCATCATCATCATCATCATCATCATCATTATTATTTTGATATCTTGGATCCCATGGGGGTTTGAACTATGTCTACACAAACTGTTTAACTCAATAGGGACTCTGGAGATTCTCCAGTGGCATTTGACATTTTTAACAGGATTGTCACTTCAGGATGGTAGGATCTTCCTGTGACTCTCATTCTTTCTATTTTAACACTTGTATTTATGCTTTGTCCTTCACTAAAATCCTTCTCTGATGCTGTACTGTGACATAGTGATGACCCTGGGTTCTGAAAGTCTATGTTAATAGATGACAAGTTCTGACTGCTCCTCCCAAAGAGGAAAAGTTTTGAATATGGTCCAAGAAGTGGTTTGTCTATTGTCTTATTTAAGTTCAGAGGGTCTCATCCCTAAGGTTTCTATAGACTGGTCAATTTTTCCAGTTATAGCAACTCTTGAAGCCATCTACTAAGGTCTAGAGGGGTTATAATTTGTATCAATGGAGGATACATTTAAGATCTACCACACTGTGATGCCAGCCTCCTTTGTCAGAGTCATTTCATGGTATAGTACTTCTTTTTACACAAGAGTTCCAGATGAATTGTCCTGCTTGTTCTTTCCCAAAATCAATGCTCCATTTCCTACCTTCATGAGTTTATATAGGCTATTTCCCATTTCAACAATTCACTCCTGCCATTCTTCAGCCTCTTAGAATCCCTTAGTGCATCTTTTCAACTGTGCTATAACTGACTCAGCTCAGCCCTTCATTGTCTGTTACCTACAGATCACCCCAGGCTATTTCCCACCCTTAATCCCATCTAGACCCCTCCTCTATTATTTTGGGGGTCACCTCAGGCTATTAGCCACTCCTTGATCCCATCCAAATCTTTCCACAATCTTTTTCACTATAAAAAAATTCAGTCTTATCTACCAAAGGAAGATTCTTAAAATCCCACCTGCTTTTATTGACATTATAATAGACCTTGTCTCTGACTCAAAGAAGGCTTGATCTGTCCAATTCTTTTGAGGCAGACTCATACATTTTGCCTTTGAATTGTGGGGTTCCAAGACACCTAGGCTGCAACAAGTTCATTGTGCCACCTCCTATGAAAAGCTCTTCTTGACCTCGCCCCAATTACTAATACTTTTTCCTTCCTCAATTTGTAATATACATCCCACTACCACACCTTTAAGCAAAATATAAACTCTTTGAGGGCAAGAGCTGTTTTTATTTTGTCTTTATATTCTTTGTGTCTAGTGCATTATTTTAGTAGATAGTAGCACATAATAAATCCATTCCATCCTCCATTCAGCCACTAGAGTGATTTTCCTAAAGTGCAGATCTGACCATGTTACCCTCCCTACTCAGTAAACTCCAGTGGTTCCCTATTGCCTCCAGAATCAAATACAAAATGCTCTTTTTGGCGTTCAGCCCTTCCTAGCCTAGTCTCCTTCTTTTCCACTTTTCATTCATTCATACTTCCCACTCTGAGCTCTTCAGTTCAGTGAAACCGACTTCCTAGTTTCCTACACTCCATGCCTGGAGTGCTCTCCCTCCTCTGCCCTGACTATTGATCTGTCTTGCTTCCTTTAAGTCGCAATTAAAATCCTATTTTTATAGGACCCTATCCCTAATCCCTCTAAATTGTAGTGTAGTCCCTCTGCTAATTATTTCCTGCTTATCCTATCTATAATTTGTTTATGCATATTTATTTTCTTGTTATACCCCCATTAGATTGTGATCTCCTTGAAACTAGGAATTATCTTTCACCACTTTTTGTATCCCCAGCATTTAGTAAAATGGTTGACACATTTTAGGCATGTAATATTTATTTATTAATTATCATACATTATTTCTGTGTGTATATGTATGTACATGTCATATTCACATAGGGTATCATACCTTTATGGATAGGTGCTCTGGCCAAAAGAATATAAATATTCATCTCTTAAACCTCACAAGATATCTTGGAGATAGATTTTTTTCTTAAGGACCATGCCTTAAATCCAAATCAACCTAGCTCTCGTTGATTGGCCAACAGTAAGTCCCAGACCAAGCCCCATTTGGTCATTTGGGCCCTGATTGGCTCAAAGAGAATGTAAATAGCAATTGTTTCTATTTTGGCCAGAAGCCCTGAGGGTCTTTGCCTCCTAGATTGATTTTTTTTTTTGCCTAGATAAAAGAGCTCAGCTTCATTTCTGATCTACCCTTAATCAATGAATGGGTGTTGCCTCAGTCAAACTAAAGATCTTAGCTTAAAAAGGCCAAGATCTCCCATCTAGGATCACCTCCAGTCATCTTGATGTATATCTTACCTCTATACCCAGATGGCTCCAGAGGAGAGAGTGAGGCTGGTGACTTTGCATAGCCCTCCCTCACTTAAATCCAATTTGTTTTCATGTTATGACATCACCTCCTTGATGTCATGGTCCTCTTCAAGAAGGAAGGACAAACAACAACTGGGCTGCCCCTTCAGGAAAAAAAGAGACCTCCTTCTTATCTAAATTTTGCCCTTTCTTGAGAGGGCCCACTCCGTGCTCCTATTGGTGATTTCTTCCTGAGACCTCCACTTTTTGAAGGGATCCAAGCCAGGCTTCGATCGCCTCTTTGCCCTGTTCCTGACTTTCAGGACTTCAAAACCAGGTACCATCTCTCCCCTCCCCTTTGCACTTCTGAATTAGAATTGGTGTTGCCTTCCCAAATTAGAATGTAAGCTCATTGAGGGCAAGAACTATCCTTCTTTTTGCTTGTATTTTACTGTAACCCCAATACTTGGCACAGTGCCTGACAGGTAGTATGTGCTCAGTAAATGCTTGTTTCCCTCTGTTCTTCCTTCTCTAATCCTTCTGCAGAAACTAAGATAATAGGCACATAATAAATGCTTATTAAGATGGAGTTTATTGAAATGTGGCATTTTTTCTAACTCATCCTGTAACCCATAAATTAAGTGGAAACAAACATTTTCATAATTCTAGAGTTATTTCTACAACTTTATTAGGTATCAAAATGATAAAATAAAAAAAAATACCAGGTATTAAACTTTCCAAACCTGGACCATTTTTCCAAGGTACACCAAATCTCAGTCATGAGCGGCCTGTTTACTCTGCTTTGGATATTGAGATTTATTAAAAAGATTTTTTTTAAAAGTCTTTCTAGCTCCTTTGCTCTATTTGTTTGCCTTTTTTTTCCACACACTTTACAGAGAAGAATTGCAGTCATATAGATGAGTCTCTAAAAGAGTCATTGTACCACTCTGTGATTTTCTTTTTCCAATCAAGAACACATTTTTTCATGCTTTTACTTACTTGCTCTAAGTTTCCGCCTTTGAATGGTAGGGAATATAAGCTTCTTACTGGCACTTGAGAACCATTTTGCTTTGGTCATTATATCCACAGTGCCTAGAAAAGTGCCTTGTAAGTGGTAACCAATTAATGCTTTTGGAATATTTGTTGAGCAGTTTCAGAGGAATGATGTGCTTTAAAATGTGGGCCACATATAGGTGAGATTGGTCACAACTGCTTTTTATAGCTTAGATTCTAATAGAAGCCATCTCTTTGAAAGGGGCTACATTTCTTTCCCCTTATAAATCTGAATCTATGTAAACATATAATTTTGAAAGCATCTTTTTGGTGTAACTTTACATGCATTTAAAATGAGACATAATGTGATTTTACTATCTTTGGAATGAGATTTCATATCAAAGTGTATACTGGATTTTTTTCCCCTCTCAGGCACTTTTCCTTTACATATGGGTATTTCTGGGTGTCTTAGATGCTTTGTTAACCAACCTGGTTATTGGACGATGAATTGGACAAAGAATGCCCTACAATTTCTAGATGACCAAAAGCGAACCACGAAAGGAGGCTCTAATTGAAAGTCTCAGATGGAAATGTATCAACAAACAGCTCATCTCAAAATGGGATTTCACCTCAAAAGCATTTTTTTTTTTGTGATTTTAACAGAGGCCTGGCTTAGGGAGCCTGAACCAGTTAGCATGAAATAAAATAATCTTTTTGAAGAGTAGAAATGTGTACTATGTTGAATAGAGATTTTTAAAATGCCTTGGAGAATGTAAGTGTATGTTTGGACTACATTGTTTTAATTTCATGGGGTCATGCTATTTGGTATAAAGCCTGATGTATTTTTCTATTATTTATTAGTTACTGCAGACGTAGTATTTCTATTTTGTATTTTTCTTTACAGACATAACTTATCTTGGCTTCCTGAATGGTTCATGGCCCACAGGTCATGTCATTCCCTGATAGGCTAAACAGTTGACAGTTTCTAGCTATGACTAATCCCCCAGTGTTATTAACTCTAAAAGAAGACTGAGAATCTCATAGATGCTTCAGAGCATCAGAAAGAAGAGAAGGGGGATTTAGAAGGGGATAGAACACTGTTCCGTATTAGGAGTGCCTTCCCAAAGCCCTGAGTTGTTTAGGAAACCACAACAGTGAATTATATTAGTAACCAGAGTACATTGAAAAAAAAAAGACCTTTTTTTGGTGATTGCTAATGCATAGGTCATCAGAAAACTTGCTTAGAAACTAAGTTTTTTTTTAGTTGAGACTTCGTTCTTTAAAATGTATACATATATATATACATACACACACATATATATTTTCTTTTATTTTTTACAAAACTATCAGTGTCATCTCTTGTCAGCAAAAAAGTAATTACTGATATGTAACACATGTGTATGTATATGTATGTATATATGCATGTGTGTATATCTATATTGATAGCAATAGCATTTATGATTTAGATATAGATATATTGAGGCAGGTAGGTGGCTCAGTGGATAGAGTACTAATACTAATACAGGAAGACCTGAGTTCAAATCTAGCCTCAGATATTTATTAGCAGTATGACCCTGGCCAAGTCACTTGACCTCTATTTGCCTTAATCCACTGGAGAAGAAAATGGCAAACCACTCCAAGTATCTTTGCCAAGAAAACCTTATGGACAGCATTGCTGTCCATATGGTCCATGAGGTCAAGTAGAGTTGGACACAGCTGAACAATAACATAGAAACAAACACATTCTTTGTAGGAAGCTCAAAATTAAAATGGATCTTTTATATTCTTCTAGTGCTCTGTTCTAATTACCAGTTAAATAAACCATTTCCTTTTCCTCACCCTTGTATTTCAGTGAGAACTATTGTCCTTCTTCTCCCTCTTGCTTCCCCCAACCAAAAAGTGTGTTTATAATCAATCCATCACTCATGCATTCTGGATATTTGTATATGGCTTGGGGGAGCTAGATGGCGCAGTGAATAGACCACTGGCCTTGGAGTTAGGAGGATGTGAGTTCAAATCTAGCCTCTCAGACACTTACTAACGGTGTGACCCTGGGCAAATTACTTAACTCTGTTTTCCTCAGTTTCCTCATCTATAAAATGAGCTGGCGAAGGAAATGGCAAACCACTCCAATATTTTTGCCAAGAAAACTCCAAATGGAGTCACAGAGAGTTGGACATGACTGAAAAGACTCAACAATAAGCACTATGTGTCATGATAAATTTAAAGATATACTTAAAATACATCTATAGAGGAATTTACATAGTTAATAACCAGGAAGTTACTTTGTGATAGAGTATTTTTATTGTTCAGTTTTTGAATATAAAATTAGTAATATGAAGAATAAGTCCAATAAAAAATAATAATAGCACATTTTGAAAATTTTAAAATAAAATTGATAACGTCCCAGGAGTTTTGAAAATACATAATTTTTTCATTATTAAATTTTTTTCTTAATTTATGGAATAAAACAAGCATTTCTATAATATAATACAATAAAAGAAAGATGATTGCACATGGAACTGCAAATCTACTATGCACAACTTGTGATTCCTTTAAAATATACCACAAAATTATCATGTAAATTTCTTTTTCCCCCTCCCTCCACCCTAGAGATGGCTACCACTAAACACAAATATTATGCTATAAAATTATTCTATACATACTTCAATTTATCAGTTCTTTCTTTGGATGCAGATAGCATCTTTCTTTGGGTATTTATAATAGAATAATTTATTTATTCAGTCATTCTTAAAGCAATGTTGCTGTTACCGTATACAATGTTCTCTTGGTTCTACTCATTTTGCTCTTCATTATTTCATGAAAATCTTTCCGTGTTTTTCTAAAATCGTTGAGCTCCTCGTTTCTTATATTACAGTAGTATTTCATCACAATCACATACCACAACTTGTTTAGCCATTTTCCCAATTGATGGGCATCCCTGAAATTTCCAGTTCTTTGCCACTATCAAAACTATTTCTCATTGGCCCAGTTTTAATTCTATATATTTCAACAACAGGAGAGTGTAAAAATATTTTATTTGTAATATTCCCCCTCAGTTTTTGATAGAAACTACATTGCCCACAAATATTTTAAACAGGGACAGCTGCAGATTTTTTTTTTTTTTAGAATAGGAATTCTTCATTTGCTATCTTTCCTTGCCACCTACTGCACACATTTCTGCAAGCCTAATTTCCTATCGTGGAATGCCTATTCATATTCATTAGTGGATTCACGATCTTGTCAGTATAGATATTTCCTTCACTGGTGCGAATTGCCACCAATTCCTACATTCTCATCCTATGTAATCACTGTCCATGGCTATCAGTAAATTTTTAAACTACTCTAAAGGAGTTCCAGTTTCCAGACCCAGAACAATCATGCTAAAAATGTTATCTCAGAGACACTTGTGTTAATTGTTGAGAAATAATGGAAAATGGGACAAATTATGGAAGACTAGAAATAACTTAATGCTCTCAAGATGTTGGTACTCTCAGGAAAAGTCAGCCCAATGACTAATACTTGTGAAGAAATTCATCCCAGGGCACCACCAGACCTATTCTAGGGCACTGTGACAGGAGCAGGTGTTGCCTGGTTGCTTTCTCACCCGTTACCAGATCTTGTTCATAAATCCAGGGAGGATTGAAAAGGGAACCTGCACCCAAGATGGGGTTCCATGGTAGGAGACACTGAGTACACTATAAGTAGAAAGGAGAAAGTTCAGAAGCAAGCAGCCACAGTGTGGGGAAGATGCCAGGAGCAAAGTTGAGTCTCAACTCGAGAACTACATCTAGTCTGCAGTGGAATGCCCGGGTCAGGAAACCCAGAACAGAAAGGTGTCTACAATTCTGTCACTCTGAGTCAAGAGTTTTCTAGGAGTTGAGCCCAGTAGCATTTTAGTGTTGCTCAGCACTAACCCAGGGCAGAAACTTGCAGAGCTCCAGATGTGTTGGAGTAGGGAAAATAATTTGACTTTTCCCTAGATCAGTCTACTTTAAGAGCACTAAGTTGGAAAGGGAATTAACCACTTGGGACAAAAGATGTAAAATCTTACCCCAACAACAAACCCTGTGAAAATTAGAATAGAGAAAATAGAAACCAATGACTCCATGAGACAGCAAGAATATTAAAACAAAGTCAGAACCTGAAAAATAGAAGAAAATGTGAAGTATCTAATAGCAAAAAGAACTGACATGGAAAATTGATACAAGAGAAAGAGACTAAACAAGGATAAACTGATTATGTTCAAATATGGGAATGATTACATGTATAGCCCCTCTAATCCCTAACATCATCAGCAATCGTAATGGGGGTCTAAGTAGGCCTGCGAATGGTTCTGTTATGTATTGATGATCTTAAGAGAAGAATGGAAACTGGGGTGGAAGGGAAAGAGGAATAGAGTGAGAGAGGAAGGGAGGGAGAGAGAGAGAGAGAAAGAAAGAGAGAGGGAGAAAGAGAGAGAGAAAATGGAAAAGAAGGTTGGGGTCAGGTTGCAAGTAGACATCTTTATAAACAACGAGGAAAGGGCAGGGGTATCAGCTGAGACTTCACCATCACTTTCTTCAACTGGTCAAAAAAAGGAAGAATATAGGCATAGTTGGGTTCAAAAATATGTTACACTGAACAGGGATATAGGAGAAAAAGGGAAGAAAGGGGGAGGGGAAATTAGAGGAAAGGTATGTTAAGGGATGGATTGTTCCTAAGCAAAACAAATTGTAACTAAGGATGCACAAATAGGGTTTTTTTTTTTGAGGTGGCAAAGAATGGGAATTTCAAGTGGTTTACCACTTTAATGATGAACCATAATTCCAGCAGACTAACGATGAAACATGATATGTATCGCCTGATAGAGAGGTGAAGGACTCAGTGAAGAATGAGACTATACACACAAACACACACACACACACACATACACACACTCACACACATACACATATATATGTATATTTTTTAACATAGCCAACGCAGAAATTTAGTTTTGCTATACACGTTTCCAAGAGAGGCTTTGTTTTTCATTTGTTTCCCTGGTGGGTGGAGAATTTGGAGTGGGAGGGTGAGAAAGTTAATTTTTGCTCATTTCAAAAATAATTTACAATCAAAGAAAAAGACAAATATCTCTTCTGAACAATTCTATCTTTTGGAAATATTTAGTCTAATGTACCAGACTCATCCATATCTAAACTCTGCTGTGTAGATATAATACCTCCATCTAGTGATGGATTGGTGTTGTCTTTGTTACTGAAAAATTATTCTTTTCTTTGGTATCCAGGACAATGCAAATTTTCTAAAACAACCGTGGCATAAATTGACTCTAGCCTTTAAAAATCAAAGAACTCATTACTATAAGGCCCTGTGCCTTTTTACTAGCAATGCTTTTTACTCAGAGAAATCCCAAGTTCACAGCATTGAAAAACAAAACATATTTCTGAATCAGCCATTGGAAAGGTGAGCTTGTTTTTTTTTTCTTTAGTTACCATATGGCTCTGTTGTTTGAAAGTACAATGCTAGATAATTAATCAAATCTCTAGTATAAAATGTAGTAGAATAGATTTTTAAAAGTTTTCCATATTTACAATGTCCTATAAATGAATGTCTTTACATATTAACCATAGCAAACACATTTGACTCAGGAGAGCTAATTAGCAAATGCTAATTTTTTTTAGCCATTAATGATTGAAACTCTTGACTATAATCTAGATATTTATAAGAACTATTGATTTCAAATCTAAGATAGACTCCTGAACCACTACCTTCCTTTAGTATAATTAACTTAATAATGGAATACTACTGAGTACAGTAAATTTGGTTATTTATAAAATTTAGTCCATTTCAGTGATACAAATATGGCATTTTGATTCACCCTTTATTTCTCAGACCCGTTCGTTCCATTTTTGCTGTTTTCTCTTGCCTCTTCTTTCATATTTCCAACAAACATTCAGTTAAGAAGTATATCATCAACACAATATTAAGTACTATTGAGATGTGAAGAAAGGAGAAAATAGCCCTATATTACATCTTCTGGTTGTTCAGTCATGTCTGACTCCTCATGACCCCACCTGGGGTTTTCCTGGCAAAGATATTGGAGTGGTTTTCCATTTCCTTCTCTACCTCCTCTGACTGGGGAGAACACCACATCTAACTGGGGAGAATTCAGTTGATTGACTGGATAGGTGAGAAATCTTTTGGCCTTGGAAGTTCATGAAATAAATTGAAATTAAAAAAAAGACTCAGTCTTTTGTAGCTATTTATTGCAGCTTTTGTTGCCCACAATTTATGGTTGTAGAGTGACAGAAAAGGGAATAGAGTTTTAAGAAACATATTCTCAGTTCTAGAAAGAAAAATAATAATATGTACAAGTTTTCATTTAAATGGTCTTTATGGTTGTATTAAGGGGAAAAAAAGATCTCAATAGGCTAGAATCATGGACTAGAGAGCTAAGATGACCTTGAATAAGGCTAAATGTAAAATCTTTCATTTGACTACAAAAATCATTAGCACAAGGAATAGTAATATTAAAAGCTCACTTTAAGGTATGCAAAGTTCTTTATATAAGTATTAACTCATTTGATCATCATCAAAATCCTATGGAGGATAGTGTAGGCATGACTAGATAGCATAAGCATTTCATGTGATAAATACCAAAATGTTCTAGCTGGATGTCATTTCCACATGAGTCAATAATGATATATGTGTGCAGAGGTAGGTGGGGAACACAAGAACTAATATAATAAAAGAATATATTAGTAGCATTGGGGAGTGAGAAAGAGAGAGAGAGGAAAGAGAGAGAAATGATCATTCTGACATACTCTTCCTTGAAAGACTTCATCTAACAAACATGTTGCTTGTCTGCAACATTCCTGAGCATTACCGAACCAGATTAAAATGTAATTTGGAAATATTTAACAAAAGAAATAAAAATACAATAAAACATAACATTATATTTTAAAACTAAGTCAGTATGTGACAGTAGTGATCCTTATTAGGGATTAATGGCTCCATCTCATTTCTCTTTGAGTTTAACACCATTGATCTACACTATTGTGTTGGTTCTGAGTGTTTCATTTTTTGAGGGACATTAACAAGCTGGAACACAAGGATGCACTGTGGTATGGAGAGGGAATCATATTTCAGTGTGACTACTGCCTGGGGAATTGGAAAAACTGGGCTCAAATTCCAACTGCCCTACCTGTATAACCCTGGGCAACTTACTTTGTTTTCCTCATCATTGAAGTGAAGAAGGTGAATTAGATGGTCTGTGATGTCTTTACCCACTCTAAGTTTGTTATCTTGTGGGAAGATAATAACTACATGAGGGAACTAAAAAGTATACAATAAGAGGACAAAGTGAAGGACTTTGTGATGCTTATCCTGGTAAACAGTTTTTTTTTTGGGGGGGCAATTAGGCATGATTTCTGCTTTCATTGACACATGGTCTTGCCTAAGTGGGATTAGAATTGTTCTGCTTGGCCCTAGTGGAAGGAAAAGGGAGGCAGATTTCACCTCAACTTAAGGCAGGGATGATATAACAGTGCTATTCAAAAGTAGCATGAGCTGTTATTAAAGGGTAGTGAATTCTCCATGACTGGAAGTTTTCAATTGAATGTTAGATGACCACTTCTTAGGGCGCAATGGACTTAGAACTAGAAGACGCTTCACATTATGCTAATTTAACCCCTTTATTTTATGAATGAAGAAAAGGAAATTCAGAGATCTGAAGTAACTTGCTGCTGATCACTCAGATGATAACATCTCTGGAATTTGAGCTGTTGAGTTGTCTTCTGAACCCAAAGCTATGTCTCCTCTCAATGTAGGAAGGAAAGAAATGAACATTGATTAAGTACTTCCTGTGGGTTAGGAATCGTGTTAAGCATTTAGGATACAAATGCAAGCAAACAGGAAAGATAGACCATGCCTTTAAAGAGTTTATATTCTAATGGTGGAAGGAGGGAGTTGAAAAACAAGGGACAGTATAGAGGGAAAGAGGAGGCAGATTCCTGGTGGGAAGTATGGTTCTAAAACCCCCAAAGTCAAAACAGGGGGCCAGGAGGAGTATGAAAACAGTCTAGTCTGGGCCTTGCTAAAATGGGGACTTCAGAAGGAACATACCAGTGAGAGAAAGGGGATGGGTCTTGCAGAGGAATATTCCAGGGTGTTCAGGCTGCAAGGGTGGTAACCTCTTCAAGGGCAATGAGGCCCTGGGCATGGAGGGAAGTTTCAGGATGAACCATCAGTATAGAAAGCATTGATTTGAAAATGTCAGAGACAGCTCAGAGTAGAATGAAAGTGATTTTGCATTCACTGAGGATGTTATAAGCAGAATTCACTATTTCAGGAGGGACTGGACCAGATGACCTGAGGTCTGTTCCCATTCCATAATTATATGTCTTACTTCATATTCATGAGAAGTTTGTGAGCTAGGTAGGAAAAGTATAATTTCCCCCATTTTTAAAATGAAGAAATGGCATTTAAGTGACTCACAAAATTTCAGAGAGGATGTAACATGTTCAGAACTTGAAGTTCAGTCTTCTAGGATTATATCAACTACATGATACCTTCATATCACTTAGGGACTAAGAATAGCCTGATTTGCAAAAGGATGAAGTATAGTGCAAATCTATAGTATGTGTGCTCAGAAGATAAGGGAGAAGATTTATGAGAATTGGGTGTGGTTAATCAGGAAAGGATTTTTGGTGGAGGTGATTTTTGAACTAGTTCTTCAAAGAAATGACAGAATACAGATTTGCAGAGAGGAGACAGGTGTCCTAGATTAGATTAAAAACAGAATTAAAGACAAAGAAATGGGAGACTAGCCAGCTATGTTCAGGATAAGGAAAAGAGATTGCTAATGATAGAGAGCTGAACTATCTAGAAGAGTGACTTCCCCCCACTCCTTTAAAGTTACTTTGTCCACTATTGTTGGTCTTTAATAACTTGGGAAAAACAGCACTTTAGCCTCTGGTCTTCAAAAGAGAAAATGGCTAAAAAGACAGCTAGAGTAATTAGGTCACATGAATAAAATATTTAGAGATCATTGGGCAACACTTAATAAAGCATATTATAATTCTGAAATATAACTGCCTCTTGCATGTTCATTATCCAATTTTAAGAAATGGCACTCTCTTTTCCCTCTTTTCAAATCAACATTCAAAGGATGACATCAGAGTATTTTCAAATGTCAGGAAGGGAAATGATTAGGTTCTATACCCCAACAGAGCAGACAAGGTATCAGTGAAGATGCCTCTTGGAAATAAAAGGGACAAGCATCTGGCAATGATGGTGGGATCGTAGTGAGCATGGCCAGATGTCTGAGATACCAGAGAGCTGACATAGCTTGTATAAGAGATGTTATGACCAAGGTAAAATGATTAAATACATACTGCTGAAACAAGGAATGAAAGAAGGTGAAGAAAGCAGCAAGTTATAATAACAAGCAGTGAAATGAAAAACCTCATCCACTTCTGCAGTACATACCTATTTATCTTGACCCACCTCTTTCTTAGGCTGCTAGTGTGATAGCTATTAACCCTTATCTTCCTTCTCTTTATGAAAGAAAGTGATTTAGGACTGAAGGGATATATTGAAGTTTCTGCAGTCAAAGAATAGACATTGCTTTGTTTTTAATTTTTTTGATTTTGATTCATTTTTGAAAAATTTTCATTTTTAGTGTATGGGTAAATACTAAGCCGTGGGTTCATAACATTTATCTATCTATCTATCTATCTATCTATCTATCTATCTATCTATCTATCTATCTGGTGGCAAGGACCATTTTGACAGGCAGATAAAGCTTATAGACTCATTAGAATCATGTTTTTAACAGTTGAAGGAAATGCTAACTTTCTGTTAGAGGTGTGAGAAAAATGCTAACAGTTTGGTTCCCACAGAATCGATAAGAAAACAGGATGGGGGAGGTTAGGTTATTGGTTTATTGGTTTATTGTTTTACTGGTTTACACAAATATGTAAACAGGGCAGGGGGAGATTGGTTTATCGGTTTACACAAATATGTAAACAAGATGAGGGAGAGATTGGTTTTCACAGACTCTATAGAAACAACAGATATTGCACTGCAAACACAGATGTTAAATGGGATGTGCAGGAATGTTGGGACAAGTTGGGGGTTAAAGCCAAGTAATCCTATATAATCACTTGCCCTGCTCCTGTATAGGTGTGTGATTCCAATGAGGGAACACACCCAATTCTCCCAAGAATTGTTAATAAAGGTGTCTCTTCTCTCACTCCACAACTGTGATTTCGTTATGACCCAGGTAACTCTAGTTCTGGGAATTCACCGAGCCCAGTCTCTGGCTGAATTCTGAACTGAGTCTGGGGTTTTTATAACAGAGGTGAGTGAAAATAAAAATGTATTTTTTTTTAAAATCCAAGTTTTATGGACAACCCTGAAATCTATCCATGGACTTGTTGGGGTTCTCTGGACCCCAGGTTAATAATTCCTACTTTGAAAGCTCTCCCCCCCTCCCCCAACCCTGCTTTTAAGGTTCTTTTTATTGCTTTTTTCCTCTTCCATTATTGCTTTTTTTCCTTTATTTTCTTCTTGTTCTTGTTCTTCTTCTTCTTCTTCTTCTTCTTTTTGGAAGGTAGGTAGGAGATAAGACTTTTAGGCTTGGAACTGGGCCTCTTCCCTTGCTCTTGGGTTAAGCCTTTGGCAAAACTACTTTTGAATTCTATGGCTGGGAGAAATTACAATCAGAAGTGAAATCTTTGGATTGGAAGGGCTCTTTTAGGCACGCAGAATTCTAGTTCCACTACTGTACCAATCTGTGCTAGAGAAACTGTTAACAACTCAATAATTCAGTAGAGGAAAGCGAGGGCCATAATTTTAACCTGGCCCCAAAGCCTGTTCAGAAGTGAGAAAGATTATTGCTGAAATTAGCCTTGTACCTATGAATAATGGTCTCTGTGCAACAGCTGTGATTAATCTCCTCTTGGGCTCGAATAATAAATCTAATGCCAGCTGACAAATACTGGCAGCAACCAAAATGCCACAGGGTTGAGAAAGGAAGCTAAGAAAATAATGGCTTCGCCTACCCAGAGTGCTTTAGCATAAACGGCACCCTCGTAACCTAGGAGACAATGCCTCTCCCACTGTTTACAGCAGTAATAATACTGCTAGCACTAGTGCCTTACATTTGCATATCACTTTAGAATCTTCATAGTGCTTTCATATACTTTATCCTAATGGCACCATCATTTGTAAAGGATGGTCAGGCATTCCAAAAGAGGATTAATCTAAATAAGGCAGCATAATTCTAAAGAAAAATTTAACATTCATATTCCATGGAACATATTAAAACTTCTAGATACTGGCCTGTGGGAAATACCAAGGCTTGCGACAAGGAGCATCAGGTAGGATTATTCAAAGAGAAGATTCCTATGCTGAGTCTATTTTTTCCCCCTGCTGCCTCTCAATAGGGAAATGTGGATTGTCTTCCTTAGACTACACCTTTGAAACTACAACTGGAATAATTCCACACTGTATCATTCAAATCATAACATAAGAAGCTAGTTTTTTGCAGCACACAAACAACTTTAGTACAGTGTAAGAAATATTGAAGTACAAAGTCCATATAAATTTAAAAAGTACTAATTTACTTTCTTAGTTTATCATCAAGCTTTTATTAAGCACTTACTGAGTTCCACACATCATATTCCGCTTTAGAGATACAAAGGCAAAGTACGTTTTGTCCTGAAGTAGCTCACATTTTAATTAAAGAGACAATACAAAAAAAAAAAGATACACACACACACACACACACACACACTAGAGAGAAAAAGAGAGAGAAAGAGAGAGACAGAGAGAGAGAGAGAGAGACAGAGAGAGAGAGAGAGAGAGAGAAAGAGAGAGAGAGACTAGAAAATAATCTCAGAGGGATAGACACTAACGGTTTGGGCTAAGTTTCATTCAACACACAAAAATTTTAGTTCCTTCTTGGCAAGCACTAATTGTCTATATCTTTATATCTTAGTTTCTGGTGTACTATTGAACATGTTTTTCCCAGACTTGTGACTCCATCAGGGTAGGGAACTCCTAGTAATGAAACTCCCCCTACAAATGCAGATTTGCAACACTTCTGCCACTCAGTATCTTAGTCAACTGCAAGGGGAGCTGAGAAATTCAGTTGCTTGCCCAGAGGTATTCAGCCAGTGTAAATTAGAGGTAAGACAAGAATTAAGGTATTCTAGATTCTTAATCTAACTCTCTTGTCAACTTTGTCATGTCTTTTGCTTAATACACAGTAGGTATCAATGTTTGTAGAACTGCACTGAATAAGGTGGAATTAATACAAATTTAATTCAATTCAAATGTTTATTAGATACCTAACACATGGCACTGTGTGTGTGTTGCTGGGGTACAAAGGCAAAATCGAAACAGTCCCTGCTTTCAAGAAGCTGGTGTTCTAATGTGGATTAGGGTAAGGGTGGAATGGTGCAAAATAAGACATATGCAAAATAAGTTTTGAGGTGTGATGCTGAGTATTGATTTAAGAAGTATTGAGATGGAAATGTCTAGAGGATGGCAATAGAATGGCCTTGGGTCTCTTCAGCATTCTATTATCTTTCTCTAGACATTTTTCCACTGTAGTTGGGTACATCATAGTATGATATGGTGTTTTCTTGTTGTTATTTTTGTTTGTTTTTGGTGATAAGTTAGATTAGTTGGCTGCTAAAGACCCTTTCAACTCTGAAATCTGATGTTTCTGTGAAGTGTTTGTACGTATGCATGCATGCATGTATGTGTGTATACAGGTACACACATAAAATATGTACACATATAAGTATGTACATATATGTATACATATGTAAATATAAATATGTATATGCACATATATCTGATAAAGGAGAAATTGGAATACTATCAATTTGAGCAAACAAATCAGGGAAAGTTTCATGGAGGCAGTAGCACATGACCAGATCCATGAAAGAAGACAAGGATTCTGACAACCAGAGATGAGAAAGGAATGACATCCATGCATATAGGCTTTCCTCTCCTGCCTTGTTTCTGGTGTTCAGACTTCAAAACAATGTTTCTACAACTGATTTATCCTACAACTTCCTTTAGCTCCTGGGGCCTCCTTCTTCTGAAACATCCAACCATCCTATTAGTCTTATCAACCTGAAATGTCTCTGTAAGATCTGCCTTTTTTCCCATTGGTGAATTCCTCCTGGGGCCTCCATTTTGTGGAAGGACTCAAGCTATCCTTCATTTCCCTCCTGGTCCTGGTTCTTGGCTTCTAGACTCCAAAGCCAAGCTCCAAAGTTGGTCACCTTCATTCCCTACCCACAGTAAGCCTGCTTTTAGTTTCTTTTTATGTGTTGTCTTCCACAACTGGAATGCAAGTTCCTTGAGGGCAAAGATTGCCTTTCTTTTTGTTTGCATTTTTATGCCCAGCACCTGACTCACGGAAAGTGCTGATTAAGTGTTTGTTTCCTTCTTTGTTAAAATGCTTGGGAATGGGAGGTGAAATATAAGGTTTAGCCAATAGCCAGTAGTGTATTTGGCAGGAGAAAATTGGGTATTAAGATCAACTGCATGAAATAAAACTGGGATAAACAGGTATGTGAGACTGTGACAGATCTTGAATGCCAGCCTGGGAAGCTTGCATCCTATCTGCAAAGCAACGGGAAACTTCTCAGAGTTTTTCATCAGGGGAATGATTTAGTCAGACCTATGTCAGATACACACACACACACACACACGTATGTGTATATATACACACACACATATAAATAATGTGTACATACACGCATACACACATACATCTATAATTTTATTTTGGTAACATTTTATGGGATGAATTAGCAAGAGGAGAGATTGGAATTAGAAAGACCAATCAGGAGAATATTACACTAGCCCAGAAGATAGAAAATGAGAAACTAGTGGTGGCTGTGTGAGTTCATAGGAGATGGAGTCAAAAGATGTATGTGGAATTCAAATTGCCAAGATTTGCAACTAATTAGATGTGGGGATGAGAAAGGGAAAAGAGTCAGGACTGGCTTGCACATTACTCACCTGGATGATTATAAAGATAGCAGTGCCCTCACTAGAAATAGTTTGGACTAGTGGCTGGTTTAGCAGGGAAGATAATCATCTTTGTTTTGAACATATTGGATTTCAGATAGCTACAAGACATTCATGTGGGAGATATCCAGTAAGCAATTTATAATACATGTATGCTTGGAGTTGAAGAGAGAGATTAGGCTTGAAACTGATATTGGGATTCATCTCCATAGAGGATAATATATAAACCCATGGGAGCTGATGTAATGTTAAAAAGAGAAATGATTAGAAAGAAGAGGGACAAGAACTTAGTCCTAGAAAACATCCATGCTAAAAGGGCAGAAGGTGGATGATAAAAGAAAAAGAAAAGACCAAGAATGGTCAGATAATTAGAAGGAAAGCTAGAAGAGTGAAGTGTTATAGAAAGTAAGGGAGGAGCCTGTAATTAAGAAAATGGTTGGTTAATAGTGCAAAAAGCTACAGAGGTCAAGAAGGAGGAAAAAAGAGCAAAGGATCATCATTTTCAGAAACTGAGAGATCTTTGACAACCTTGGGTAGAGCATTTGAGTCAAGTGGTGGGGATCAAAAGTGAATTGAAAGAGATAGAGTACTATAAAGGTGACAAAACATGGAGGCAGTGAATGCTGACAATTTCTAGGATTTTGACAGTGAAAAGGAGGACAGATGGCTTAGAAGGTATACTAAGCTCAAGTGTAGTTTTTCTCAATGTCAGGGGAGACCTAAGCATATTTGTAGATGTATGAAATTAGTCAGTTAATATGGAGAAATCGAAGATAAGAAAGAGAAAGCAATAAAGAGAAAGAAAAAAGAAGGAAGGGAGGAAGAAAAGAAGGAAGGGAGGTAAGAAAGAAGGAAGGAAGAAAAAATGATAAGGTAAATCCTGGAAAGAAATGAGAATGAATGGGATAGAATTCATAAGTAGAATGGTTGAACTTAGCAGAGAGAACGTCTACTAATCAGCCTCTCCATCTTAATGTTGATCCTTTTTTTTTTTTTAAGGCAATTGGGGTTAAGTAACTTGACCAAGGCCACACAGCTAGTAAGTATCAAGTGTTTGGTCTGAGGCCGTATTTGAATTCAGGTCCTTCTGACTTCAGGGCCGATGCTCTATCCACTGCACCAGCTAGCTGCCCTTTTAATGTTGATGCTTTTAAAGAAAACAATTTCCTTTCTGGCTGAGGTCCAGACAAAACCACTGAATTCAAGCCCTGGTTGTAATCCTAGTTATTACATTTTTTAAAACTGGTTTCTCTTCTCCCTGAGTCTCCTTCTTCTAATTCCTAACCCTTCAAGATTATTCATCTCATATGTTTCATCAGCCCATGTAAAAGATGCTACTTTGTCAACTCCTCAAGCAGAGAGTTAGCAGAAGAGAAAGTGAGTGGTTTGGATTATCCAGCATTAGGAAATGGTGAGACATACATCAGAGGCCATCAAAGGAGCGAGTCTTAATGCCTTAATGAAGATATTTTTGAAATGGCTCAAAGCTCAGAACGGATGGTGAAAAATTTTTGGCAAGTGAAGCAAAAATGAAACTGATATGTTTAAATGTAGATGCCTACTTTGTTCCCCATCTCCACATATTTCTGCTCATGCATCTAGATCACAATATTTCTTGCCCCCAAATTCATGTTAGCCTCTAAGACATGTCTAGTGTCAAACTATTTGTGGGAATTAAAAAACAAATTAGTTCACCTGTCAGTCAAATTTAGCCTCAATATGAAATCAGCCTGTTTGAGGAGGTGGAGAGAGAAAAAAGCAAGGGGTAAGAGGGAGAAAAAAGTGCTTGTTAATTGAAATATATATACATATATATGTAAAGGAATTAGCTTGATTTGATCCCTTATTTCCATTGATGTCAAATAGTATCACAAAAACTGTTGTTTACCACCAAAAATAAGTGCAGCTACAATATATATATATCCATGGAATGAGTTGTTAGGGACAGGTAGTATATTTTCATTTGCTAGTTAACTATTTCTTCTTCTGAAAATATCTTTTTTCAAAACTCAGCCAAAATGTGTTTCTGTCATACAGTCATTTCTATAGTTGCCATTTTCTCTGATCTATAGTTCAATAAGTGTAATTTACATTTTGTCGTAATGCCATATATTAATTTTACATACTAGTGGTAGTAGCGGTGGTAGTGCTAGCACTAGTAGTATTGTTGCTGTTGGTATGTGTGTATATGTATGAATGTATATGTGTGTCAGAGGGGGTAGTAAGGGAGTTTGCTCTTGCTAGTACCTGAAGCTGTAGGCATTCATAATCAGTGATCTCTGGGATGCAGACCTAATAGTGGTATTGCTAAATCGAAGAGTATGCACAATTTGGTTGCCCCTTGGACATAGTTTCGAATTGCTCTCTAGAATGGTTGGATCAGTTCACAACTCCACCAACAGTGCATTAGTGTCCCATTTTCCCCATATTCTCTCCAACATTTATCATTTTCTTTTTTTTTTCTCATATTACCCAATCTGATAAGTGTGAGGTGGTATCTCAGAGCTGTTTTTAATTTGCATTTCTCTAATCAATAGTGATTTAGAGCATTTTTTTATATGGATATAGATAGCTTCAATTTCTTCATCTGAAAACTGCCTGTTCATGTCCTGTGAACATTTATCAACTTGTATTCTTATAAATTTGACTCAGTTCTCTATATATTTTAGATATGAGGTCTTTATCAGAAACAGTGGTAGTAAAAATTGAAGCTTTCTGCTTTCCTTCTAATCTTGGTTGCACTGACTTTGTTCAAAACCTTTTTAGTTTAATGTAATCAAAATTACCCACTTTGTATTTCATAATGTTTTGTATCTCTTGTCTGGTCATAAATTCTCTCCTTCTCCATAGATCTGACAGGTCAACTATTCCTTCCTCCCTTAATTTGTTTATAGTATCACCCTTTTTGTCTATTTTGACTGTATCTTGGTATACAGTATGAGATGTTGGTCTACACCTAGTTTGTACCATATTGTTTTCCAATTTTCCCAGCAGTTTTTGTCAAATAGTGAGTTCTTATACCAGAGGCTGGAGTCTTTGGGTTTATCAAACATGAGATTACTATGGCCATTTATTACTGTGTCCTGTACGCCTAATCTATTCTACTGATCCACCACTCTATTTCACAGCCAGTACTATAGTTCTGATGATAACTGCTTTATAATGTGGTTTGGAATCTGGTATTGTTAAGCCACTTTCCTTTGTGTTTTTTTTTTAATTAATTCCCCTGATATTCCTAACCTTTTGTTTTTCCAGATCAATTTTTTTTTCTAGCTCTATCAAATAATTTTTTTTTGGTGGTGTGATTGGTATGGCACAGAATAACTAAATTAGTTTTGGCAGAATTGTAATTTTTATTATATTGTATATATTATATTATGTTATATTATATTATATTATATTATATTATATTATATTATTTATATTATATTAGCCTACCCATGAGCAATTGATACTTTTCCAATTGTTTAGATCTGACTTTATTTCTTTGAAAAAGTGTTTTGTAATCATGTTCATACGGTTCCTGGATTTGTGTTGGCAGGTAGACTCCCAACTATTCTATATTGTGTACTGTCATTTTAAATGGAATTTCTCTCTTTCTATTTCTTGCTGCTGGGCTTTATTGATCATAAAAAGAAATACTGATGATTAATGTGGGTTTATCTTATATCCTACAACTTTGCTAAAGTTGTTAATTATTTCAAGCAGTTTTTTAGTTGATTCTCTAGGGTTCCTTAAGTATATCATCATATCATCTGCAAAGAGGGATAGTTTTGTTTTCTCATTGCCAATTCTAATTCCTTTAATTTCTTTTTCTTCTGTTATTGTTATACCTAATGTTTCTAATACAATATTGGATAATAGTGGTGATAATGGAAATCCTTGCTTCATCCCTAATCTTGTTGGGAAGGACTCTAGCTTTTCCACATTACAGATAATGCTTGCTGATGGTTTTAAATAGATACTGTGTGTCATTTTAAGGAATACTCCCTTTATTCTTAAGCTCTCTAGTGTTTTTTAATGGGAATGGGTACTGTATATTGTCAAAAGCTTTTTCAACATCTATTGAGATAATTATATGATTTCTGTTGGTTTTGTTATTGATATGGTCAATTATGTCGATAGTTTTCCTGATATTGAATCAACCCGGCATCCCTAGTATAAATCCTACCTGGTCATAGTGTATTATCCTTATGATATATTGCTGTAATCAGCTTGCTAGTATTTTATTCAAAATTTTGCATCAATATTCATTAGAGAAATTGGTATATAATTTTCTTCCTCTGTTTTAGCTCTTCTTAGTTTAGGTTATCAGCACCATATTTTGTTATAAAATGAATTCGGTAGGATTCTTTCTTTGCCTATTTTTCCAAATAGTTTATATAGTATTGGAATTAATTATCCTTTTCATGTTTGGTAGAATTCACTTGTGAACTGTTTTGGCCCTGAGAATTTTTTCTTAGGGAATTCATTAATGAATTAATTATAGAATTAATAATTAATTAATAATGAATTAAAGTTCAATTTCTTTTTCTAAGATGTGCCTATTTAGGCATTCTATTTCCTGATCTGTTAATCTGGGTAATATATATTTTCACAAATATTTGTAGATTTCACTCAGATTGTCTGATTTATTAGCATATAATTGGGCAAAATATTTCCTATTGATTGCTTTAATTTTTTTTTTATTGGTGGTAATTTCACCCTTTTCATTTTGATACTGAGTATTTGGTTTTCTTTTTTTTAAATCAAATTAGCCCCCCACCCCCCATAAAACCAGCTCCTAGTTTTATTTATTAGCTCAGTAGCTTTTTTATGTTCAGTTTTGTTATTCTTGCCTTTGGTTTTCAGGATTTCATTTGGTGCTCAATTGGGGATTTTTAATTTGTTCTTTTTCTAGTGTTTTTTTTAGTTGATCTGTTCTTGATCTATTTTATTTTTGTATTTTAAAAATAAAATGGTTTTTTAATCACTTAATAGTATTTTATTTTTTCCAATTACATGTACAGATAGTTTTCAACATTTACTTTTATAAGATTTTGAGTTCTAAATATTTTTCTCCCTCTCTCCCCTCCCAAAGATGGCATGTAGTCTGATATAGGCTATACATGCACAGTCCTATTAGATATATTTGTGTATTAGTCATGTTGTGAAGGGAGAATGTGAACAAAAGGAAAAACCACTAATTGTATTTTCCTCCATTCTATTCTCCCCACTAATTGTATTCTTCTCCATTCTATTCTCCCCCCCCATTTATTTTATTCTTTCTCCCTCCTTTCACCCTGTCCCTCCTTAAAAGTGTTTTACTTCTGACTACTATGTCCCCCAATCTGCCCTCCCTTCTATCACTCCCACCTTTGCTTTATTTTGTTGATATAAGAATTTAAAGAAATAAAATTTCCCCTAAGTACTGCTTTTACTGCTTCCTATAAATTTTGGAATGTTGTCTCATTGTTATTCTCTTTAATGAAATTATTGTTTGTTTCTATGACTTGTTCTTTGACCTACTTATTCTTTAGGATTAGATTATTTAATTTCCAATGAATTCTTAATCTATCTTTTGACAGCCCTTTGTTCAATGTAATTTTTATTGCATTTTGATCTGAAAAGAATACAATTATTGTTTTTGCCTTTCTACATTTAATTTTGAGGTTTTTATTCCCTAATATGTGGTCAATTTTTGTGAAGGTGCCATGTGCTGATGAGAAAAAGGTATGTTTTTCTTTCTGTTCCCATTCAGTTTTCTCCAAAGGTCTGTCATATCTAACTTTTCTAATATTTTATTCACCTCCTTTGTTTCTTGTTTATTTATCTATTTATTTTTAATTGGATTTACTGAGTTCTGAGGGGGGACAGTTGAAATTCCCCACTAGTATAATTTTGGTCTCTCTTTCTTCTTGTAACTCCCTCAAATTCACCTTATATACCCTGTGTCTACGTGTATTCCTTCTAGCTGTACTGTTGGTGGTATGATTTTTAAGAATTATAAGTATCATCTTCCCATGTAGAGATGCAGATGGTTTAGCTCTATTGAATCCCATATGTTTTATTTTCCCTTTTTGGGCTTTTCTTGGGGCTTGATATTGGAGATCAAATTTTTGTTCAATTCTGATCTTCTTATGAAAGCTTGAAATCCTTCTATTTAATTAAATACCATTACCCCCCTTAAAATATTATGCTTAATTTTGCCAGGTAGGTGATTCTTGGTTATATTCCTAGCTCCTTTGCCTTTGAGAATACCATGTTCCATGACCTCAGATCCTTTAATGTTGCATCTGCTAGATCCTGTGTAATCCTGATTGTGGCTCCCTGATATTTGAATTGTTGTTTTCTGGCCACTTTCTTGCAGTACTTTTTCCTTGACCTGATAGTTCTGAAATTTGGCTTTAATGTTCCTTGGAGTTTTTTTTTTTATTTTGGGATCTCTTTCCTGAGGTGTTTGGTGGATTCTTTCAATGCTTATTTTGCCCTCTGGTTCCAAGATATCAGGGCAGTTTTCCTTGATAATTTCTTGAAAGATGCTGTCCAGGTCCTCCTTTTGATAATGGCTTTAGTCCTATGATTCTGAGATTATCTCTCCTGCATCTATTTTCTGGGTCAGTTTTTTTTTTCCAATGAGGTATTTTACATTTTATTCCATTTTTTCATTGTTTTGATTTTGTTTGATTGATTCTTGGAGTCTCAGAGTCATTAGCTCCCGCTTGCCCGATTCTAACTTTTAAGGAATTGTTTTCCTCAGCTTTTGAACCTCCTTTTAAATGTAGCCAATTGTACTTTTTAAGGAGTCGTTTCTTCAGTGGATTTTTGTATGTCTTTTTCCATTTGGCCAATTCTACTTTTTAAGCAATAGATTTCTTTTCCCAAGCTACTGACTCTTTTGTCATAATTCTCTTGCATCACTCTCATTTTTCCCTCAATTTTTCTTCTACCTCTTTTATTGGATTTTTAAGCTCCTTTATAAACTCTTCCACGGGTACTTTCTGGGCTTAGAAGCACATCTTCTTTCTTTCTGGAGTTTTGCCCATAGGTGTTTTGACACCGTTGTGCCCTTCTGAGTTTGGGTCTTGATCTTCCCTGTCACCATTATGACTTCCTATGGTCAGAGTATTTTTGTTGTGGTTGTTTTCTGCTCGTCACCCTCCTCTCTGCCCCTTTTTGGTCTCTTTCCTGACTTTGACATTTGAGTGCTGCTTTCTGGGTGGAAGGGGCACTTTCTCGAGCTTCTTGTGCCAGGGGCTACAGGCTGTGGCTGTTTACATGGTGCTGCACTGATGTTACTCACAGGGGACCCTCATGTCTGGTGCTGCACTGAGGGGAGGGGGATGACTGGTGCTGCTGGAGGCTATAGCAGTCTGGCAGCTTCCCGGCGTTGAGCAGGGGTCCCAGTACTGGTAGCTTCCTGAGTGCTGAGGCAGGGCGCATATGGGAGGGTCTGCTTTTGTGTCTGTCTATTTACCCAGGGCTACACTGAGGTAAGTGGTGGTCCTGTCCTAGGGGCTACCTGTTCACCTAGATTTTGTGTGGAGTCCTGGAGCTGGTATCTGCCCCTTTGCTTAGGCATCTATAGGCTCCCCTTGTTGGCACCTACCTGTTTGGTAAAGACTATCCTGAAGCATGTGGCGGTGCTCAGAGCTGCTTTCCTCTGACTATGCTGAGGTATGTGGCAGGATCCTGATGGTGATGTGTGCCTGCTGCACAACTCTGGGACTCAGGATTTCCCTTGATCTCTGGTTTGCTGAGGTAGAGCTGGCTGCTGACTTGCTGCAACACTTCCTGTCTTGGACTGTACTCCCTTTAACCTGAGTGAGATAGGCCTTTCCTGTTGTCCTTCCAAGTTTCTTACGCTAAAACGATTGTGTTTTTGCTGGTTCTGCTCTTCCAGGATTTGTTTCAGGGCAGTATTTTATGGTTGTTTGGAGGTGAGTATGGGATAGTTATGGTGATTTCTTGCTTACTCCACCATCTAGAGGGACCTTTTAAAATAACATATAAAGTATCTAAAACCAAAATCAAGTACCATACACAATAAGGATATACTAGAAGATTTCCTAATAGATACAATAGTAAAGCAAGGATGCCCACTTTTCCCATTATTGTTTGACCTAGTTCTGGATGGCTAAGAAGTAGAAACAAAGTCAATGCCCATTGATAGGGAATGGCTAAAGAAATTGTAGTACATGAATGTAATAGAATATTACTTTGCTAAAATGATGGATAGGATGAACATAGAAAGGCATGAAAAGTTCTGTATGAAGTGGTACAGGGTGAAGTAAGAAGAGCTAGGGAAATATTCTACACAATGGAAACAAAGAACAACCACACACACAAAACATGAAAGCTTCATAATTGCAAAGAACAAGTATAATTCTCTATAAAATATGAGAGGACACTCCCAGAAGAAGTGCAGCTGGTTTAGCAAATGACTTAAAGGAAAAGTGTGCACAACACACTTTTATATTCAATCTGCATTATTGTTTTCTCTATTACTTTCTTAAGTCTAGATAACTAACAAGTCCTGATTTGCAGTGTTTGCTTATTTCTGAGGTATAAATACTCATACTGAAAATTTCACAATCGGCCCTCATAATCCAGTATGAGCTGGCTCCATCCCTTCTCAGAGGTAGGAGATCTACAAGTGTGGTATATGTTTTCAGACCTTTCAATATATTGCTTAGCTTTGTTGATTTTTTTTCCTCTTTTTTGATCTTTAAAAACATTATTTGGGTTTGTTTCCTGGGAAGAGGAGGGAGTGGGGAAGAATACTGGTAGACATTTTGGTGCCATAAGAAAGTCATTGATAAAAAGCACATTTTTTTTTAAAAGAAACTGGTTTGTCTGACTCATATAGCTAACTCAAAAATTTGAGAATTAAAGTCATCTCTTTAAAGAGCCAGTTTTGCAAAAACAAACATTCTATTAATATTAGCAATGTGCAAATTCAGGTTTTTTGTAGATTTCATAAATGGCCAGAGATTTTATTCTGCATTTGCCTGGCTTCCATTCATAAAATGTTTGATTTCCATGTTTTCTTGTTGCTCACAGTGTTTTCCTCTCCTCCTGTCCTACTGAAGCACCAAGGTCATAATGGCATAGCTAAGGAGCAAATGTACTGGCTTTTAGGGTTTGAATCTCACTTCACTAGTATGACTTTGGACTCACTTAACCTTTGTGGCCTTTCCCATTTTTAAAATGACTCTTAAAGGTTCCTTCAACTTTTGTAATTGAAAGAACTGTAATTCTCTTTTGGTTTTTGATCTCATGGTAAGAAATATTCTGACTTCATGATCAATAAATCAGTCTACAAGCATTTATTGGATTTGTTGAATATGCCAGGCCCTTTACTAAGTACTGGGGATAAAGGACAGAAATAATACAGCCCTGGCCCTCAAGGAGTTTCCATTCTCTATGTCACCACACTTGATAATTATCTCTGTTAGGGCTTCCAGTCTTTCTCGGATCTCTGAACTGATATTCTGTTTTTCAGATGCCTTTCACCCCTACCCCTCACTCTGTTTTTCTGTGTCTTCATTGCCTAAAATAGGGGTGGGGACTAGAGGCCATATGTGCCCCTCTATGTCCTCAAGTGCAGCCGTTTGACTGAATACAGATTTCACAAAGCAAATTGGATTCATTCAAAGGGCCGTATTTCAGGATCTGGAGGGCCACACGTGAAAAGGCCCACAAGTTCTCCACCCCTGCCCTAAAACAAGGTGGAACAAATAAATGTGCTTCATGTATTCCTAAAGAGGTATGTTGTATGAAAGTTGAGTTTGAAAATATATCCAAAAAAATTTAGCCTGAGTAAAATCATGATAAACCCATCAACTCGGGGGCAGGAAAAAGGTTATACAATGTTAATAACCTACTGACTAGAAGAGAGGGATAAGAGAGTTAGCTGAAAGCATGTAATAGCAGCTATTCTACATGGGAAGTGAAAAAAAATAAATTAATTAGGGTGGGAAGGGGGTGGGGGAGGAAGTCATTAGAGGGAAAGAAAATAGAATATGCCAGACACTCAATGTTTCCTTAGTTACCTGGTAGAGAAACAAAGACAGAAAAGAAAAAAAAAGTCTGTATTCCCACATCTGTGATGAAAATAGCACAATTGGCAAAGAAAATATTCATCACACAGGCTGGCTAGCTTCAAGGGTTGCTCTCAACTTCAAACCTCCAATAGTCAGGGCAGGCAAAAGTCCTGGAAAAACTGCACATAGGCAGATGAGAGTATACCTTAAAACTTAATAGACTTTTAAATTTTGTATAGAATACATAGATACATATGTGTATATATATATATATATATATATATATATATGTATGCATATATATATATATATATATATATATATATGTATGCATATATTTGTTATATAGGATAGCTACCTGAGGGGGGAGAGGGAGGAATATTTAGGATAACTGGTGATTTAAGAAACTGTGTGATGTAAGAGATACAGTTTCTGGATAACTGATCATTTTTATCAACCTTGCTAGCAATAATTAATAAAAGGGTGAGTGCCACTCTTGAATGGCAAAGACCCTTTATGGAACCCAGTTAATACTTTTATGCTCTTTGAAGAGTGGGTGTTCCTGAGGGTGGCAATCCATGCTGATTGGCTAACAAGTTATGAGAGAATGAATATTATAATGAGAGACTTAATCTAATGAAGATCTGGTGAAGTGACTGATCATTCAGATTCAGTCTTGGTCAAAAAGTCTTATCTATATTCAGACCACCCTGACTTGTCTGAGTAAAACACAATGGGTAGGAATCCATCAGTATACCTAAAGTAAAATTTCTTTCATCTTTTGAATAGATCTGAGTTTTCCTTCTCCTTATCAGCCCTGAACTTCCAAAGCTGCCTGAATAGCTTACAGGGGCTGATTTCTGAATGAGGAAGTAGAAAAAGGGGAAAAACCTTAGTCCTAATTCAATAATTGTTTATTAATATAGGACAGAAATAATCATTTGTCTCTCAAAACATATAACATGAACAAAAAATTTATTTTTTTAAAATAATAAATCAAGAAAAGGCAATAAACAAACACAACAAAGAATGTGGTTATTACAATGGAGTATAACGTGTTTAGAAAACTTGTGTTAAATTATATTGAAAACAAATTAAATGGAAAATTCAGGTAAAGTACCCACAAGATTGCATGTATCTCTGAGAGTTGATGCCCAGTAATAATTTTATTGAAAAGGGAGAGGGAAGAGGCAACATGGTAATAATGGATAGACAACAACTGGTCTTGAAGACAAAGTCCTGGCTTCAAGTCTCATCACTTATACTTACTGGCTTGGTGACCTTAGACAAGTCACTTAACCTCTTGGTCCTCTAGACCCATGTAGCAGGGTTACTGAAGCACACAACCCTCCCAAATCAGAGGAACCAGGTTAAAATGTAATTGGGGAAATATTTAACAAAATAAATAAAAATGCAATACAACATAAAACAAAAAACTCCAAATAGCCAACCCCCGCAAATACTAGGCTATCAGTGGTATCCCGTTTCCTATGGTTTCTGGTTTCTATAGCTCTGTAAAACTAAATCAGAGGCATCTGACTTCTGAAGCCTTAGGTGGTTTTCAAAACCAGAAATCATAGGAAATGTTCCTGATATCTTAACATCTTATGGTTTTGATAACTTAATTTTGGAGTTTACTCTCTCCTGGATCATGGGTGCTATGCATGGCTTCCCCAGGATACCAGTCTAGTCTGCCTACTGGAGTTCAGAGAACTCAACCCTATGGTATCCTCCAAGTGCAACGGCTATTCTTCTTGTCCAAGTGGGGCTATCTTCACCACATTTATAAACCCAGATTGTCCTGGCTACAGGACCAGATCTCTATCCATTGTGACATTGCTTCATCCTATGACTTAGCATTAACCTAGCATTCAAGATTCTCTACAATCTGATGTACTACTTTTCTACTCATTTTGTAGTCCCTTTCACACACAAAATTTATTAGCTTGGGGCAGCTAGGTGGCACAGTGGATACAGTGCTGGGCCTAGAGTCAAAAAGACCTGAATTCAAATCTGAACTCAGACACTTGCTAGCTAGTGGTGTGACCCTAAGCAAGTCACTTAACCCTGTTTGCCTCAGTTTCTTCATCTGTAAAATGAGCTGGAGAAGGAAATGTTAAACTACTGCACTAACTTTGCCGAGAAAACCCAAATGGAGCCACAAGGAGTCAGACCCCATTGAAATGACTGACCACAACCACTACCAATTTAGCAGCTAAAATGAACTTGTCAGGGTAACAACAAACAGCATAATCTCTCCCTCCTTATTTGTACTCTCTACCATGACTAGAATAAACTTCCTTCCTACCTCTGCCTTTCTGAATTTTAAAAATTTTCCCTGAAATTCTGGGGTAGAGGAAACAAGCCAGACTTTGTGAGGAAACAAACAAAATAAAACACACACAAAAAACCCCCTAAAGTCAAAATTCTCTTTTAGACATCAGGCTTCCTTAGGATTCAATATGATCTTTGTGAATCCAGAACCAGAGCCACTTGAAGTTTGAGCTACCCCATTTCCAAAGTTGGGAAAGCTCCATAGTCTTAAACTTATTGTCCAAAGACCAAACTGTTGGTTATATCTTGTATGTACATACAAGATTGCATGTTGTTTGCCCTGTTAGAAGCTCCATTAGGGCAGGAACTATTGTTGCTTTTCTTTGTATCCCTGGTTCTTAGCACATTGCCTGGCACATAGTAAACACTTCATAAATACCTATTGATTAGCCATGAAAGGCTCATCACCAGATTCTCCACAGAGTGAAAGAAGCTTTGGTTAAGCAACTCTAAGAGTTACATCTACCAGGTCATAGAAGGATTGAGATCTACGTGAAGGGAGTACTCACATTAATGAATTCCCTAACGTATACCAGATGAACAACTTTGGGTTCTAATGATAGGAGATATAAGATAGGGAAGTTGTAATAGACAGCATAAGTACCCAGGAGCTGAGAGATGTACCCAGAACTCCGCCAATATCAGCGCTTTGCCTAGGAAGACTCCTGCTCTCACTCACACCTATTCAATATCCTTAAGTATCAGGCTCGAATCCAGTTACAGTCAGCTGCTCTAATTATGTCAGTGATCCTTTTCATGCTTTATTCTTGGGCTTTTCAAATAGAACATGCAAAGTTATTTAAATAATATTTAAATGTATGCAGATTAACATGAAAATATGTGTCCCAGGATTTGTAGGGGGAAAAAATGGTAGTCTCAGTCATTACTCAGTTGGAAAGATAATATTTACCTCATGGCCCTTGCATTATAGAAAATCCCACAGAAATGAAATCAATAAAAACACCTATTACATTTTCCCTGGCATTTCATAAACATGGACAAAACATGAACATAGAACTTATCAACTGATGTCACAGACATTGTATGTGAATTTACAGAGTGGTAAATAAGTGTCTTTTTTTTGTTTGTTTAGTGCTAATATCATGGTGGGTACTTTACCTCCACCACAATTCAGCAGTGATGAGGTTTTTAACTTAGTTTGGGGAAAATCTTGGCTGGGAGCAAGGTTCCTCATAATTTATGACAACTGTCAAAACTTCAGACACAGCAGTTTTAAAAAGACTTTGCTGACAAAAACTTCACCTCTCAGTAAAAGCTGACCTTGGAAGAGTGGTGCCATGCATTCTGGTAAGCTTGCTGCCTCTGCCTGAGGTGTATTACAAATCAGAGGCTTTGGATATGAGAAGATAGGATGCTTTTCACTAAGGTGCAATTAGTTTGTACCTGATGGGGAAAACTGATGCATAACAGAATGAAATTTGGGCCCCCCCACTTTAGTCCCCTCTCCCATGCTATGGCTATACCTGAGGCCCCCCTTACCATTCCTGGAAGCTGTTCTACCTCCAAGAACCATAACACCGGAATTCCTCTTATATTTTGAATGCATGTCCTTCTGATTCTACTGTACTCTCACTTTTCTTGAGCAGCTTTTCTCCCTCACTCTTGTCTTAATCCTCATCTATTCTCAACCAATAACCTTGGTCTGGCTTCACTTTTATTTCTACCCAGTCTTACCATTAAATGGTCATCCATTTCAGTGATTCACTTACACCCATGAATCCCTTTCCCATTTGACTCTCTGCTATTCCTACCCTGTCAATCTCAAAGCCAAGGCAATTCCTACTTTATTCCAGCATCTAGATGGGGTAGTAGATAAACAACTAGTCAGAGTTGGAAAGACCTGAGTTTTCATTCTACTTCAGACATTTACTAGCTGTGAGACCCTGGGTAAGTCACTTAATCTTTCTCAAAATGCCTGTAAAACTGAGATAATAACAGTACATGTCTCACAGCATATGTGTCAGGATTAAATAAGACAACACTTTACAAACCTTAAAGTATATATTTTTTATTATTATGACTATTAATATTACATCTTGGGCCACCATGTCCTGTTATATAAAGTTAGGAAGATGTGATGAAGCTGTGGAATGGTTAAACAAATTATGATATATGAATGTAATGGAATATTATTGTGCTATGAAATACAATTAGTATAATGCATTCAGGTAAGAGTGAAATCAGCAGAACAAGGAAAAGTATGCACAATTACTACAGCAATGAAAATGATAAGAATAATAAAATTAGGATAAATTCTATGCAATTTTAAGGGCCTACCTTGATCTAGAAAAGAGATGAGAAACTATACATCTCTCCTTTTGTGGTAAAGGTGGGAGACTATAGGGACAGAATCCTGCATGTGTGGTGACACGAATTGCTGTATGGTTTTACTTAACTTTTTATCTTTGTTACAAGAGAAGGCTTAATTGGATTTGTGGGATGAAAGTGGGGTGTATACCTGGGAAGAACTGTGATATAAATGCAAAAGGCAAGAACGATATATGAACTGTAAAATTTAAAATATACATATATTAAATCAGATTTCAAAAGCTTGAACTTTATTAAAACAGTGTCATTATCATATATTTGTAGATACTCAGAACAGTTAGCACATAGAATATAATAACTATTAAAGCAATGAACAATAGTGACTTCAAAAAAATGATAATGAATTATATCTCTTACCTCTCTCATCAGAGATGCACTGGACTTGAGGTGCAGAATGAATTGCAATTCTTAAACATGACCAAGTTTGTTTTTTACTGGATTATACATATTTATTATAAGGAGGGCTTTTACTCAGTGAGATGGAGTGGGGATGATAGATTAATGGATAGTGAAAAATACATGCTCCTTAAAAAACAAATTGTACCTAACAAACCGCAGTTTATTATAATCTCTTTCCTGAATCAATCAATCAATCAATCAATCAATCAATCAATCAATCTTTCTATCTGCCTATCTAAAGTATGTATGCATACATATATACGTATATGTTACTTATCATACATACACATACGTGTTATAGATAGATAAAATCAACTTGTGGTGTACATACAGGACTTCTAAATGTATATATAAAGATAGTTTGTGTGTATATATGTGTATGTATGTATATGCAGGCATGTATATATGCATATGTTTATGTGTGTCTGTATATCTACATACATACATACATACATACACACACATATACTGTTTTTAGCTTCTTTTTGTATCTCTAGTGCTTAGCACCATGCACAGCACGTAGTAGGCTTTTAAATGTTTATTGATTGATAGGAAAATAGAAACAATAATATCACATCTCTACCCAAAGTTCTGGAGTTTGAAGAAACAATTCTGTAATTTCATGTTGAACCAATTTACATATTTATTCCCTAACTTGAAAAGCATAATATGTTTTTCTCCCCATTAATGAAAGCATTTTAATAAAGATTTCTGGTGCCATTGAAGCACTAATGATGACACTTTAAATTATGCTAGAGAGGGCTGTCGATGAGAAATGAGAGCATTAAACCTTTTTGACTTCCTGTTATGAAGTTTTGGGGTTCCTTTGGGATTCCTTCAGTGACAAGTTGCAATGATTTTTAAAGTGAAGTTTGTCAAGAAAAGTTTTGCGGCAATAAGCATTTTCTTATCCTTTACCTGTTTTGCTAATATCCAACTCAATAACTACTTTATCTAGGATTCTGAGTTAGCTGGAAAAAAAAACAAAAACAAAAGACAACATGAGCCATGTTAGGAAATGGAACCAAAGAGTGATTTTTGCAGAGCTCCACATTTGTGAATAATAACTTTTAAACATAAGTAGCTGTGATATTGACTGACTGCCTTGGGAAATTTTTCATTGCTCGGTATCTTCCAAAAATAATAATTCACATTTACATAGCACTTTACAAATTTTATCTCATTGGATCCTCACAACAATCTTGGGGGGGTACATGCTATTATCCCCATTTTTACAGATAAGGAAACTGAGGCACATAGAGATTAAGTGATTTGCCCAGAGTTACACAGTTAATTAATATATGAGGTTGGATTTGAACTCAAGTGTTTCTGACTCCAGGGCCAGCAACTCTAACTGCTAGGGCACATTTCTTAAGAGATTCTTGATCAGGTATGTTGGGTCAAATGATCTGGAATGTCTTTTCCAATCAGATCTGCAACTAGTGTGGAGTAAATGGCACTTTGCCTGTACACTGACATCTAGAGTATCACACTTCTTCATTTCAGCGACTGGTACCCTCTGGCCATAGATTCTGTAAAGAATTCCCCCACCCTCTGGGCATGACCATGCCCACTGTTCTCTGTGTTTCTACTACCACCGGATTATTGTTGCCCAAAGCAGGGTAGGGGGGAGGGGAAGCCTAGTTACTGCTTCTGGTCACAAGCTACTAGTCACAAGCAACTCTGAGATTCTGTGATTCAGAGAATCTGTGATATAGTCCTTTAGTTGGCAAGCCAGTGACCTGGAATTCAGATTTCTGGTCATGCTAAAGAAATGCTTAAATCTCCAGCTAAATGGTTCAGTGATTGTTTCCTTAGCCTTCTAGCAACTGGGGGGGAAAACCGACTTTCAGAAATATAAGGACCCATTAATGTTCTTTTTATTACATATACTATTAGGTATCTGTCATTTATTATACTCTTGGACTGCTGTATTTATCTATACGCTTATTATGCATTTGCTTTATAAATATGGGCTTCACATAATGAATGACAGATATGCCAGTGAGCAGTCACGTTTCTTGTTAACTACTTTCAAGAAAAGAAAAAATCAGGCATCAGCAAAGGGAAGCTTCATCTCGAGCTTTGTGTCTTTGCAAAGGGCTATAACATAGCTCTTATGATTTTGATTTTTTTAGGAGAGGATTCTTTCTAGGAGTATCAATGAAAACCCTCCAGAAACAATAGAAGTAAAGATGTAAGCAGACAGTTGAGTGTAGGAAGAGAGTAAGACTATGGGGTGGGGCAGGTTGAGAATTATAAGCACTTCTTGTTTAAACATTTTCTGTCATGTCTGACTCTTTGTGAGCATTTTTGGGGTTTTCTTGGCAAAGGTACTGAGATGGTTTGAAATTTCCTTTTCTACCTCATTTTATAGATAAGGAAACTGAGGCAAATTGGGTTGAGTGACTTGCCCGGGGTCACACAGCTAGTATGTTTCTGTGGCCAGATTTGAATTGAGGTCTTCCTGACTCTAGGCCTGGCACTTTATCCTCTATTTCACACAAGTATTATTTATACACACATGCATGCATACACACAATACACATCTTCATGCATGCATACAAACGTACATGTTTATAGTACAAGCAATACACATGCCTATGTATGTACACATATAAACACACGTGTATATATACATGTATGTGTATGTGTGTATGTGTGTGTGTGCACACACACATACACACATACAGTCTTATATATCCACCACAGGTTAATTCTCTCTCTGTGTCTCTCCCATCTGTTAAATATTATGCTTGAGAATTAGAGGGTTATCTCAGGGTTAAGGAGGAACCAGAGTGGTAAAGGGAAAGACAATGGTCTGCAAATCTGAATCATAATTCTAACTATTCCACTAACTCTCTACATGGATTCTTAGTGAATCATGTTATTTCTCTGAGCCTCAGTTTCCATATCTGTAAGATGAGGGGATTGGGTTATATGATCATTTATGACCCTTCCACATCTAAGATTCTGAGATTTTCATGGACCACCCTACTACAGCCAGAACTGAAGTAGTTGGCTAGAGAGATCGGTGAAGTTACTGGTCTCACTTAGGAGCATGCCATGTCCCGGGAAGGACCAATGGCATTCCAAGAAGTGTTTTTTTTTTTTTACTGAGGAGTGTCTGGAACCTGGGAAGAATCCAGAGAACAAGTAACCAAATCTGTCTTTATCCAGATAATGAAGAAGATAAATCCTGCCCTGTCCTTTCCCATCCTTTGAGCAGTAGGGTGGTATAGTGAACAGAGCATTGGACTTGGAGCCAGGAAGATCTGTGTCTGAACCCCATAGCAGCTGTGTTATCCTGGGCATGTCACCTAAAGGCTGAGATTCACTTTCCCCATCTCTAAAATATGCCTTAATAGAATACCTATATCACAGTGGTAATTTATGATCAGATGTAAGGTAACAGTGACTGAAACTGAGATTTCAATAATATAGGCAATGTCTGCATGAGGAATCTCCCTGTATACCAATACAGGTCACTCTCCTCTTCCTCTTTTGACTTTCCAGCTTATACCAAGGACTGTGTACTGTAAAGATAATGTTGATGTAACAGTGACTTGAATGTATACACTTGGTGCTAAAATACTTCTTGATAATTATGAAAACCTACATTCATATAACATGATAGTCATCTAATTAAAATAGAGCTTCTTACACAATGCATTCCTGTTAAAATGTTCTTAAAATGCATTTGTTTCAGGAGGGCTGGATATTAGTTAACCTTTTGGAGTTTGCTAATACCAAATGTTGTTTACTAAGACATTTCCTTGTATCAACACTTTGAAGTGAGTAATGTAAATATTATTATTTCCCCTTTTAGGATGAGGAAACTAAAGCTCAGAAGGGAAAAGTGACTTTCCTCTTGTCACATATCTTTGATGAAGGAAGCAAGCCCAGATTGTCTGACTCCAAATTCAAGAGGCTTTCTGCTAGGTCACATTCTAGCCCACATGATACCCTATGTCATTAGGGTCTAATATACCACAGTACCAGTTCTGGGATGAGTAGGAGGAAAATAATGGGGAATCTTTAGACTAAGACTGGGTAGAAGTTGGCATCAACTAAGCAGACATTTTCAGACCATGTGATAAATCATCCTCCATATTAATGTTACCAAGAAAAGCAAGGCACACTAAAGTATGGTAGACTTGGACAAAGAGGAGACAAAAGGCCTCCTTTTTCTGTACATTGTAAGATAATAGCTAAGACAATAGGGACAGAGAACAATGCTTCTCAATCCTCATAAAGAAAATAGAATCCAGAAACAGAATGCATATTTTTTTAAAAAAAATATTTAACCTCATTTTCTCCACTCAGTGTTCCATTGGTTGCTTAGCCCGAGTGCCTCGGGGCTTGAAAATGCTGCGTGCTTTTTGTGGCTGGGAAATAGTGAGCTATACCCTAATGGCTATTTTTAAAGAGCTAACCATGAGGGCAGAGGGTGGTAAAATCCTAGAAAAAGAGAAAGCTTCAAAATCCCAAAGAACAGAGATTAAAGTTTAGCAAGATGGAGGGAATTAAATGTTTTGAGCTGTGAATGAAAGAGAAATGTAGCTGTGCCATCAATTGGATCCCACAGACTCTAACCAGCTGAAGGCCCAGAGTGGTGAGTTTGGCATTTGATTTAGAAATAGAGAGATTGACCTGAGTAACTACCGTTAAGAGCAATACTAACAATCAAAGAAGAAGAGCTGAAGTTAGCAAAATGAGCACAAGAGAAAAGCATAAGAGATCTGGAGGCATGGAGATGGGAGAAATTCTCACCAGGACCTAACAAGGACTTATGTGTGCTGGGGAAGCCAAAAGAAAATTTCTGCAAAGTAATCAAGAACGGCTGCTTTCTAATACACTGTTTCTCTGACTAAAAATTCTGAATTGAGAGAAAAGAGTAGGAAAAATTTCAGATGAATAGAAAGAGCAAATACTTAAAAAATATTATCAGTAATTTAAACACTCTCATGCTAAACCTAGGGCATTATGCTATCATTGTATGAAGTATAAATAAAAGAGGATAAATTAGAGAGGGTATTGTGTTTAGACATAATTATTTCATCTTAATAGACATAGGCCTTTGGATAAAATAATTGTTGTCTGAATTCATCTGAAAATAATAGAAGAAAAAAGCCAAACAAGACAGTGATTAATAAGATTTCCAGTTGTTAATAACAAATGCCATTTTCCATAATGATGACACATGCTCACTCATTGTTACAGAGCCATATTAATGCTACTTAAATCTCATTTATGATACCTTGGGCAGAGGCATCTTAATTGGTAACTCTCATAAGTGCTTTAAGCCAGGGCATGAAAATGTATTATTTACAACCTCTTTTTCTTTTCCACTCAGTTTAAAGTTTTAATATGAACTTGCTTTTACTAACATGGACTTGTGGAACTTTTGAGCTGGATAGGCCCTTAGAGATCTAGTTCAAACCTCTAATTTGAAGGAAAGGGAAACTGAGGTCGAAAGAAGGCAAATGATTTTGAAGCTAATATGTGGAACAAAACAAAACAAAACAAAACAGGGCTGGAATACAGGTTCCCTGGCTTCTATTCTATTGCATTTTCTATTATACCCCACTTCTACTTCTAAGGAAGTCCAATCTTTTTTTTTTTTTTAAAGAATAGGCATTCTTCACCTGTAAGACCACAGTGATCAAACACAGGTCAATTATAAATCTTGGTAGTTCTCCTTCTGATAGTGGAGTTGAGCACCAAGGTCTTCCCTTATTTACCCTCTCCATGGATTTGACATTCATGTAGCCACAGATGCATCCAGCATGGAGTGGAGAATCCATCAGGCCTGAGAAGGTGGGAAGCTGCCTCAGTAGGATCTTTTTTTATAGAGTCAGAGGAATGCTATGGACATTGTCATTAGTGCAAAGTTATCAAATGTACATGAAAGAAAGAAAGAAACATTAATGCCTAGCTGCTTATGTTTCAGAGGCCACTGTCCATTAGTCTCCCTCAACTCTCAATGTCATATAATCCTATATTCTCTACTATCTAAAGACTTCTTCCTTTTTTTTTGAATTTTAATATAAATTTATTTATTTTTAGTTTTCAATATTTACTTCCACAAGATTTTGAGTTCCAAATTTTCACCCCATCTCACCCCTCCCCCCACCTCAAGATGACATGCATTCTGAATATCCCTTCCCCTAGTCTGCCCTCTCTTCTATCTCTCCTCCCCTTCTCTTATCCCCTTCCCCTTCTATTTTCCTGTAGGGCAGGATAGACTTCTGTACCCCATTTCCCAGTTGCATGTGAAAACATTTTTTTAAACATATGTTTTTAAAACTTTGGGTTCCAAATTTTCTCCCTTCCTCCCTCTCCACCCACCCTCACTGAAAAGGCAAGCAACTCAATATAGATTATACATGTGCAGTTATGCAAAACACTTCCATAGTAGACATGTTGTGAAAAACTAACTCTATTTCCCTTAATCCTATCCTGCCCTTATGGAAGTCCAATCTTTCTTCTTCTGCTTTACATCCTTGGGCCAATCAATGTATCAAGTACCCTGGATATTATCCCACTTTTCATATTATGAATAAATATATTTCAATTAATAGTAGTATAGTAGGAGTTAACTGGGCTATCCATGCTAAGTGACTCCTTTAATCTCAAAGATCTCTGGGTAGGACCACCAAATGATGTGACTTTGCTGGAGCTGCCTCTTGGATATTCATCCAGTAAGGATCAGAGGAAGAAAAGAAGAGGGTGTTTGTTGATAGCCAATGAAGAGAACTGATGTAACTATTTTTTATCCTTCCTTAGGCATATGTCCAGGAAATAACTAACCCCCCCCCCCAAGACTTGTCAAAACAGATGACTACCACCCAATTCTGGTGATTCACATAGTATAGGTACAAATTATACCATCAAAATAAATCTTAACAACATTTTCAAGGACTACAAAGCATTTTAAAAAATGAAGAACATAGAAACATAGGTCATATTTTCATCACTGCTACCCACTGAAGCCAAGGGATTCTGACTTAAAAAAAAAAAAAGATTTGGAAAGTGAACAGGTGACTGAGAAGGTGTTGTCTGAGAAGGGAATTTGGGTATGTGGACCTTGACTTAAAAGATCAGAATGACAAATTCCTGTTCAGGGACAGAACTTACTTAACAAGGACTAGTAAGAACATATTTGTTTTGTGTTTTCTGAGTTAGTGAAAAGAACTTGGCACCAAAATAGATGGACTAGAGAGAAAACTGCTTCCATATGGCCACCAAATTAGGTGCCAAAGAGAGATACTATAAGGCAAGAAAAAAAGAATAGTTGTTTAGATACCCAGACATTCACAGATCAGATCTTCAAAAATACCAATAATAAAACCCATCACCTCAAATGGCTATATGCAGATCCAGAAAGATTAGGTAATAAATTATGTGAACTAGAGATCATAACACAAGGAAGTATAATTTGCCTTCATAATTACGGTAAAAGGAGAGCTATTACTGATATTTAACTTTAGATGAGTATACTTATTCAAAAGAAATGGTAGAGGTAAAGGGCAAAAGGTGTTAGGCAGTGGGGGACAGAACAGAAATGTATATTCAGAAGATGTAGCTATGAGGAAATCTAGGAATCGAAGAGGGGAAGAGCTAGGTAGTCCAGTGTATAGAAGAGTGCTGGACTTAGAATTGGAAAGACCCAGGTTCAAATATGACCTCAGAGACTCAGACACTTATAGCTGTGTGACTTTGGGCAAATTATTTAAGCTCTCTGTACTTCATTTCCTCCTCTATAAAATGGGAATGACAATATCATTTACTTCATAGAGTGATCAGAATGATCAAATGAGATAAGATATGTAAAACACCTTGCAAACCTGGAAAGATATATATGTATATGTGTATATATATCATCATCATCATGTGATGATGATGATGACGATGATGATGATGATGACTGGAGAAAGAAAAAGGTAATTTTATCAATGAAATACATTATAGGATGACTGGAGCGAAAAGAAACAGATGAGGAAATCAAAAAGAGCTTACAAGACTTGCCAAGAGGAGAGATAGGATAGCAATGGGACAAGGGAGGGCAGTTTTAAAAATTGATATATCTGGATGGAGCTCTCTTTCTGACAAAAGCAGATCAACTAACAACTTTTTGAGTTGACTTCATTGTACTTTGATCCCTCAAGAGGTGGGGAAACCATTTACAAAGGGTTTTTTCTGGCTCCCATTTTCACCAAAAGTGAAAAACTGGTTGCTGAGGTGAAAATGATGAGAACATGGGGATGAGTGGAAGTGACCAATCTCTCCTAGAGTTTCTCATAGAGGAGAGGAAAATTGGACAGAACCTGACCCAAGATTTTAAGAGAGCAGAGTTCAAAACTTTCAAGGAGATTATAGATATGATTACATGATCTAAACTTTTTTTTCATAATCCCCCTGTCAGCTAAGTAGGGATGGGAAATTCAATAAGAGAATATTGAAAATAAAAAGGCAAAATACTCTGAAAAGGTGGGAAAAAAAACACCCACCCTGCAGTTGTCTGAAGAGAACAATGTATATGTACAGAAAATAAATTTAGATTTTAATAGTTACAGGAAACAGAAGAAAAAACAAGTAACTGAGTGTTAATACAAATATGTCAAAAGTGTGACACAAACCTGAAGATGTCAGCATAGTTAAAGCTGAAAATGAGTTGAGTCTGTTGGGGAAACATAAACAAAATGAAAAGAAGGGTTGTTTTTAAAGCTATACTGAAAAAGAGAAGATCAAAGAAAGGGTAGGCTTAAGGTATATGGAGCAATAGTAAAAGACAACAGAGAGAAGACAAAGCTATTCAGTTTTTATATTATTTCTCTTTTTGCTGCCAAAGTAAACAACCTTTGGAATAGAAAGAACTGGACAATGGATGCCTGCTGATTCTAGAGATCAGGAAATGAATAATAAGAGAACACTTTGCTGTTCTTAAGGAATTTAAGTTGCTTGGACCAGGTGCTACATCCATGGGTACTAAAAGAACTGCCAGACAGTATTGCTGAATCTCTCGTATTCTTTTTATATTTCTATCCCCAGTGCTTAGCAATGAGGGGGCACAATGGATAGAGTACTGGACCTGAAGTCAAGAAGACTCATCTTCCTGAGCTCAAATCTGGTGTCAAGACACTTACTAGATGTGTGACCCTGGGCAAGTCACTTAACTCTATTTGCCTCAGTTTCCTTATCTGTAAACTGAACTGGTGAAGGAAATGGCAAAACACTGTAGTATCTTTGCCAAGAAAATCCCAAATGGGGTCACAAATGGACATGACAGAAAAATGATAGAACAAAGTGCTAAGCGCAATTCCTAGAGTATAGCAGGCACTTAATAAATGTTTGATTGATTGACCATTTAAAGGACCATGGAGAACAAGAAAAACAACACAAAATGGGAGAAGGGCTAATATTCTAATTTTTTTTTAAGTTAGAGAAAGGAATCTTCATGCTACTCATCAATGAATTCCATTCCAGCCAAATTAAAATGTTAGGTGAACCCACCTTCTTTCCTTACTAGAGTACATAGTAAACATTTGATAAATGTTTTATTATTGAAATAAATTAAGTTATTCTTCCTAGCTTCATCTTCTTTTTTGTCATTTCTGTATATTCCTATAGTTCATCAAATATTGAAGCATTACTGTATGAATGTGATGATTCCTTTGTCCTTAATTATGATAAATGGACACTGAATTCTGACAAATCTGTTTCTTTTGGAGTTGCTGTTTTCTTTCTCATGGCTATTGTATTGTGAACTACTTATATTTTATTCACATGTAGATTTAAACAACAGTTTTAATTGTCAATTGAGGAACTGCTGTCATTTCCAGTGATATTTTCTCTTCATTAGCTTTCAACTTACATCAAAACTCTAAGCACAGTGCCTTGAATATTGTAGATGCTTAAGAGATACTTATTTTAATGAATCAATTATTAATTAAATGGAGCCCAAAAGGTGTTAATTTTATTTTAAAATATGACACCTTGTTTATTTTTTATCACAAAGGACTTTTTGACATTAATTTATTTTACCTTTATTATGTTATAATTTATCATTTTAACTTATTATGCTTTATTCTCTCTTACTCATATAATGTAATTCCATTATTTTCTCGTATCCTCCATTTTCACTTTCGTTGAATTTCTGTTAGGTGTCTGAGGGCTAGCAATCATATTCATGCTAACATACATAAATGTAGGGACATTTGTGGAAAGAAAACGGACAGAGTATATCTGTAAGGGAAAAAAAACCTTTAAAAGTAAATAGAGAAAATCATTAGTAATTAGAATGAAGATGAAAAAACAGAAAATTGAAACTTAATTGAGGCCTATGTGCTGTGGGCAATAATCTGAGAAGTAAATATATCAGCTACAGTTTAGGTAGATTTAAGCAAAGCATTTGATCAAAGTCCCTCATACTCTTCTTGAGGGAACAATGGAGGGTGGTCGATTAGATCAGTGGTGTCAAACTCAAAGAGAAAGTGATCCCTGAGGCAGCATATTGAATTAGAAAACCACAAATTTATATTATTTATGTGGGATTGTATTATTTATTTTGTTAAACATTTCACAATTACATTTTAATCTGTTTTGGGCTGCACTGTGGAGTTTTGTAGGAGTATACATGTTTGATGCCTCTGGAGATAAATTTAGTACTTGTTTAATGTTTGGATACATAGACTAGGAATTATGAGTTGATGCCAATTTGCAAACTGGGTATTTCAGGGATCTGTGTTTGACCCTACGCTGTTTACCCATTGTCTGTGGCTTAGATAAAGTACTAGATTTGTAGGTAATGCAAATCTAAGAGAGGCAGCTAAATCCCTTAGATGAGAAAGCCACAATCCAACAAGACTTTGATAGGTTAAAACATCAGGCTGAACAGAGCAAGGCATAATTTTAAAACGATGTCTGACATGAGTTCAGAAATAAATTTAAGATATTTAAGTTGTGTGGACATACTTAGATCAGCGTCTTAATAGAAGTGCATATTAGAGTACATTTTAGAGGTATGGCTTGAGAGTATGTCTGGTGGTATGGTGATCACAATCTAAACTGAAAAAAAAAAAAGGCAGGGGCAGCTAGGTGGTGCAGTGGCCCAAGAGTCAGGAGGACCTGAGTTCAAATTTGACCTCAGACACCTAACACTAACTGTATGACCCTGGGAAAGTCACTGAACCCCATTGCCTAGCAAAAACAAAACAAAACAAAAAAAATGAAAATAAAAAAGAAGAAACAAACAAAAAAGCCATAACATGATAGATCAGTGAGAGCTTCTGTGCTGTTATTACTATGTTAACATTTTTTTTTATCAATTCACAGGATAGCATATTCCATTTTTATTTTACTTTTTAAAAAACATTTCAGTTTATTAATTTTCGAACATTCTCTTCTTTTCGAATTTTTTGTTCCAAATACTCTCCCCTCCTCCCACTCCCTTCTATGCTCACTGAGAAAGCAAACAATATTACATCAATTTTACATATGAAGTCATGAAGGGCATATTCCTATAATAAAGAAAGTGAGAAAATTATACATCCATTAGCATTCAGAGTTCCATTGTGGTGTATTCTAAATAGTAAACTTCAGTCTTTACTGACAGCAACAAGCTTCTATTATAATATATCAGCCAAGTTGATCAAATGCTGTCCAGTTGGCAACCTGATTCTGGACAGGTAGGGGGTTGTGGTAAGGCAGGCAGCAACATTACTGTGTGTAATATGTATATATGTATATGTTTTAGATTTTTTCTATATTTTAGAAATAAATACAGACCCAAGTGTATGGAGAAAAAAAAAGAAGAGAATCTGATTGTTTTAGTTGGCTTCCAGCACAAATATCACCCAAGAATGGCACATGGAAGCCAAGAAAACTAACATGATCTTGGGCTTCATTGATATAGCTTCCAGGAATATAAATGTGATAGTCTTATTGTATACTTGTATACTCTGACCTCACCAGATGGTATAGTGAGTAATTTATTCAGACCTGAGTGTGACATGGAAGAACATCCAGAGAAAGACAAGTAGGATGGAGAAAAGATTTTGTGCACTTTTTTCCTTAACGGTGAATTAAAGGAAATAGGGATACTTAGCTTGCAGAAGAGAAGACTAGGGAGTGGGGTGGGATCAGTCATCTTCAAGTTTTTGAAGCACGGCTATTTGTACAAGCCATTAGACCTGTTCTACTTGGCCTCCTTGAGGCAGAAAGAAGAGCTATGTATGGAAACTGCAAAAGGACAAAGTTAGATTTAAAGTAAGTAAAACATCCTAACAAGTTATCTCAAAATGGAATGGGCATAATTGGGAAATAGTGAATTTTCCCTTCTTGGAGGTCTGTAGGGAAAAACTGGAGGATCACTTACTGGTTATTTTACAGAGATGAGTCTCAATGGCCACCAAGATCCTTTTCAACTTTGAAAGTCCGCAAATGGATGTTAGACCTAATGATGAGAGGACCACAGATTTAGAAATGGAAGAAACCTTGTAGGTCATCTAGTCAAAACCTCTTATTTCACAGTTGAGGAAATTGAAGCCAGAGAGGTAAATGACTTGCCCAAGCTCATATGATGATGTAGTGATGAGTAGCAGAGTCAAGATTTGAACTCAGGTCTTCAGACTCCAAAGCCAGCATCATTTCAATTGCAGCACATTAAGAAACTCAATAGTGGTGTATTCAGTTCACCTGTTTTTTTTCTTTTTGTGTGTATGTGTGTGTTTTTGTCTTTTACTACACACCATCAATGTCACTTCCAATTCTAAGATCAGCTCAAGATCTGAAACCAGGAATACACGTGTCAACAATACTACGCTTTCCAGTGCAACTTATCTTAGGGTATTTGACCAAGGGAAAGAAACACTTTGCAACTAGGAAAAACAAACCAACAAGGATGTGCTGGTAAATGTTTAACAACCAGCTCTCCAAAACTAGACGCATCATAGACATTTCAGTTTAATCTGCCTTATTAACATTTTCTTCTTTGTTGTTTTTTTTTTTAAGTCTAGAGAGCAACAATAAATCAACCTCCAATTTGTAGTGTTTGACCATTTGTGGGGTATAAATTTTCACACTGAAAATTTAACAGTTGCCTTCCATGGGTCAGTATGAGGCGGTTCCGGCACACCACTGGAAAGACAAACTCTGAAGTACTGGGTTCACTCCGTTAAGTACCAGCTATGTGATCTAAGTAAAGTAAATCACTTAAGTTCTCCGGTTTTGATTATTATTATTATTATTGTTATTATTGGAGGGACTTGAATTCTAGTTATGGAGCTTGCAGTACATTATTCAAGGTTTTTGAATAGGGCTGTGATACAATGACAGCACACTTTTCAGGAAAGTTAATCTGGTAGCAGTGTGCAGAATGAAGGAGAAATGGGAGAGAACAAAGAGGTTGTTGCATAATGGAAATTTTAGACTCGGACTGTGGTGATGGGAGTGAGCCTAAAAATGCCGCTTTCCTCCTAAATAGATCTTTCTACAGCCAGTGTTACTTTCCTGGACTCAAAGCATACTCCCACTGCCTTATATTTTCTGAATCCATATGATTCAGAACTCTCAGATGCCAGTGTGCCAATCCTGTTTTCCATCCCCAACTTCCAGTTCCCTTACTCCCTTTCTCCTCAGCTCTATCTTTCAACTTCCTATTCCAAATATGGTCACATCTTTCACTGTGCATTCTATGAATTCCTGATCCATAAATATATCAAACTTCCTTTCTTCATAAAACTTTTTTTTTTCTCACTCCTACCTTTTGGAACTCATTGAAACCTGCATGCCGTCTGATGTCATGGCATTCTTGGTCACCTTTTCCAATACTATTTGCATTTTCACTCATCTTCCTGACTCTGGTCATAAAAGGAAATTGGAAGACTTCTTGCTTCCTCGCTGTCACTTATAGATTCTCATTCTACCACCATCTCTTAGTAACTTCTTCTCTATTGTGGTTCAATCATCCAATAAAGATTCTGGCAACTGTTTCCTACCAAATTCCAAGATATTCTTTTCTTTCTGAATGAGTTCAATGACTTCCTCTTTCATTTGCTCTCCTTCCCAATTCCTTCCCTTCTACCAGAGGATTTCAACATGTATATTATTCTCCCTCAAATATCCCAGCCTCCCATCACCTACTTCTCTTCTCTACCTCAGTTACACACAGAGATGGATAAAGCCTTGATCTTGCCATTACCCAATTGTTCTATTTCTGTGTTCATGAATTCTGAATTTAATATAAGAATAATATTTTATCATTCTGTTGTCCACTTTTCCTTCGAAAGAACATTGTAAGGATTTCTAAGTCCTTACCCTGTTCTTATTTACCATGACCTTCATTCTCACTATCCTTCAATTCTTTCCCAGGCCACCACACTTGCACTGGCCACACTTTCTTCCATTTTCTATTATAATTCTTTGGTGAAAAAAGTTCAATTCTATAATATCAGGTAGCACTGGAATCCATTATCCCCTTTTGTCTTATCACTGACCACATCTTGTCACAAACTAGCCCTGGTTTCTCCCAACATTCAACTGCTTTACTACCATTCATGTAGTTCATCTGCTAAGCAAAACCAGAGAAAATAACAAAACCTCCCTTGTTCCATCCACTTCAAATTTATATGTATGATTTTAACTGAGCCCTTCCTCCAGCAAGGCAATAATTTTATACTTCCCTAAATCAACTAACTATTCCACTCAATACACCAGCTCTTCTAACCCTTTCATCTTTTACCAAATCTGCAAATCCGACCCCTTCCCCATCTTTTTCCCTGAGAATTTTGCTTCATGTTTGCCTAACAAAATGAGGCCATTTACCAAGAGGCCCACTCCCTTCCCAACTTTCTTATCTTAGATCAGTCATATGTCTTCCACCATGATCTCCTGTCTCACTCCTATTCCTGACAAATGTTACTTTGTTAAGAGTAATCAGGCTCCATAAACCCTTGATCTTATTGTTCTCATCTTCTCTAGCAGATTGCCCCCACAATGTTTCCTATTTCTTCCTTGTCTTAAATCTCTACCTATTTTCTCTGTCCTTTCCTGCCGTCTACAAACATGCCTACGTCTTCGTCTTTCTGAAAACAAACTTAACCCAGCTGGCCTTATGAATATGCTTGGTTTGGCTAATGTGAAATCCTCTGTATCCCCCTCCCATCTGACTAGGGGCGGCTTCCTTGACTGTTGCCTAGCCTTTAAAAGTAGTAAGGTTTAGTCATTCACTTTTTTCCTCCATCTTTTCAGCTGTGCTTTGGGACTCCTAGATGACAGGAATTGAACTTGATAAGAAGGGGAAGTCCCTCTCCCTTTTACTCCAGCTCCAAGAAATGTCCCTGGTGGTGTTTCTTTCTGTTCTGTGCTGTTTTTCTTTAGTTTCAGTGCTAGAGGTGATACCTACAGACTGTAATTTCGAGCCGTGGTGACCTTATAATCAGCATTGCAGGTGCAGTGGTATAGTTGGAAGCCTGGGACTTAAGCCTAAGGTGTGTTTTGGAATTGGAATTGGTACTGCGCTGTATGGAAACAAAGCTAAACTATGAATTTAATCTCCTTCCCCTCCTTAGAGAGTGAAGTGATACAAAGAAGGGAGGGGATGCTTTGTGTCTCCCACTGTTGAGAAGGTGTTTATGTTTGTAATTATACCTTTTGAAGTAAATATTCCCTTTGTAAAAGCTTCTGTGTAACACAAAAAAGCCTTGATGGAACTTAAATCTTTCTTGACCTCTCTGCTGCCTCTGATGTGGCTATCACCCTCTTCGCCTGTCACTCTGCTGTCTACATTTTCATGTACTGTTCTCACCTGGTCCTCCTTCTGCTTATTTGAGTCTTCTGTATTATATAAAAAACTATCAATTTTTTTAACATCATTTTTATTTCTGAACACGTCTGCCTTTCTCCTAACTAGTGAGTCTTGCCATATAGCAAAGATCAAAAAAGAAAAAAGGGAAGAAAAGTGGCAAAATTAAGCTTGTCTGATGATATAAGGAATATTCCATGGACTTCCTCTAGACTAGAGTAAGGAGAGGAATGTATGTTTTCTCAACTCTTGTGGAGTCAAACTTGATCACTAAAATGATTCAGAATTGTGTTTTATTTTATTGTTCTTTCCATTTTATGTCATTGTAAGCATCATGTGTATTGTTTTCCTGGTTTTGCTTACTTTACTCTGTATTAATTCACATTAGCTTTCCTATTCTTCTCTAAATTCTTCATATTTGTCATTTCTTATAGCATAATATATTCCATTACCATAATTTGTTTAGCCATTCTCAAATCATTAGATACCTTCTATATTTTTGTTTCATTGCTACTCTATACTTCTGTGGATATTTTGGTTAATGGGGGACCTTTCTATTTTTTTGATCTCCCTAAGTATAGGCTTAACAGTAGTGTCTTTGGGTCAAATGATATGGGTCTTTTTGTCATTTTTTTAGTATAACTCCAAATGTATTTTCAGAATGGTTAAACCAATTCACATGTCTACCAACAGTATATCAGTGTATCTGTATTCCTGTAATTGCTCCAATAGAAATTATTTCAATTTTCCATCTATACCAATTTGTTGGCTATGAGATAAAACTGCAGGTTAAATTTGCATTTCTCTGATTATTAATTATTTGGAGAATCTTTTATATGGCTAAATAATTTATGATTCTTTTGATACCCATTAGTTCTTATTCTTTGTTCACTTACCTGTAAGCATATGGCTTTTATTATTTTGTACTTGTATAAATAACTTACAAATCTTGCATCTTGGAACCTAATTAGAGATATGTGGTACAATGATCCCCCCCCCAATACAATTTCCCTTTCTATTCTTTCAATTTTTTTTATCTTATAATTTTAAAATAAATCACTGTTTCTTCATTTTGGACATTCTGATACATTGATCGTATCAATCTGTGTTTTTACCGTGGTGGGTACTCCCTCTAATGATGCATCTTGAAATCCATCCACGTCTTCTCAACCTTTGCCCTTCTTATCTATGTCTTCCCAAAAATCTTTCAGAGAAGGCTCACCCAAAATGCTAAAGGCATTTCTTTTGTTCTCTTGATAATGCATGTGTACCAGTATAGAATAGAGGCTGTCCATGAGCTAGCATCTTATTCTCTCTCTACTAAAGAATAGTCCATCTTCTTTTTTCCAGTGTTTTTTTTTCCAATTCACTTTACACCACTTCTCCTTCAGAATTTATTTGTAATATACTGTGACTTAATAAATCCTGCCACTTGTTGCTCTGTTGTCTTTTGGGTGCCTGCAACTTTAATTCTTTTTTATTATTTGGATATCATGTGACTCATAAAACACCTTCAGATGTGTTAAAAAGAACAGCTTTTGTTTCAGAGAGAAGCTGGGAGTGGTATCATAAGAACTTCCCAACTTCCCACTGGTTATTCAGTCTGCTTTCCTCTTCCTGTCCAATTTTAGTCCCATCTCATTCTACAATTTCAGTATCTGTCCTAGATGTATAAACTGATGGATGAGGTACATAGCTTGCCCATCTAATTGCATATCAAATTCTCACATTATTTAAGAAATATTCTGACAATCTTTATTTTTTGTATATCATCCAGAGTTGAAAAACCCACTTAATTTTTAAAATATTTTTGTGATTAAATTTCAGGTAAAATCAGTGTCAAATTTTATTCTAACTTCAAATATCATGCAGTGCCTGTAGTGAAATGGTTTACAATATAAAGATTTTCCTTTCATGGAAGGTAAGGTTAGAGTAAACTATTTGAAAGGTATAAATACATATTCTTAATCTTACCTATTTGCCATTGACAGGGTAGGACAATACGTGACTATGTTATGCCAGAAACAGAAAGAATTCTAAATATTCCCATTTCTATAAGTAGTGAAGGATATAGAATGGCTGCTAAATATTCGTTCCTACTAAAAGCTGGTTCTCCATAAAATTATAAAGTAGATGACATTTACCTTGATGCCTTAGACTTTGTTTCATCATTATTTCCCTCCTTTTTCTGATACTTCCCTTTCTCTAAACCATGGAGATTCAATACCTTCTTTATACTTATTTTCCTTACTCTAATCATCATCAAAACCTATTCTATTTTGACCTCTTTTACAAGATCATACATTCCTGCTTACAAATGCCCAAAATATGGGTGTTCTTCCTCTTCTCTCACATTTTAATAGTTAAAGCCACTAATTCATTAAATATTTGTATAGCATGTTAAGTTCATGCTCTAAAGACAGCACCAGAGCTGATGGAGTGAAGTCTCTGAAGAGTGCTATCTGAAAGCTATAGACCTAGATAATTTCAGGAAGTCCTTATCACCACATACTCACCTAATCCCACAAAATTAGTCACTAACTAGTGAGAAGGATATAAGAGAGGAATAATCAGAAGATACACGGTAAGAGATATAAGATGACCAGGAAGAGGAGAAACGCATAGGCACAAATGATTCCTCCAAGGGATTGGTATCTATGGATAACTTGCCATGTATACATATGCGAGCTTGGGGCGAGGTGGGGATACGTATCAAGACACATCAACATCTAGAAAGTTTCCTGAGAACACTCATCATTTCCAAGTCACAGAGACTCCTCTGAGTTTGATTTAGCTTTCGAAGATAACCAAAATGTCCACCAAGCTCCACACCACCAATAGTCTGTAGCTACTGCTAGTGTTCTTTAAAGTTCTCACTACGGTTCTCCCCTTTTCATATACCTGCAAAGGCTGTCCAACAGCTCACCTGTGAGCATCTTGACACTAAGTGTTGGCTAGCATCACAGTCTTCGGCATCCCTGCTATTTCTGTCCAAGGTGTTAGCACAATGTCCAGGGTGACGCACAGGGCGCTGTTACATTTGAGCAACTCTGATGTGTAAACAGGACATGGAGAAACAAAAGATAAGATCCTTGCTGTTATAGGTATCATAACCTGTTTCTATGGGGATAAGACATACATATGAAGGAGAGAACAGTAACTTATATGGTCCATATTCCATTTTTGAGACCTGCTCTAATAAGCAGAGAGAGAATTGCTTAAGTTAGAGATGGTATTCTTATATACGCTTATACAGATATCTATATGGTCAGCTACGTGGTGTAGTGAAGGAAGCAATAGACCTGGAGTCAGGAAGACCTGAGTTCATATCTGGCCTCCAAAGATACTTAGCTGTGTGACTTAACACTGCCTCAGTTTCATCATCTGTAAAATGAGCTGGAGAAAGAAATATCAAACCACTCCAATATCTTCACCAAGAAAACCATAAACAGGGTCACAAAGAGTTGGATATAACTGAGACAACTGAACGTGGATATCTATGTATGTATTTGTGTATCGAAACACAGATATATTCTTTGCAGCCACAAATTGCTCTGAGAATCTCAGCAACATTTTGTAACTAGTTATTTTTTTAAAATAAATTTTTGTTGATGTCTTGTTTTTTCACAATCTACATTTCTTGGCTGTATTCCTTATTCTCTCTCTCCCAGGAAATCATCATCTGCGTGTACACACACACACACACACACACACACACACACACACACACACACATGCACTTCTTTTGTTAAAGAAAAAGGTGAAGAGAAAAAAATCATTAAAAAAAATCCATTAACTTAGGTAAAAAAAAACTGACAATATCTTTAACTTTCTACCTCTGCAAAGGAATGGAGGGAGGTATCTTCTTATATTTCTTATCTGAAGCCAAGCTTTGTGATTTTTCAATATTCATTTTAAATTATTTTATAGTTTTCCCCCTCCAATTTATATTGCTGTTGTCATTGTACATATTTTCTTGACTGTTTTTTACTTTGCATCAGTTCAGATAAGTCTTATGCTTCTCTAAATTCATTATATTTGTCATTTCTTATAGCACAGTAAAATTCAATTACCTTTATATGCCTCAATATATTTAGCTCTTCTCTAATTGACGGGTATCTAATTTGTTCCCAGTCCTTTACTACCACAAAAAATTGATGCTTGTAAATATTTTAGTATATATGGAGCCCTTCCCTTTACCAGCAATTTTGTTAGGGTATATGCCTGGGACAGAATCTCTGGGTCCAAAAGTATGGACATTTTAAAATGGGTTTATTAAATGACAGTTTTATCAACAAGATACTAATGTGCTATATTTCCACAAACCCTCCAAAACGGACACTTCTCATATTTGCCAATTTGTTAAAGATGAGGTAAAACTTCAGAGTTGTTTTGATTTTCATTTCTTTTATTTTTAGCTATTTGGAGGAGTATTTCATATAATTATCAAATGTTTACAATTCTTTTTTATGGCTTTTTATTTATTGGATATAACCTTAATGATCTGATTTCCTTATTTAGAATTACAGTTGAGAAACTCACTTTTCAAAGTTCACATAGCTAGTTAATGAGAGCTAATAGATTAAAACTTGGGTCCTTTTATTTATGGAATCAGGGACGGTAGGTTTGAATCCCCATGTGTTCATTACTACAGTTTGGGTGATATTTGGGACATGACAATCTTTTTGGTCCTTAGTGAACTAATTTGTAAAAAAGACAAAGTTGGCCTAGATGATCTCTAAGGTCTATATAACCAGAACTCCTGTGATAACTGGGAAATAGTATAATGCAATCATTTTATATTTCTTAATTTATTTTTTTCAGTTATCATGTAGATATTTTGTATTGGGTAAACACAACTGGAATCTCTAATTTTGTTGAGTAACACTATAGCAGCATAATTACAAAAGGTGAGGATAAGAAAGGGTTGAGGTTGAAGAAAATAACTACATTTGGACCCTATATGTCCTCTTTCATAGAGTTTCTGAAGTCACTAAGTTCAGAAAGATGATATGCATTTGCAAAAGAAAATTCAATTTACCCTGGAAAGATGTTGCAGTTTATAGAACATGCTCTGGAAATAGCTCATTAGCCTACAAATAAACAGCAGCTATTAACTGGTGCAAAATCAAGAGTGACAGGGCAGAACAACGTAACAGAGCATAACATCTCTACATCCTGGTAACAGATTAATTGATTTATTAAAATTTCTTGAAGCAATATATAGCTAACACTCTTATATGGTTCATGAATCTGACAGGGAGAAAAACAGCTGATCTTTTTTGAGGTCTTTTGAGGTTCTTCTGCTCTGCATTTTTAGGCTTCATTATTTGCCTTAGTAGATCCTTTATGTTCCGTGACCTGAAGGTCAAGAAAAGGCCCCGAGCCTCAAATATTTTCCTCACTGTCCCTTAAGTAATTCATCCTTTGATGTTGCCCCTTCCCCTCTCACTGAAATTCTTTTTAAAAATACTTTTGAGAAGAGTAACTCATATAGTCATTAATATCTTAGCATAAGTGGGGCAGCTAAGTAGCACAGTGGATAGAGTGCCGGACCTGAAGTCAGGAGGACCTGAGTTCAAATCTGCCATCAGATCAAACATTTGACACTTACTAGCTGTGTGACCCTGGGCAAGTCACTTAACCCCAATTGCCTAAAACCAAAAAACAAACAAACAAACAAAAAAAGATGGGGGACACTGAGGTTTAGTGATGGCCCATGATTGCTACAAATAAGGAGCAGAGATACCTTAGCATAAGTGAGTTTCTTTGTTTGTTTCCTTATAGAAGTTATGAGAGAACCTGAAGCTTAAAATTATGAGTTACCTATAGGGGAGAGGGTGTGAGGGGAAAGGAAAAAGAGGGAGAGTTGAAGGGTACCAAAAGGAAAATAATCAATTTTGTCACTGTGAGGTCCTGATAGGAGAATGCTTTTCTTACTGTTGTTGTTGTTTGTGCTTTGTTATCAAAGAGGACCAATGAGATGCCCAGGGGGATGTCTCGACTTGCTCATGGCAAAGCTGTGCAAAACCATCAGCCTCACTCTCTCTTCCAGAATCATCTGAGTCTACTGTTGAGATAAAGGTCAAGATGACTGGTGATGTCCCAGGATGCAGTAGGTTACCTAGGTCTTTCTAAATTAAGGTCTTTCCCAGGTCTCACTTTGTCTGAGCCCATTCCCAGGTATGGCATGAGGCAAAACATGACTTAATTAGCTATCACAAAGATATCACTCTAGATGGGGAAGCCTCTCAGTTTCTGGCTAGAACAGCAAACAGTTGCTTTCTACAGTCATTCTAAGCCATCAGAACCTAAACAGTGAGCTGCAGAGGCTTAGGCTGGGTCTAGTATTACCATTCAGTGAAAGCCAGAGTGATTTGGATTTTAAGATAGTGTCAAGGAGCTCCATTTAAAACAAAATGGGCTGTTTTTTAAACAAAAAAAGTCTGTTTTTTCAGAACTGTATTTCAAGAAATCATAAACAAATAAACAAAGAAACAAAATCCTCACAGGACAAAATGTAAATTGTCCCAGCTTTGGGGGAGAAAAAAAGACAGGAAGAAGAAGAAGAAAAAGAAGGAGAAGAAGAAAGAGAAAGAGAAGAAGAAGGAGAAGAAGAAGAAGAAGAAGAAGAAGAAGAAGAAGAAGAAGATGATGATGATGATGATGATGATGATGACAATGACAACAGCATTCCCCAACTTGTATTCCAATTAGCATGTTGGGTCCCCAGAAGGGAGTGACTACTTCCGTCAGATAACATGGTCAATACAGTTAATGCAAACATTGTCCTAAGAACCTAGTCCACTCCTTCCCATAAATGTAGCTTCCATAGGCAGAATAAGCTTAAACTTAGACCGCCATAATTGCAGTGAGGCACATGTTTACTGAATTGAATGTTTGTCTTTCTTCACAAAACAGCTTTATATAACAGATTTCAAGCAGGAATCAATATTCATGAAAATTAAACTTCTGATTTTATCATCTAACAACTAGACAATTTTTTGCTTGACCCTACAAATATTAAACTCTATCAATCCATTATATGGTATTTATGTCTGTTGATTCTGCTTTAATCTTTGCTACATCTATCTTCCCCTTGCCACTTCAATTTCCATGCTCACCATCTGCTTCAGGTACTAATTTTTTCTTACTAAATTTTTCTTACCTTACCTTTTCTTCCTAATTCAGCTTCTTGCCCTTGGACTATGCCTTTTCCAATCTATCTTTGACACAGATGCCAAGACAATGTTCCTAAAGTACCACTATAATACATTACTATTGTAATTTCCATTACTAAGGTTATGCAGTCTTGGGAAGGAAATTTAAAACATAAAGGCAGACATCCCAAAGGGGGAGCCAAGATGGCAGAGTAAAAGGAGCACTTAGTCTCCCCTCCAATATTCCCCTACAAATAATTTTAACATAACACATCAAGTTGAATTCTGGAGTGGCAGAACCAACAATAATTCAGAGTGAGACATTCTTTCAATCCAAGATAACTTAGGAGTTAAAAATGGGAGATCATGGGGATAGAGGATGACCTGGAGGCCACATGGATGAAATATCAGTAATGGGACTAGGTGGTGGCAATAGATGAAACAGAAGCTTTGGGAGCTATCAAGCCAGGCACGTCAATGGGACCTGGTAACTTGTCAGAAAGAGATTAAAGGGACCCCTGTGCTAGCACTGGGCACAGGACAAGACACTGGTAAATCCATTGTCTGTATTCACTTCTGGATTATAGTTCAAGGGTGCAAGGGAACACTTTTAGTGCAGAGGGAATAGAAGCCCCAAGCAGTAGTATCACTGTTGATCCCAAGGGATCAAGGACCCTGAGGAAAAATATTGTTTCTAATGCCAAGGGAACAGGGGCCAAGAGGAGAAGTATCAATTGCAATCATAAGGTATCAGTGGCCCTTCCTGGATCAGTGACCCTACTTCTCCCCAGATCACATCACCTTGGAAACACCCCAAACTTACAAACCCGCTGAACTAACTCTGAAAACAGCAGTGTGAAAAAGTCTGAAGCTTGACACAGTACTGCTCAATTCCCTCCACTGGGAAAAGAGACCAATTTTAACATAAAATGTAATATCAAGAAGTAGGATGGGAAAATGAGCAAACTAACAAAACTGACCATAAAAAGCTACCATGGTGACAGGGAAGAAGAAGACACTAACTCAGAAGAGGACAATGAAGTCAAAACAGCTATATGGAAAGTGTCAACAAATGTGAATTTGGCACAAGCCCAACAAGAATACTTGGAAGAACTAAAATGATTTTCAAAATCAAATAAGAATGGTAGAAGAAAAATTAGGAAAAGAAATAAAAGCAAAGGAAGAAAATTATAAAAAGACAATTAACAGTTTGGTTAAAAAGGCATAAGAAATACTGAAGAAAACAACACCTTAAAAAACAAAATTGGCAAAAGGAAATAGAGATATAAGAAATTATCAAGGAAAACTGTTCTGATATGCTAGAACCAGAAGGTAAAATGGAAATGGAAAGAATCCACTGATCACCAACTGAAAGAGATTCCAAAATGAAAAGTTCCAGGAATATTATAGCTAAATTCCAGAGCTCCCAGGCCAAAGAGGAAAATACTTCAAGAAGATAGAAAGAAACCATTCAAGTACTGTGGATCCATGGTTGGGATCACAAAATGTTTAGTAGCTACCATGTTAATGAAATAGAGGGCCTGGAATATCATATTCTGAAAGGTAAAAGTTCTGGGATTACAACCAAGAATAACTTACCCAGCGAAACTGAGTAAAAACCTTCAAGGGAAAAAATAACAGATATTTAATGAAATAGAGGACTTTCAAGCATTCCTGATGGAAAGACCAGAGCTGAATAGAAAATTTGATGCTCAAATGCAAGAGAAATGGAAACAGGTAAACATGAAAGAGAAATCATAAAGGATTAAATTGTTTGCTTTTCTATATGGGAAGATGATACATGAAACTTTTCAGAACTTTATCATTAGGGCAGTAAAACAGATTCTACACAAAAAGGAGGAATGGGAGTGAGTCAATTATGTTGGGATGATATTAAAAATGGGTAGGTGTGAAAGAAGGATGCCCTGTGAGAATTGACAATGGAGAGGAAGAATGGGGAAAATTATCTCACATAAAAGAGACTTGGAAGGAAGAGCTTTCAAATGGGGAAAGTTATCTCCCATAAAAGAGGCATGGAAGGAAGAGCTTTCACAGTGGAGGGGAAAATGGTGGAGAGGGCTGGACAGGTAACACTTGAACATCACTCAGCTAAATTCTCTCTCTCTGTATATAACACACACACACACACACACACACACACACAATTAATGATAGAAATCTATCTTATCCAATAGGGAAGTAAGAAAAGAAAGGGAAAAGTGAAAGGGTGTGTGTATGTGTAAATGGTAGGGCAGATATAAGAAGTCAGTGGTAACAGACAAATCAGACTTTAGAGGAGGGATAGGATAAAAACAGGGAGAGAAAAGTAAACAGAAGAAAACAGGATAGATGGAAATACACAGTTAGTAATCCTAACTATGAATGTGAGTAGGATGAACTCACCCATAAAATGGAAATAGAATTCTTTTTACAGATGATATGGTGGTATACTTAAAGAACCCTAGAGAAACAATTAAAAAAACTAATTGAAACAATTAACAACTTCAGCAAAGTTACAGGATATAAAATAAACCCACATAAATCATCAACAAAACCTAGCAGGAAATGATAGAAAGAGAAATTCCATTTGAAAGAACTGCAGACAATATAAAATCCTGGGTGTCTACCTGCTAAGACAAACCCAGAGATTACATGAACCCAGTTACAAAACAGTTTTCACACAAATAAAGATACATTTAAATAATTGGAGAAATATCAATTGCTTATGTAGGCTGAGCTAATGTAATAGAAAGGACAATTCTACCTATTATTCAACGTCATACTAATCAAACTACCAAATAATTATTTTATAGAGCTAAAAAAAATATAGCAACAAAATTCATCTGGAAGGACAAAAGGGTCAGGCATATCAAGGAAATCAATGAAAAAAAAGTGAAGAAAACAGCTAGCAGGTTTGGATTTCAAACTCTGTTACAAAACAGTAATCATCAAAACAATGTGGTACTGGTTAAGAAATAGATTGGTGGATTAGTGGAATAGATTTAGGTATACAATACACAATAGCAAATGACCACAATAAGCAAGTGTTTGATAAGCCCAAAGACCTAATTTTTTGAGGGTAAGAACTCAACATTTGACAAAAATTGCTGGGAAAACTGGAAAGTTTTGCAGAAATTAGATATAGACTAACATCTCAAACAGATAAGGTCAAAAGGGATGACTAATTTAGACATAAATGGTGATATATAAGTAAATTACAGGAGCATGGAAAAAAAAATGTACCTGTCAAATCTGTGGATAAGGGAAGAGTTTATGACCAAATAAGAGATAGAAAAGATCACAGGAAGTAAAGTAGATAATTTTGATTACATGAAATTAAAAAGTGTTTGTACAAATAAAATTAATACAACCAAAATAAGAAGGAAAATAGGAAATTGGGGAAATTTTTATAGCAAGTTTCTCTAATAAAGGGCTAGTTTCTCAAACATATAGGGAATTGAGCCAAATATATAAAAAGAAGAGCTGTTCTCCAGTTGATAAATGGGCAAAGGATATGAACAGGTAGTTTTCGGAAAAAGAAATCAAAGCTATTTTTAGTGCCATGAAAAAGTTCTCTAAATCTCTATTGAATAGAAAAATGCAAATTAAAACAACTCTGAGATAACATCTCACATTTATCAGATTGGCTAATATGACAGAAAAAATGACTATAGGGTAATGTTGAAAAATTGTGACACTAATGCTCTAATGTTAGAGTTGGGAACTAGTCCAACCATTCTGGATAACAATTTGGAGCTATGCCTAAAGAGCTATAAAACTGTACATACCCTTTGACCCTGTAACACCACTACTAGGTCTGTATCCCAAAGAGATCAAAGAAAAGGGAAAAAAAAAAAGATTTACATGTGCAGAGAGATGGCCACTGTACCAGATAGGGGCTTGGCTTGAGACCTCCAGAGCAGAGAGTGGAGATCTATTTGCCCTGTTATGCCCCCCCAGCTATCTGTTCTGCCTGTCTGTCATAGCAAGTGTCTGTGTCTGCCTCCTCCACTCTATGTTGCCAGACTTCTCCTGTCTGTGGCTGTTTTTGGATCCTGCATGTCGGCCTCCCCTTCTGTTATGTTCTTCCTCTAGTTCCAAACAGGCCCCAACATGGCTGGTCCCCGCTTCTGAGTGTTCCCTCCCGCTCTCACTTCTCTGTCCCAGGCCCCCAGATATTCTTGAATCATGTGCTAGTCCCCTCCTTCCAGGGGGTACTGCTGTCTTCTTGCCTCCCTCCTTTCCTTCTGTCCCCAAATTGTCATTATGTAAAAAACACTTTAGTGAAAATAAATGGGGAATTGTCTGTAGTTCTCTAAGTGAATACCTTATTTAAAAGGAACAGGCTAGGTAAAATTGGGATGCAGGATGTTAGAGTATAATTTTCTAGTTTCAGAACATCTCATGTGAGGAAATCCGGGAACCTGAGGGGGAAGCATGGTATAGAGCATTAGGGTGAGAGCAGTGAAGACGGAAACTCAAGCATTATAGAAATCAGAGAATACTACAAACCATCTGAACAGAAAGAGGAATAGATGAGGAGTCTAGGTAATAGATCATGACTCATGTATGGCTATATGCTATAGTATCGAAATGGAGCCTATTATCTACATATCTCATATCTATTGGATATTTCTCTCTCTCTCTCTGCCTCTCTCTTCCTTCTCACCCCTCCTGTCCTCTTTCTTTCTTTCTTTTTTTTTTTGGTGAGGCAATTGGGGTTAAGTGACTTGCCCAGGGTCACACAGTGAGTAAGTATCATATGTCTGAGGTCAGATTTGAACTCAGGTCCTCCCAACTCCAAGGCCAGAGCTCTATCCTCTGCACCACCTAGCTGCCCCATGGAGAAATGACCTATTTTTTTTTTTTTTTGGTTTTTGGTTAGGCAATAGGGGTTAAGTGACTTGCCCAAGGTCACACAGCTAGTAAGTGTCAAGTGTCAGGCCAGATTTGAACTCAGGTCCTCCTGATTCCAGGGCTGGTGCTCTGTCCATTGCATCACCTAGCTGCCCCCCCTCCCATCCCCTTTCCCTTTAATCTTCTCTCCCCTTCTTTTTTCTATCTCCCCTCTCTATCACTCTGTCAGAGTGGCTAATATTCTCAACTGCCTTTAATGATAATTTAATTCTTCAAAAACATG